>NC_133024.1:16497575-16800606 GCF_048771995.1 Taeniopygia guttata | reverse complement strand
GGAATCTTCACAAAAAAATCCCAACCTGCTTCTGTGGTTGCTTTTGGTAACGTGAAAGTCAGTGTCAGGTATTGCTGTTGTTGTTTTTCTATACTGCAAGCACATATTTAGGATAAGAGGAAATAATTGTATTACAAGGAAGTGGAGAAAAACACCTGAAAATTCAGGATATTTCAGAAAAATCATAACTGAAATTCTTTTAATATAGCCCAGAAAATGTAGGGGGTCAGGGTCAGTTGTTCCTCCCTAATGAAAAAAAGGGAATGAATAGTTAATTCCTCATACATTCCTTTGCGTGTTAGCAAGTTGTTTCCAGCCCTGCCTTGATTTGCTAAAATTTGATGTGTTGTTTGAAACACTGGCTTGTGTCATTTCCTTGAGCAGTCTTTGGAAGGGCTGATATTTGTGAGTAATTTTTTGCGAGGATTCACTGCTAAACATGTTCAGATTTGTTGTCTCTTTGTGGTGTTCTCACTGTTGTCGTTCTCAGACATCTGGTGGTAGCACTTCCAATTTAAAATTTGAGTTTAAAACTTTGCTCCTCACAAAGTTCATTTCCATTTAAAATCTGATAATTCAGTGGGAACACTGCATTCTAGCTTGGTAGGATTTTTATCAAAATCAACCTCAAAAAGAGCAGTGAACAGGGCAAATAAAAAATTCAGACTTGCTCCTTTTTGCAGCATAATTTAAGCCCTGTTTTTACAAAAATATTTGCAATTAAATTATTGTTTAGATTGGCTGAATACTTTGTTGAGAAATCCCTTTTTTTTTGCCATTCAGGTCAGAAGGCTTCAGATGCTTGACATATAGTGCTGACTGCTGTAATATTGTTTGTTTGCTTCTCCCTTCCAGGATGGAAGAGAGGAGGAGATTTCAGTTTTCCTTGGATGCTGTCATCAGGGTCTTAACAACAGGGTTTGAGTTTGGCCAAAAGTTGTGTAGGGCAAGATTCTGTGTGGATTTTAAGGTTCGTTTAGAATCCAGCAACAATCTAATCTGTGCCCTAAACCCAGACTGTTCACTCTAAAAGAATTCAAGTAATGTAAACTTAAAACTCCAGCTCTCTCTCTGAAGCCTGCTAAACATAAAATTGTGAATGTATGGAAGGAGGGAAAAAAAAAAAAAACTTAACTACAAATCACAAAACGGAATGCAGTGAGTCCTACTCCTCAGTCTCTAAGCACAGTTTGGATTGAGGGTTAGACTGAGGCGGTTTTTAGGGACTTCATTAAGGCCCTGTTTCCACTTGATTTTCCCAGTGGTCATTATTCAGGCAGGAATTTACTGTGGGTTGGGGTTGGGTGCTGTAGAATTTAAATAGAAATTCATCTGGGTCAGCAGGTGGCCTGATGGGCGGGGGAGGTTTTGCTGTTTATTGAGATTTCCAAGGTGTTTGTGGAGCCCTCGATAGTGGTGGTGGCAATTCCACCACTGGTATGCTGGAAAGAGGAGACAGATGTAGAAATTCACAGTGATGCCAAAGCTTTTAATATATTTCTCATATATTTGTAGCTTGGTAGATGGCTCATGCATGGCTGTAGTACTTTTCCTGCTCTTTACCCCCAGGTAACTCATCCCTGAAATATTGTTTAGATTAATAAATAATCTTTATTCCACGCAGGGGACCTGCAATAAGAAGTGGGGCAGAAAACCCCTTGGACCAACTCCGAGGGGCTGACCCAGGGATGGGTTACTGGGGCAGCTGGATCTCCTATTGGATATAGCTGTTAAATATCCTAATTAATTAACCTTATAAAACCACAGAAATCTGATTCTGGATGTGCCTATCACCACTGGAACACCTGGAAGCTTCCAGATAAAGATCTGCTTTTTACTTTACTATTCTAACACTTATGCAAGGGGTTTTTCTCTTTTGATTATAGGCAACAGCAGTACAGCCAAAAGTGAGATATCAAGGGAAGCTCTCCACAGCAAATGATAGATTTTAAGCATTTCAAGAGCTTTATAAAGCATTTTTCTCTGCCTCTTCTGAGGAGCTTACAGACTGTCCTAACAATAATGAGTGTCTGGCATTGAGGGTCTGTCAGCGAGCTACATCCCAGGAAATGCCCATGTGCCTGGATTTCCTTAAAAGCACAGCTTAGGCTGGGTTATGAGGGAGAAAAAAACTAAAATTCAGCAACATGATGGGTTTTTTTGGTTTTTTTTTTTGCTTTAGTGATTTGGTGTTGGGAAAAAGTAAATGAAGGAGCATTGATACACCCAGGCATGTGATTTCTTATCTCACCAAGATGCAGAAAAATATAAGCACATTGAAAATCATGATCCGAGGGTCAGCTAAAGGAGTAGGGAAGACTGGAGGATTGAACTTTGGGGCAGTTGAAATTTTATTTGCTTATTATCCTAGTGGAAGCCATGGCAAGTTAGGCTGGTTTTTGGGGGTTTTTTGTAGGGTTTTTTTTTTTTGGGGGGGGGGATTGTTTGTTTGTTTGTTTGTTTGGTTTGGTTTGTTTTTTTCTGGTTTGGTTTGGTTTTTTCACCAACAATGGAGCTAGGAAATAAAAACTATTGACATTCAGAGAGGTGTACCATTTTTGCAGCCTCAACTGCACTGTTTTTCCCCTTTGGTTATTTGTGTTGCCCCTCTTGATTTCTCCAGCTCTCCTTTCACTCCAAGGAGCAGCCCACAACATGGTTATTTGGAGAGCATGAAAACAACACAAAAAGGTTCTTGGGAAAAGCACATGTGCCCCCTTTAAGAGGTACTTTAGAGACTAAATTACCAATTCTGCTAAGAGCATGTTAAAAATGGGCATGAAGAGATGGAACTCCAGATTTTTATCTTTAAGGTCCAGGGATAATCAAGTAAACAGAATAATTCTACTTCTCCTTGGCATGTCATTTATTTACTTCTTTCCTGTTGATACACATGTATGCGTGTGACTCTGAATGCTACAGAAGATAAAACTGAAATTTGTTTTCTGTGCCACTTGTTGGTTTTGGGGTTATTTTTCTCTTGAAATAAAATTTATGTTAGACCCAAACTCTGTGCTTCAGCTCACCATAATCATAAAGCCCATAGGATTTGAGTTCCAACCAGGCTCATAGGGAGCAATTTCACTTTACAAAATCAGCTTTTAATTACCTAAAATTTGCCACAGGATATTACTTTATGTTTTTGGGGATTTTTTTTAAAATACTTTCCTCTTTAAAAGAAATTGACTGTGGAAAGGAATGTCCAGATTTAAAAAACTGAAGGTTGGTTTTGCTGTTTGGAGGAATGGATGGAAAGAGAGACAGGCTCCTACAGTACAAAGTCTGGCATTGTGTGTGCACAGCTCCTCTGTGTATTTGCAGAAGAAGTGACAGGACATTTTCATTTTCTTTGTCTCAATTCCTGCATTTTACAAGTTAGTTTGTCTCTTTTTCTCCCCAGAGAGCAGCCAACCAGAGATGAGATTTTCATGCTGTATTAGGAAGGGTTCTAATGATGTTTTCTGTGTTTTTTCTTGCTAGTGCAGCAAAATTTTCCCTGTGTTGTGACAAAAAGCTGTGCTAATGACAATACACCATAGTTCTCCTCACTGCAGATGGCTCAAAGGTTAATTCCAACTGTTAAAGTAATGGACACATTCAGAGAAAGCTTCCAGCCATGGGATGTTTTGTAACTGGCACTCACTGTTCAGTTTGTCTCTCCAAACTGGGTCTTGCTGTTTGGTTTTTTTTCAGGGCACCACATGTCAGTAAATACAACTTTGTAGGTGTAGTAATTACAACAACAGTCAGGGTGAACAGGATAGAAAATCTTGCCATGACTGTCAAAAGATGATATGAGAGTGTGTTTCATAGTTAGTCAAAGCAACAAGCTAAAAAGAGTTAAAAAAAAAAGGAAGAAGAAAATAAAAAGGAGGGGAGAGAAGATGTAGAGAAATGTTCTATTTCTCTTCCCCTGAGCAAACATGTAATTTCCATGATTTCTTTTTAATGACTCTCTCCTGAAGCTGGTAGGTACTGATTTATGAAAAGCTGTAAAGGATCAGGTGGAGCCCTGCAGGACATCGTTTACAGCTGCACGGACTGCAGCCCTTCTAATTTGTCTGCTGAAGTGTGAGCTCATGGCACACATCACCCAGACCATAAATTCCCACTTCAGCCCTTCTGTCTAGGGGCTGGGGCAGGGGGAAGAGAACCTGCCAGGGTGTGCAGATGCTCTGCAAGCCCAGCGTTCCCCTGGTGCACGCCAGGAGACAGCGCAGGCTCTTCCCAGCGAGCCGAATTCCTGCTCCTTGATAAACAGTCCAGATGTCCTCTCTGAGGAGGAAAGTAACTAATTTTTGTTTGGAACACTGCAAGAAGAAAAATGATACTTTACAGTGCTGGTTACTCTGAGGTCACTCACATTAAAATTAGGTCATATTTTTTGTCATGATGATACTTTGATCCAAGTAATAAACATAAAGGCTCTTTTGGGCCACTCTAATTCCTAATCCCAGAGACCTGTTCTGTTTCAACTTGTTTGTACTTTTTTTTTCATTAGTAATTCTTGAGTCAGACCTTGTTTTATTAGACTTAAGTTAAAAAGGCATAATAGGCTGGGGGGGGGGGGGGGGCGGAATCTGTGCTTTATCATTGAGAACACTTCATAAATACTCTTAATTAATAGCTTGGGATTGCAGACACTGTACCCAGAAAACAATAAATAAAAAGCCATTGTCTCTTCACAGGACAAACAGTAGTCAGTGAAATTCAGGCCTTACAGCTACTGATTAAAACTATTTTGGGCCTGATTATCAAACTTTAAAGCTGGGTGTCATGTAGATGTCCAAGATTTGGTTTGACCATGGCACCAGCACATGAAGTGAGCTGCTGTTCTGGGGACAGAGCAGATTTCTGGTGTCTTCTGTTGCTCTTCTTTCCATGGGTGGCTGTTCCCAGCATGTGAAGTCCAGAGTTGGTGTCAGTGGTCACATTCCTTCTAGGCTCTGGAAGGAAGGTAGCCAGGCAAAAGCTGTCCCCATCAGGGATATCTCAACTCTGGGACCTGGTGAAAACTACTTCTGTGTGTTTGAAGTTACATTTTTTCAAGCATGCAAGTAGCTCTTTAATTATGCCTTGCGTTCCCAAAAGGGAAAAAATACTATATTAACCTTCTGAGCCTGAGAGAAATCAGCTGATTGATAACAATCAGGAAAACATCAGAGTAAAAGGAGCTGTTTAAGAAGTGGCCAATACTAAAAATCCTTGTTCTTTTCTTCAAAAGTGAAAGGTAAAAGTCTTAATGTCACTAATGTTACTTATGTAACTGATGTGGTATCCCCTGACTCCAGGGCAAGTCAGGTGTACTGCAAGGATGTGATGTTGTAGTGCTGCTGATTTTGGTGAAATTTAAGACATACTGGAATTGAGAAGGATTTGGATTTTGTAGGCTTTTTATGAGGTTGAAATCACTATGTTTAAATATGTGGTTCTCTTGGTGCCTTTAAATCTCCTCCTATTTATATTTGTTCCTGTGATGAACCGAGATGACTTGGGTTTGGAGTGATCAGTTCTCCAGTTCCAGTAGCTGTCACCTACCTATTACACTGTGTAATCACCACCTTTAAATTATGCTGTCAGTCCAGCCACCTCTCATTTTCACTGCTTTCAGGGACAAAAGTCACTTCAAATGGGTTCAGCAGCAGTAGTCAGACTCCTGTGCAGGTTATGAGAGGGAAAAAGAATTCTGGGGCAGAAAATGGACTGTGAAGTGGCAGAGATAACTGCTTTGAACATTCTCTAGTTCAGTCTCAGGAGCAGCACAGCTAAGCACATGCTTGGCTTTAAGCCTGCAATAAAACAATAAAAATAAGGTACTTTGCTTATTGTTGCAGCTTCTAACTTAGTAGCAGCATTTAGGATTTGTCAGTGGGCCACAATATTCTGAACATTTGATATGACCAAATTTCTACCAACACACTCAGTTTGGAGCCTGGAGTGTACGTCGTCCGTGTGATGTTTGGGACTAGGTGAATCAGATAAATATCACCTAATTTAGTCCTTATTAACATGAAATTGTGAGGTACCAATGCACTTTGTGAATGCTGCAGTGATTTAAACACAGGCATGAGAAGTTGTTGCTCTTCAGCAGGATGATTTGTCAGAGCTGCCAGCACCAGTCCTGTGGTGGCCTCAGCAGCTGAGAGCTCCCACAGACAAACAGCAAAGCCACATCCAGCCTGGATGCTCCTGTCACTGCTGAGTTCAGACACAAAATGAATCTGTGCTTCTCCGGAGTCTAGAGGACTGCCAGTCTTCAAGTGTGATATCTGTGAACCAGATCTATTTAAGTCCTGAAAGGGATCTCAGCAATAGATTAGGTGACAATAATGTTTACCAAGAATCAGAGTGGTAAATACAAGATGACAGAGAAAATGACATTTTGATGATGCTTTAGTTTCAAGCACAAAACATGCTAGAATAATCCAGCAGTTAAAAGCAATTCTGTTAAGGAAGTTGCACCTACAAAATTGATTCAAAAATCTACTACCTTCTAGGTTCATCATCTTCAAAAGTGGTTAATTATTCCTTGATATTTTGAGATTTGGAGAACCCCAAAATAACTTTAGAGACATTAATATAGAAAACATTTTTTATCAAAGAACTCTGGACAAAGACAGACTTTTTTTTCCCACAGACAGAAGTTATTCTCCCATTCTTTCATTTCAGGCCATCAAATCTCCTCCTGGACCAAAGCAACGTTGACATTTCAGCCTTCCGCACCACGGGTGATTGGCTCAATGGATTTCGGACAGGGCAGTGCAAGGACATCTTCACGGGGGTGGAGTACAGCTCCTGTGACACCATAGCCAAGATTTCCACAGAGTAAGTTGCAATTTGCTGGGGATTTTCATCATAGCTACAAGTTCAAACATAATCACAAAGATAGCACTTTTATACGGCGTTTTCCTAATCCTTAGCTAACATTTTCTTGCATTTAAGGAGACAGATGGGGATTATTTGTTGTAATTGAAATAGCCATGAAGGAAATCTGTCTCGTGACTGTGTGAATGCCATGGTCCCACAGCTTTTTCTCACTAAATACAAGAAAATTCCCAATTTTTTCCAATACAGTAGCACCATGCATCATTTGGTACACCAGCATCACCTCCTTTCACTGAAGTTTCTCTGTTAATTCTTTAAATGCTGTATTTTACATGGGATTTTCTCTACAGCTGGCACATTGCCAATCTTTCTCTTTATTGCCCATCCCATATTCCACCAAACCAGGTGAGGGGGCAAATTCTTTGTAGCCGTTTTCCTCCTCCATGCTAATAATTACTCAGGGGCTGAACTCCCTCCTGCTATGCTTGGAAGTGAGCAAATGGCAAGTTTATTACATTCTAAATGCAATCCATCTTTGTTCCAGTGACAAGTGGGTGTAGGGTAATGTTCTTTCTGCACCTGAAAAGGCATCAAGTACAGTTAAAAATTTAATGCCAAAGGAAACCTTAATTCCCATGTGGGCTGGCTGGATACACGACAAGTTATGGAGAAGTATGCAGCAGCTGTGCTACCAACAATTAAACACTTCAATGCCATTAATTAGTGTATTACTGCACCTATAAAAGGGTGCTAATGGCTATTTGTAACAATTACCCTTTGGGGACAGTGTAGAAATCCTCCAGGAATGCCCAATTTCCTGTGAGTCCCTGGTTAATTAGCCCTTCACAGGTGTTAGAGCGCCTCTGTGTTACACAAGGAACAACGAGATTGGAGATCCTGGACAAACAGGAGGGGAGAACCAGGGGAGGCACTGGAAGCTTGGCCATGACTCCTTCACCTCAGTGCTGGTAGCAGAGTTCAGAGGAGCTTTCACAGGCCAGTGATGTGTCAGCACTGCCCAGGAAAAGCCATCAGATTGGTGGGGGATGGAGGAGTCAGAAAGGCTCAGCTGATCCAGCAGTGACCCCCTTGCCCCAAAATCCCAGTGCTTGCATCACTGGAGAATGATTTCATTGCCTTTTCTTCCAGGTAAGCAAACACAACGAGGCTAAATGAGCTTTCACTCTATTTATTGCAGCCCCCTTGTGTTTTCAGACAGTTGCTCTCTGGTTTTTTGGTTTTTTTTTTTTTTTTTTGTTTTTGTTTTTGCAGCAGGGATTGTGTTTCAGGATTGTCCCAGTACCTGGAGCTCCTGCAGTACAGCAGTGTGAGATGGGCAAGTTCATTGCTGTTTGCTGGGAGCAGTGCTGTGCAATTCAGTGTCCTCACTCACACGCCTCCTCTTTTTTCCAGTGACATGAAGAAAGTTGGCGTTACGGTGGTGGGCCCTCAAAAGAAGATTGTCAGCAGTATCAAAGCTCTAGAAACTCATACAAAGAACAGCCCTGTTCCTGTGTAAGGTACCAAAATGATGTTGCTCAGGAGAGGAGATAAAAAAAAAGAAGAAAAGTTGCATCGCAGGTGAAAAGTGATGGCTGACAAACAGCAGAATTTAAAGGAGTTCTTTGCAACAGCTTTGGAAACGCAATGGTTGAAATTTCAAACCCACAAGACACTCAAATACTGAGTATAAATGCCTTAAAAATAGGAGCAAACTTGTTTTCTATCTGTTAATCCTAAAGGGTGGGTGCTCTTGACTGACTGTTAATGCAGATAGTAAATATCAAAAGAAAAAAAAAAAACATGAAAAATCCTTCCAAGTAAAAACCAGTGCTACTAAAACCTAGAGCCATTTGAATATTAAGTGACTGAATAACAGAAAAAAAACATGGACATAAAAGCTGTGTATTTGATCTATACAGCAAACAAGAAGAAAGAAAGACTTGCAGTATTTTTATACAGAAGAGATCTGTAACAGGTATTTTATTTCTTTAAAAGCAAGGAAAATAGAGGACTATACCTCACAACCTGTCTGGCCATATTTACTATAATGTCATTGTAACATGCTATTTCAGCTTCAGGAAGGAACACACAAATAAAGTTTGTAGTAACTTTGAGTTAGTTGACAAAAGATTTTCAACATTATGTTAGCTTCCCTAACTGTGTTCATTTAAATAGAAACAAGTCTTAATTTTTAAAAGGCTTATTTATTTTTCTTGGTTTGTTTTTTATTTTTTTCCATTATTGTTTATATTTATGCTTAAATACCTTAACCTGGCTGTATTATTGCCAAGTGCCAAATGTTATCCAAACTTCATTGGTTCAACCTGAGAAATTGTCTGAGGGTTAGTTACTAGATAATTTTATACTCATAGCATCATGCATGGACTACAGAAGGAAAGAAAGGTGGTCTTTTTCCAGCACTGACACCATGAAAAGCATCTGGACTTTTTTTGCAAATGAGTTTTCTTTCATTTGCTGTGAGTGGTATTTTCAGCCAGGCTGAGGTTTTGACAGTGGTGTGTGCATTGATCTTTAGATCAGGATCTGCCCCAAACAGCACATCCCATTTCCTTCCCCCGGGCTGTTTTCCTGTCACAATAAGGAGCCCTGTTCTTGGGTGGTGCTCAGGTGAGAGATCTGCCAAGAAAATATGAAAGAGGGCCAGGGTTTGTTGCATCCTGCTATAACTGATGATGCTTTTTGAGTTCCCTGGGAAATGACCCTTGTTTAAAAGGATGACTTAAGCTGTGAAGGGAGATTTTGGTGTGAAAGTTTTAGACATGCCTGAGCTAGAAACCCCCTGTAAAGGCACTGCCATCCTCTAGGGGACCTGAATTTTTGGCACAGCTTCAGTGTGTACCCTTTCCTTGAAAGAAAGCAGAAGGGAGCCCAAGTCTAGGAGAACATTCACATCTCCCGCTGGAAAAAGGAGACTCGAAGGTGGATTTTGGGGGCCTTCCACCATTTTCATTGTCTTCCAAAGAGCTTCCCAACTCCTAAGTTTTTGTTCTGGAGCACATCAGTCCCACTTCTGAGCAGACACCATTATTTTCTCTGAAAATGAGTGGTTTAAAACACAGTGTGAGCCACTTCTTGTGCTTCTTAATGCTCTAGATGTGATGCCAGGCACACAGAGAGCAGGGTTTGGTCACCAGGAGAAACCATTCTGCTTCCCAACTTGACTTTCTGGAATCCAGACCTGATTCTGATGATGAATCCCTGAAAGTCTAAGGCTGTGGGAGAGGCAGATGGAAAAATGGCACATTGTGTTTTCTCTGTGCATGCAAAAGGAGGTGACCACTTGTGCTTCCTTCTGTTGGCTTGAGTTTTGAAGCTTCTTGGTATATAAGTGAGGAAAGAATCAGTTTCTAGGGTTTGAGGGGCTGAAACTGTTCTGCATGAATCCAGAACTTGCAAAATGTCCAGGCACAACATTTAACACACATTGCTAAAGAGAAGAAATGTTAGAGGCTTTTTCATGATGCTGGTAGTAAGCATGCTGTAAAGGACTGGGTTTGAAACATACTCACAGCATAATAATTAGTAATTCTCTCTGAAAGATAAGTGAATGGGTTTTTAAATTGAAATAATAAAAAAAATGGAAGAAAGGTAAAATAAAGCACTTAAGCTGTAAAAAACACTTCCACTTATCTGCTCCAATCTATCATGAAATGCAGCAAGCTGGATACAAAAGCTGTTTTGTGTTGCTTAGTTCGTTCAGAATGAATCTTTACTTTGGTTTGAGATTGCTCTAAATCAGACACTGTTAGTGAATTTAAGCCACCAAAACCCAGTGGCAAACACTGTCTGTGTGGGGACAGCTTTTTGTGACATTTCTCCTCAGCTTCATTCTGCTGCTGGAGTGTGGGGGCAAGGGGTGGGGTGGGGGGGCTGACCTCTGGGAAATGCTTCTGGAGTCACAGACCCAAGTTCTTAGAGTTTTAGACACTTGAAAACTTTGCACCAACCACCCTCAATTTCCTCCTGCCATGTGTCCTGTCATGTTCCTTGCCCACTGTTCAGGCATGCTCAGCATTAAAAATTCAATCTCACCAAGGGGAAAAAGAAAAAAAAAAAAACAAAAAAACGAAGCAGCTGGGTTTTGCTTTTCTGTGCTGTTAGGAGTTGAGAGTTCTTAACACCCATTTGATTTTCTCTCCCTGTCAGAAGTTGATTTGTACTGTAAGTGGCCTCTGTTGCAAGCATCCTATACTCCCTGTCCCCCTGTACATATGTAAACATAGCAGTGTACAATTCTTCAGTGTGGAGTAGAGAAATAGAGGTCGTGTGGCCATCTGCCTGTACAGGTTATGGACATCAAGCAAAATGCAAACTGCTCATAAAATGACATGCCATATTATTGGGTTTGTACCTTTCAATATAGTTTCCATTTTATTTATTTCTGTTAACATAATCTAGTTTTTGTGCTGTAACTTAGCATCCAATAAGCAATGTATAGATGTGATTTGATTGGCAATATGTATTTACTTTAACTTGTATTTCAAAAGCATTACTTACTCATTTAGATTATATATTGTGCAATTGTAGATGGCCTCTTACTAATGTAAAATGATTTGTAGTGGAAACATTTATATTTTTATAATAAACATAATGAAAGTATTTTTTACATACTGAAATACTGAGGTGATTGCTTGGAGGACAAAGTAAATTTATTGGATTAGTATGATAAAATTGTAATTAAATATGGATAAATTCTGAGTGTTAAAGCATGGGTCTGGAGTGAAAGCTAGATATTACCTATATTATCTATTAAAAGAAACAAGCAGTGCAGGTTTTAATTAAACAGACCAGCATTTGTGCAAAACTGACTTACATCAAAGACTTTACTTTCTCCATGGATACTGGAAAACATCATCTTCTACAGACTGCCTATGGGATATCGAAAAAAGCTGTCATTTATTTTAGTTGTGTCAAGTATTTCCAAACTTTTGCTTTCTTTCCTCCCTCGCCAGTGAACCTATTTTCATCTTCTTAATATGTTGAATCCAGTCAAAGATGTACTTTTCAACAAAATAAAATAGCCCACCACATACTGTAATTTCACCCCATGATCATTTCTTGCCTCTGAGTATCTGTATTAGATAATATTTTGCCCCTGTTTTGTTATGTCCCTGCCATGTTGTTTCTGTGTACTTCACTCAAGTACAGGGTCTTTGAAAATGCCAACATACACAACTCAGGAATCCTCTTCCTAGGAAAATAGGAATGGTTTTGATGCTTGCCAGTTTCTTGAATTTTACAGGTTCTTTCTGTACCATAACTGATTTTGCATGCTTTTGTATACTACTCTGCTTACTGGTGCAAAACAATGAATGATATACCTGGCCTGGAGTCTGTAAGTTGATAAACTTTATGAATGTGGATGTAGCATACTTCTTTTTTGGGGTGGGGGTGGCATTCTATCTTGGTGTGTTCAACAGAAAGGGGAAATCACAGAAAAAAGTCACCCAGAGCTGGACTTGTCCTTAAATGACCACAGCTGGACTGGAAGCCCCTTGTCCTTCCTGCCACCAGGATGCTTCATGCTGTGGTGGATAAATGGTGTCATTTTAGCTTCCAACAGGGGAATTTGATGCTGTGCTTGAGCACCAGGGCTCTGATGGGATCTAATCCATGCAGATAATGGTGCAAACCATTTTCTCTGGGAATAGGTTTCACCTCAGCTGTTGGGTTACCCCAGCTCATGTCTATCCCAAATACATTTTATTTGCTCTAGATCCTCGGGCACAATGGCTCTTGATGTTTTTATTGCTTCTACTGTAAAATGGTATTAATTTAATTAATTAATATAGCCAGCTCTGGAAGGGCAGCAGGATGCACTCACTTAACAACAGCAGGACAAGGAATTGCCTGGCAGCCCCCACCACCACAGAATCCCAGAATCCCAGAATGTGCTGATTTGGAAGGGGCCCATCAGGATCATCGAGTCTGGAGAGGTAAATTGCTGATAATCACTTCCATAAATCCAATATGCCTGCTGGGGTTTTTTAGTGCTGCCCAAGTGGTGTTTTTCCACTTTCTTCCCAAGGATGATGCCCAGACCCGGATACCTGCTCCACTGAAAGCCCAAGCAGTGCCAAGTGAAATCAGAGCATTATTTCTGCTGTCTCACATGTGCCACCCCTGTTAATTCATACGGATATCCATGCTATTGACTTCCTTTCATTTTCTGAGCTGCTCTGATTCCTCAGGTCCTTTCCAAGCTATCACTGCCTGGTCAGTAATTCTGCATTTAATAGGTGTTCACTCAGTTCGTTTTTCAGTCCTTGGTCAAATCCTTTGGGATTCCTTAATGAATTTTACTTTCCCAATTAAAAATTATATTTATTTTAAAGTATTTCCCTCTGCTTTGATTTATTCCGATATACAAAAAGGCACATGGTGTACAAGAAGGTTACTCATGCAAATGTGAACAGCACAAAACATGATTCTTTTCTGATGGCCAGAGAACTCTGGTAAATGAAGAGTACTCGGTACTTGGGATTTTTAAGCTCACTCTGTTTTCACATTAAAATGATTTCATAATAGCCCATATTTCCCCAGTTAGCTCATGAGAATGTTTTGGGGGAGAGCAGCAGAAATCTTAGGAAAAGACAAGATAAATCACATCCACTACTTTTTACATTATCCTGCCTCAGAAATAAATTAGATGAGTTTGACAGGATTTGTTTATTCTTAACAAATCTGAGTTGGTTTCTTAAGACCTTGTAATCCTCCAGTTGATATATATATTATATATATAATGTGTGTGTGTGTGTGTGTGTGTGTGTATGTGTGTAAAATCTTTTTGGGTATTTGAGGTTAGCATACCCGCTCTGGAATTGCCTGGCTCTTCTTTTCTCCTCTCTTTAAAACTCAAGGTAATCTTTGTTCCTCTCCAGTTGCTTGGGCTCCAGGACTTCTCCAAGAGAGTAGCCAGTACTTTGGACCAGTCTTTTGTTTTTATAATCTATGCTATAAATAAATAATAAATATAAAAAGTATAAATATATAATAAATGCTATAAATCCCACAGACTCTGAAAGCCTGAATGCGTCAATCACTTTTGACTGTTAAGATTCCTAATTATGAAACAGAAATAAAATGCACCCAGACAAATATTTTAGTGCATGATGAGGTTTTGCTTTGAATTTTTGCCATCAAGCAATGAATTAGAGTCATCATTAAGGGAACATTTGGTTAGCAAATTTCATTATTAATTTTTAATTAGATTCAGCATCTAAGGTTCATCACTGTTATATCACTTTGAAGTTAGTTGAGCTTCTTTAGAAATCCTTCAATTCACTCTATTGCTCTCCATGTAAGGGGAGAAATGTCCTTTATCTTCACTCCTCTTTTATCCAGTAGCCTTAGAAAGCTCAGTTGTTTAGTTTCTTCAGTAAAGTGTGTGTCTACTCACCATGGATTTGTAATTAATACTGAGTTTAGCTTCCAGCCCTTTAAAGAAGTGTATGTTTGCAAGAGAGTGTGAAATAACCAGAGCTTTATATTCTTAATTTTTGGAGTTTTAGGGAAACAGGTTTTTGGCTTCTTCTCCTGCCTCAAGTCCTGTAAGGACAAAAAAAATGAGTGTTTAGTCTCAATGTGTTCATGGGAGCGTAGAGTAAAACATTTTATTTTAAGGAGATGAAATGAAGCCAGTAAAAAAAAAGCATATAAATGCTATTTAAACAAACCATTTGTTTAAATGAAAAAAACAAACAAAAAATAATAATTAAAAAAACCCCAAAACTGCCAAAAAAACCAAACTGGAGGTGTGCTAGTTTTGCGCCATAGTCTGACCAGGGATTCAAATAAACATCTCTGATGTCATTTTTCCTGTCATTCCCCCTCCCCACCCAGCAGGAAATTGTCCTTAGGTATAGTTTACATTTTATTTGAAGCATTTTCTTTTCACGGGGTGGTTCACTCTTTTCCCTTTCATTACTCTGAGAGCTCGTGAGGCTCAGCAGAGGCTAAAACTGGCTCCAAGCACAGAAGTTGTGTGTGGCAGAGCCGCTGCTCCTGCAGCCTTTCCCTGGTACCTGCTGTCCCCACCCAGCATCGTCCGGACCCCTCCTCCCCCTCTGCTCTGCTTTACAGCCCAACCTCCCAGAACCACCCCTAAAAAGGATGGGAGATTGTCGGAATCTGAGGTATTGATGATCCCGAGATTGTAGAAAGTCTCTGTCTTTCTGCCCCGCTGCCAAAGAAGAAGCCATAATTCGTCTGTGCTGGTTTCAAGGTTGTTTATTCTGTTTATCTCTAACATGTTCTGCTGCCCTGCCACAGGTCTGTGCTGCAGGGCAGCGTGTGGGGCTCTGCCCCCAGTGGGATGTTACAAACATTATATACCAGAAACTACCTGTGCTATATTTACAATAATGTGCCAATATCTGTCACCTACATTGAACAGTGTGTCCCCAGCCTAAACCAACAGAAAAATGCCAACACTACAGTGAAACATGGAGGGCATGAAGAAGGAGAAAAAGGACAAGACACACCCAATTTCCTCCATCCTGTCCCCTTTGGACCCCTAATCTAGAATCCTAAAATTTTACTTTTGCACCTGTGCCACACTTAATTATTGCTTATATCAAACACTCAGCGCTTGTAATTCATCCTGTAAGATTGAAAACTCTTTTCCATGGACAGAGATCACAGACAGTGTCTCTGGGGGCTCTGTCCAGGGGGTTCCTGACCCCCTGCCAGGGTCCCAGACCTTCCAGGGCAGCCAGAGGGAAGCCCTGGATTCCCACAGGAGATGACTGAGGAGATATTTTAGAGTAAAAGTAGTGTTTCAGTCGTTGCACTATTAATTGCTTGCCTTGCTGCACTTTCCCTTTCAGTGCCATCCAATTTAACTCTGTGAATCCCATTTTGATTTGCCTGGGATTCTTTCCCCCATAAATCACCTTCAGTGTGACTCAGACATTTTGTCCCCATCTTTTCTGCATTATCTGGGTGGCTTTTTTAGATCCAAGCTGGGTATTTGCTGCCAGGTTTTTGACCTGCAGCTTCCCGTCAGGCTGGTTGGCAGCTAATTACCAATAATTATTCCAATTTTCAGTGTGCCCCTTTAAAGTTGCATCATCTTTGATTATTTATCTATTTTTAATCTCTTTCTTTCACTCTCATAAAGCTTTTCTGGGGGCTTTAGTTGAGAAGTAAGTCACAATTCCCACTTGGATATACTTCATAAAAAAAATTGTGCCTCATTTATCTGAGTTAATAGTTACCTAATTGTAATAGCAAGCAATAAAATTCAATCCCTACAACAATGTGATGCTGTAACTTCCTTTCCTCTCACTGATGGAGCAATGGGCTAGCTGCCAAGGAAGTAAAATGAAAATAGGAAACAATATGAACAAAAAAAATCTGTTTCTGAGATTTGGATATAGATATTTTCTTTAGTTTTTTGCTTAATTTTGGTTGGGTTTTTTTTTAATTTAATATTCAGTTATTACTTGGTTCCATTTTTAATCTTCTGTTCCCAACTTCTCTCTTTGTGTGTGGGGGTTTTTGAAGACAGAGCAAGAGTTGGCCCACAGAGAAATTTATCTTCTGCCTCTTCCTCATATATAAGCTGTCCTCTCTATATAAGGTTCTAGAACGTTTTCGTGAAAAAACAAAAAATTTGTAAGGGAACACCTCCCCAGCATAGACTATATAAATAACTGTAATTAAGTCATGCTATCCCTTCAAAGAAATATACAATAAAGATTAAACTGAAGCAAACCTCTGTCCCTGGCACCAGCCAGCCTTCAAGAGCTGTAACTCAGCTTTATCAATTTCCTGCTGCATGGTAAGAGATCCCATCAGAACAGAAGGCAGACACTGAAGCACAGGGCTGAAGAAATCAGAGACCTTTGCTACTCTTAACACCCAAAACTAAGTGCATTCTTTCTCCCTTCTGTTGTAATTTCTGTTCAATATATCCTCTGCTGAACAAGTACCTTAACCAGCTAAATTATGCATTTAGACTGTAAAAAAAGATATTTAATAGCACCCACCCACTAAGCAGCTCCCCCATGATTAAGATAATGTTGGGTGACTGTGATCCAGCTGTCTACAGTTTGTAGACCAGGCTCCATCATCTCAACATGTGTTTTGAGGCATAATCGATATAAATTTATATTATTATAAACATCATGAACACAAGCAGCTCTTTGGCCCTTTCTCTCTGGCTGCCACAGCCCCTCCTGCTGGTTTGGGTTTCAAGCCCTCAGTCTGAACTGTATTTTTGTGTATCTAGTCTGTTTTTAACCATGACAGGCACAGCACCAAAAGAGCCCTTTCCCCCCAGTCTGCCTGCTTGGATGTTTTCACTGGGATCTGTTGGGTGCCTTTTCAGAGGAACCTTTCACAGAATTTCTTCCCAAGCCCGGGTCTTTACCTTCAGTTCAGGTAATCACTGGCTGTTCAATGGCCTCCCAAGGAGTCCTTGCAATGATTTTGACTGTGGCCTTTTGTTGCTAAGTGGCTGCTAGAAGGGTGTTAAAATTACAGATTAAATAATTGGCTACTCTCAGCACAAAATCCTGTGGATCACAGTAGATAGTGCTCCTTGAGAAGACAGAACAAAAGTTTTCCATCTTGTGGGAAACCAGTGGAACAACAAACTTGGATATTTTGCTCCTAATCCTTTGGAATTTACAATCTGAGATTTAGATCACACACTTTTTTCATCCATTCCCTTGGTGTCTGTGCAGTATCTGACTAAAAAGGCACAGAGCAAGAGAACCAATGGTCAAAAATGTCTCAGTGGCTTCCCAAAAGGGAAACTTATCTGCTACTATTCTATCATTTTACCAACAGGACTTCTTTCTCCAAGTAGCTATTCTTGTCACACTGTAAAACATAGAGTTTGCTATGACAGGTCTGGCTGTGTATGGTTACTGTGATACTGAAGTAATAAAACTTTTGAAATATTCTTGAAATATTTTTAAAACATTTAACGATTAAATGTTTTATGGGCTTGGATCACCAGGTATATGAAATCTGCTTGATGTTTTAGGCTAAATGTTAGTCCTGTATCTTGAGGGGGTGGTTGCCGTTACTACGCAGACAAAAAGTATATCTTCCAGTACAAAGGAATCTGAAAAAGCTCAGAAGGGTTGTCAGAAATTTCACCTAGAGTTTGTGAAAAGCTGATTAATTTTCCAGTGGGAGAGTGAGAGGGAAAAAAAAAAAAAAAAGATCTGGTTTAGTCCCTGAAATACCAAGCTCAGTAATATCAGAGGCAGGAGCAGAGGACTCAGGGGAAGCATTCCTGTTTCCTTCATTTAGCCTTAGCAGGGTTTGGACACAGGGCTAAAGTTACCCCTCTCTCCAGAGATGCTGTGCAGGGGCTTGGATGTGGAATGGGAGCAGTGCATTATAAATCTCTTTGCAGAACATAAGAGTGTAAGGTTCTTGGAAGAAAAATACATCGGCTCTTGTGTCATTTGAGGGTTGTGGCACTTCCAACCTCTCAGTAATTGCCTAGCTCTTTGCATTTGTGAGAAAGCAGAATGAGATGCCTTAAAAGGGGGTTCTGCATATTGTAAAAGTCCAACTGCAACTCAGAGAAGCACCCCTGAGACTTATTGCTACCATTAGAAGCTTAGAGTAATGTGCACATATTTTTCTTTTTAGGCCATGCACACTTTATCTAACTCTCAGAGGTAAAAGAAAAAAAAAATAAAAGGAAAGAAAAATGAAAAAAATGTTCTATTATGTATGGGGTGTTTTTTTTTTTTCTTTGCATTGATCTTGCCACCACATCCCTGGCATCACACCCCCTGGTGCCAGAGTCCCTGGGGATCTCCTGAAGACCACAATTTCCTTGTGGTGCTGTGATTTCCAGCACTGCTTCGCAGAAGGGTGTGAAGCAGCAGCTATGAGGGGAGGCAGGAAAGGAGGGGATTTCATTCAGGCTGGAGACCCCAAAACTCAGCTCCAGTCTTCCCTGTGGGATACCAGCACCTAGTACAGCCACTGCCCAGTCCTTGCTGGGGCACTGCCAGATTTGGCAAGGCTAAATGGTGGTGGAATACTTCATTAAGGAAATGCTCATCATTAGAAACTCATTGCATTTCATTCTCTGTGTGTATCTGCTCTGCCTCAGCAACAGGGGAGAGCCAAGGTAGAAGCCTGACTTTGTTAAGTGTCTTGTTGGCTTTTGTTCTTGTTGGGTTTGTCATTGCATTTTAGAAAATCTCAGGTCTACTTTGTAACCTTAAAACTGGGAATTTTCTCCTTTCTGCTGAAACTTCTTAAGGTGCCTTATACACATTATAAATGTATATTATGTATTATACACATATATACTTCATAAGAGTATAAAATATTTTATACTCTTACTGGCAGTAGTCATATTCCTCTTCTTATGATTCTTATACAAAACAGTGAGAATTATTAAATCATAGCAAACAGGAAAACAAATACAATGAGGGGTGTAGCTGTGAAATAATTCCGATGTTTTCACTTGGACACTAGCTATGCTCCAAAATCAGCAGCAAAAGAAGGTTTGAAATCTTTGTCAGCAAAGGCTTTCAAGAAAATAATAGTCTGGTGTCTCACAGAAATCATTTGGAATGGCCTGAGGTAGAGAAACCTCTCAGTTTTTTTGGCTTCAAAGTTCATGATTCATGTGGACTCACACAGCTTTTCCCATCCCTGTGATGCCTCAGGCTTAGCTTTCCTATTTTGCAGATTATGTGCTGCTTTAGTGTGTGGGTCTGGGCTTCATATGAGGGGATGGTGAGCTCTCTGCACAGAGCAGGGAGACAAAACAATTCCTTCTCCAGCTGGACACCAAGGACAAATGATCCAAATCTCAGGCCCAAGAGCACAAACAACGTGGGCTGGAGAGAGAAAAACAAGCAGGATGGGACTGCCTGGGCTAAAGCTGGAATTGGGCAATGAACTCCAAGGTGCAAATGGAGCAGAACTTATAAAAGTGAGAGACCCTGTGAGCAGTTGTGCATTTTGGGACCATTTTGGTTCATCTTTGGTGCAGCCCTGGCTGGGCTCTTGTGCTGCCCAAGGTGGATCCATTAAGGCCTTTTAATAAATCCCTGCTTGATTCTTTAGCTCTGTCCAGCCTCTGCTCTAGCTCGGCCTTCACAAGGCATCATCTACACCTGAAAAACCTTCGTCCCAAAAGACAAATCCCATTTTCTTTTCTCCCCGGTGTGCAGGGCACAGAGAGATGACAGCACGGTCTGTGTCTGAGGCAGACATTGCTATTGCTGCTGCCTGCACCAGGGCTGGTCCCACCCAGCGTGGTCCCTCTGCCCTGCCTGTTCATTGTCACACATCCCTGACACACAAAATGGGGGGGAAACCCCAAAATGCCACGGCTCCCCTGCTGCTCATCATCCCACGGCTTTTCCCTAACCCTGCACCGCTCCTCGGTACTCCAGGAACAGGAGAACAACCTGTGCCATCTGCTCCATGGGAGAACAGCTCACACAAGGACAATTTCCTGCCCTCTGTTGTTGGATATGACCTCCCCTGGGTAGGTGGGGATTTTGGCAGCCTGTACAAAGGCTAACAGAGACTGCAGCAGGAGCTGCAATAGAGCTGTTATGGCTTGACAGCCCTGTTTTGTAATGCACCGGGGGGTTTTGTTACAAGTCAATTGTAGCTTCAAGAAATTTAAGAGTATGGCATCAGCTTGTATGATTTTTTTTTTTAATGTTTCATACATGAAATTGCAGTAGATTTTAACGTGGAGACTATGGCTGTAGCACGCCCAGATGACTGAATAAAAACTAAAATCAATCAAACTACTTGATTTTGTTGGCACGTTTTTGCTCTGTAAGTGGAGATAAATGTTTTTGCAACCCTGATAATTTCATTCTCATTTCTTCAGGCAGTGCCAAAACACTGGGTTTATATTGTTTGCCGAGTGATTTTTTTTTTCTCTATTTGTGTTTAAAGACCACTCTGTTAAAGATCATTTAATGTAACCTTTGTCACTACAGTGTTTATCAATGATGACCAAAAGCATGAAGGAGTCCTGTGGCTTGAGAAAAGACTTTTCACCTCCCCACTCTCTGTAACCTTTATTTTTCTTGAATTAACTAACTAAGGGACATGAGGAAGGCAATTAAAGCTTCAGATCATTGACTCCATGTGGTCACAGTAGAGCTTATTTTTATTGTAAGATAATGATTCACAGTGAGGGAAGGAAAAGGGGTAAGATTTTGAACAAAAAGATGCGAGGAAGAGATTTTAATTTGATTTTAGTGGGAGCATGGTGAATAAAATTACAGAAATTATATAAAGCTACATTGTGTTTACTCCTTGGTAGACCAACGGCAGGTAATCAATTACCTATAATTGGAAGAATATTTGGTTTGCATTTACTCTCAGCCCTTCCCTGGGCTGAAAAACCCCATCCTTCAAAACTAGGTAGTTAAAACACCCATTATAATCTCATTTTAGTGCTGCATGTTGAGCTCTGTACCTTGCTGTGTTCCTACAGAATTTAGCTCAGTCCCAAGCCTGGCTTAGTACCTATGTGCTCATAGAACTTCTGACGAAAAGAAAATAAAAAAAGAAAAAGAAAAGAAAAGGAAAGGAAAGGAAAGGAAAGGAAAGGAAAGGAAAGGAAAGGAAAGGAAAGGAAAGGAAAGGAAAGGAAAGGAAAGGAAAGGAAAGGAAAGGAAAGGAAAGGAAAGGAAAGGAAAGGAAAGGAAAGGAAAGGAAAGGAAAGGAAAGGAAAGGAAAGGAAAGGAAAGGAAAGGAAAGGAAAGGAAAGGAAAGGAAAGGAAAGGAAAGGAAAGGAAAGGAAAGGAAGGAAGGAAGGAAGGAAGGAAGGAAGGAAGGAAGGAAGGAAGGAAGGAAGGAAGTTTCATTTTAATTATCCTGTTCTGAAAAAAATGTCTGTGTGTGTGCGTTTGGGCATTCAGAGTAGATTTTAATATAATTCAGAGATCAAAACAGTGACACAAATGTTAAAAATAAACCATGTGGGTTTTTTTCTGGTGTTTTTGTGGGGGTTTTTTTGCCCCAGTTAGAAACAAGACCTCTTCAGCAGACACAACCTTATAAAATATTTTATACTCTTGCTGGCAGTAGTCATATTTGTCTTCTGAGGATATGATTCTTAACCACCATTTTAGAGAATCTTGTGAAGCAGCCGTCCAAAGCACATGAAAATTAGAGGTGGTGGCATCTCCAAAACTTGAAAGTTGCCATCCAGATAAATTAAACTGGAAGAAGGCCATGTGTCCTGTTGCTGGGCATGGAAAAAAAAATGCCAAGGAGGATCCTTGTCCAGCTGGAAGGCACAACCAGCCCACCAAGGGTGCTGCTGAAGCCAACGGGAGGTGAAATCCCAGCCTCATATTTTTTCCATTCTTCAATGAATGGTTACATCTAGCTGTGGATTCCACAGCACTCCCCCACAATACCCAGGGAGGATTTTTTTGGACAATCCTGATTCTCAAGGCTTTGAGAGTTTTCTGATCCATGGAGCATAAAATCCCGAGGAGGCCAGAGAAAAACCAGGATTTACAATCCTGCTGAAGATTTGAAAAGACCTTCTGGGACAGCTGCCTCCACACACGACTCCCAGGAGCCCAGAAGAGGAGAGTGTGGATATCCATGCCCACCTGCCAAGAAATGGGAAATTTCTAGGCTCAAGCCAGATGTGTACCTGGAGTTTTTATGACTTCCTGTGCTCTCTCAAATCCGTGGCTTTCTGCTCTGACACAGTCCTCACAGCAGAAAAACTGAGCTCAGTACATCTGTAGATTTATTAGCTGCTTATCGGGTTGCTTTGGGGATAAATATTTTTAGATTTTTCATAGAATAATTGCAATTTCCATAAATGAGCATTTTTCTACCTAGAAAGTGTTCTCTCAATGCCAGCAGTCCTGAGCAGTGCAGGTGCAGCCAGTGGAGAACTGATATTTTTAAAGAACTTTTTGATGGATCAGCTAACAAACTCAACAAAATCAATCCATTTTTTCTAGGTGGGCATCTTAGGGAGGATTTTGTTCTCTCTGGGTGCAGTGTGCAGAAAAAGACTGGTCTTGTTAACACTTCTTGCTGGCAAAAGGGCAGCAAGGTTTATGTCATCTGTGCGAGCTTTGATGTCATGCCCTGACCCTTTTTGCCCAAACAAGGAATTTCACAAGCTACTAAAATTATATAACCTATCTTGAGGCAAAACATTTCTCATATAGCCTTGAACTCCTTGCCTCCTCATGAGTTTTTTTTTTTTTTTTTGACAAAGAGGCCATGAAACCTTTACAGCACAGTAGCCCTTGGGTGTAGGGTGGCCTCAGAGGTTGAACCAGAAACAGCATCAGTGGTGTGCTCACAGTGCAGGTATTTCTCTGAAGGTATTGTGAAATCCCAATTTTGCATCTCTGTGGTCTGGATTGCACCCCAGTTCTACCTCAGCTGTAGTTTCTCAGGGAAAATCAGCATCCTGTTTGTTACCTGTGAGGGGCTGGTGCACTGCACAGCCAGGGGGATGCTGAGAACATGAGCTTCTATTTATTAACTAAGTGATACCACATGTGGAGCCACTGGATGTTTACAGAACTGCCTGGGTGGGTTGATCAAAAAAAGCAGGGTTTTCCTGCTAACTGATGAGAGTGAAAAAAGCCCTAACAAATCAGATCAAAACTAACTGGGCTGCATCCAAACAAGCAAACAAACAAACAAACAAAAGATCAAATTCTATTGTGCTTTTATCTTGGGGTTTTTTTGAGGCTTGAATAGAGAGATGCTTGTCCTCTTTCTTGCTATTCCAAGCCTGTGCCTTGCAGCCTGGCGCAGCTGGAGCCCCACGTCCCCTCGAGATACCTAATGACTTGGGGATTTATTCCAAGGCAGTTAAGGGATTTGCCTCTTTCCAGAAAATGCTGAGGAAATGACCATTTGATACTGAAGAAGTGGTTTAATGTAATGACATGCAAGAGAAAAATATGTCATATCCTCAGGGGCCCAAAATGCATCTCCCAGTCATCCAGATGGACATTCCCTGGTGCAGCATGTGCTCTTCTCCTGGACCCTGTGACCATGGGGGAGCAACACTGGAAACTCAAGCAACCAGAAACTTGTCCTACTGTCACAGAAACCTCTCTTCTTGTTATAAGAGCTTAACATTTGGCCTCTGTAGCTTCAGCTTTTTCCTTTTAGCATGCACAGATCTTTAGGGGAAACTGTGTGGCTCAGTTTTTAAATAGGATCAGTAGCAACTACCTGCACCTGCGTCCATCTGCAGTGAGTTAATAAAGACAGCTTGCATTCAGTTATAAAAGTGTGTATTTTCCCATGCTGTAACTCGATTGTCTTCCACAGAGTTACACAAGGGACAGATTTGGATAAAAGTAAATCCAGTCCAACCTTTTACTCAGGGCAAAACTTATATTGGGATTAATAGGCTATTCTGGTGTTCTGTCCTGCAGAATCAATTAAAAACATTTAGAAAGGAAAAAACAGACCACCTCTGGGGTTAGTGCACCTATTTTTTATGGCCTTTTATCATGCGTAGTCCTCAGCACCTGTTTAAAATGCTGTGTAATCTGAAGAGTTTCATTGCTTGGGTGTAAATGGAGGCTCCTCTGTCACAGCTGTGCATACTTAAAGCAGTGCTTAAAGCAACTCAGGGCAAGTGTGTCTGGCTCTTTCTGATGACCAAGCACGCCAGGACTTCCTGAGGGCTGCAGTCTGCTGGCTGGCAAAAGGTAAAATAACCCCTGATATTGCTGGTTTTTGTGCTCTCTAATTTGAGGTAAACCTAGAGCTGTCTTGGGTTGGTTTGCAGACTATCACAGGTTAAAATCTGGCTTGGAAGAGTTTTCTTTGGCAGCTGAGGGGGGGGTTCCTGGTGTGGCTGCTCTGCTACAGGTGACCTGCAAGGTCCTGTGAGAGGGAAGGAATTTATTTCTATAGAGAGCCCCTTGGTGTGGGTGCCTGGCCTTGTGACCTTGGGATGCTGCATGGGCTGGGAGCTCTGCTGTGCCTTGGCCTTGCCTTGGGATGCTGCAGAGATTTTTTTTTTTTTTTTGTGTGGTTTGAGAAGTGAAAGTTGGTGGACTGAAATCAGGAATGGTGGTAGCCTTGGTTTGTGCCCCTGCTCTTGTGTGTCCTGCCCCCTGGAAAGATATGTTGTAAGATAGATGCTTGGCTCTTCTCTAGTGTTAGCTAAACCCAAGGGCTTCTGCTTTTATGAAGTGCGTTATAAACTATACGATTTTCAGGTGTGATGGCACTTCTTTTAAAGGAGTGATAAAACTCCCTGTAGTTCCACCTGCCTGGTGGAAATAGAGCTGCTTTCTTTCCTTCAATCCCAGGCTTCCTCTTACCACCCATTCCTGGGCAGATGGGTACTGGGTAA
The DNA here is from genome assembly GCF_048771995.1 of Taeniopygia guttata. Taxonomy (NCBI): domain Eukaryota; kingdom Metazoa; phylum Chordata; class Aves; order Passeriformes; family Estrildidae; genus Taeniopygia; species Taeniopygia guttata. The sequence continues at coordinate 16,775,429 of NC_133024.1, read as the reverse complement.
TTTACCATGAAGATGTTTCCTAAATTAAAGATTTATGTGATGAGAGGGAGGGAAATAATTTTATCCTTAGGGACAGGTTAGGTTTTAAAGGTATCTGAGCTTGGAAAGTGCCAGTCTCAGCCTATTTTGCACCCCTTTGAGCTGCAAATCTTTTGCTGAATTAGAAGTTTTTGATGTCAATTGATTTACTTTGTATTTTATTTTGGTTTTTACTCGGGCTTGGGGAAAGGAGGCGATTGTGGTGGAAAAGAAGTGGTGGCCATTGCTGTGCTGAAGCAGCACCACGGCTGTGAGCAGGGAGCATCATCTGCCTGATGCTGTGTGTGTGTCAGAGCTGAGGCTGCCAGCACAGGGATCAGTGAGGGGCTCCCACAGTTCATGGTGCTGGCAGGCAGGAGGAGCAGCTCCGTGGTGCTCAGCCACGGGAGGCAATCCCTGGGGAGCTGGTGCAGGATAACCGCGCTGAGCATCGCTGGCACCGCCACTGCCTCTTGGCAGGACACCGAAATGTGAATTCCATCCCAGGCCTGAAACTCAACCTCCCACCTTGACAAATTGGCTGTGAGCTGAACATGATTTGAGGCACTCCAGTGCAGCTTGGCTCGGCGTCACCCCTCGGTGCCCTGTTAATAGGACGTGTGAGCATCAGCCAGCTTGGCTAAAGGGTGAATGCTGCAGAGCACACGGCCAGATTGTCTCCTTGGTGGTAAATAGATGGTGAATAATTGAATAATGCTGTAATAGTGGAGGAAGATCTGCCTAACATAAGGCACAAATTATGCTTCTCTCTCTCCCTGCCCCAGCTCAAATGTTTCAGAATCCTTTTTCTTTGCCATAATTGGACATAATCAGTAACACAGTCAGTGACTAAAGGCTGTCTGGTATCAATTCCCGTATTCAGCAACCACAACATCTAGATTTTGAGAGAGTTAATGTTCTCTATTAGTTGATTAGTTCAGTTAATTTGTTGCGTCCCATGGTGATTGTAAAGTAAATACAAAAGGGAACTCTGTTTCAAATGTCTTCCTGCAGCTCTGTGTGTGTTATGTATGTGTGATATATGCATATATCTGCTTGAAGGTGTGGAGAAATGCAGTTTTCCCTGGCTTCAGAGGAAGGTTCTGGCTCAGCATCTCCTAAAGAAAAGTTGTCCAAGAATATTTCCTCTGGTCCAAAGGGAAAGACTTGTTCAGAGAGAGAAATGTATGTGACTTAGAGGAATTTATCTCAATTTTACTTCTAGATATAGCCTGTATGTCTTGCCTTGTTTTCTAATTGAAATTCTTTGGGCAGGACTCCTCTTCCTCAGGAATGTGACTTTGTGATTAATTAATAAGGTTAATACAAATCATCTTTCCCCTTCTCACCAGATAAAGATCATTTCTGCTACTGCAGATGCAAATGTGACTTCTTTAAAGTATAAACCATGGGTAGACAATTAGTTGTGTGTTTTCCTATGACCTAGTGGATTAGTTATGGATTGTCTGAAGTAGTTCTTTAAATCCATCCATGAAAGACACTGCATTTCACTGCACAAATGTTTCTGTTCCCTCTGACAAACTGGTGATGCTGGAAAAAAATAGCAATTTTTGCAGTGGGAAACTCTATGGATGTGGTAGGTAGAAAGGTATCCTGTGGATAAACACCTTCCTAGGGTAACATTTTATTTTTCTGAGGATTTGGAGAGAACTAGAGAGAGAACTGTGAACCACTTTGGCTTTATACCATGGAGATCCCTATGCCAGCAGTTCAACATCTTCAGAGCAAGCTGAAACCCTCATGTGGGGAGGTTGCTTGGACACCTGTGCTCCAGGACCATTTGCTTCCTCCTTTGTCCTGGTAGGCACCAGCAACTTCCCTTGGCTTCTATATTAATCTTCATTCCTGAAAACAGGCAGAGATGGCATTTCCCACTCTGTGACAGCTGTGATGAGGCTCATGATGATGGGCCCGAGTGCAGAAGAAGCTTTCAGCTTGGTGGGGAACAGCAGCTCATAACAGTGCCATGATTAAAGTGTCAGGTTACTGCTCCTTTGTATATTAGTTGCAGACTGCAAAAGATTAATGTAAGGTGATTTATCTTCTCTTGGATTTGCTTGACAGTCAATGAGACTGTAACAAATTTGCCTCGAACAGGGGAGCTCAGAGTAAACCCTGAGGGTTTGGGGAATGGGGGTGGACTGGACAGCCCTCTGTGCCCTTCCTTGTTTGGGGAAGTCACTTATGGAAGCCTTGAGCATTATGTGGTCACTTGAACTCTTGAACCTGAGTGTTTTGAAGCTTCAAATCATCTTTTCCACAAGGCAGAATCTCCCCATACCAGACTTTGCCCACACTCCTGCAACTCCCCTGTTGTCTGAATTTTTAATCACTGAAAGATTTCTGATTGAAAAAAAATATTTCTGTGTTGTTTTCTGTTTGTGGGGCTTTTTTTTGGTCCTTGGTCTAAAATTTGCCCTTAATCCCATGAGGTGTAGAGTGTCATGGGAATTTTGCTCCTTCTGGACACTTGCAGTCTCTAGCAGTGCTGGGGGAAACATCCTACACCTGGCTGGTGAGCAGGCTGTGAGCACTGCTGCCTGCCTGCTGAGCGTGTTTTGTACTCCTGGTTGTTAAATTGGGATGTACAAATACAGCTGCTGAGTGGGGAAGCACTGCTGAGTGGCAGCCAGCATTAGCCCAAAGGTCAGTGCTAATTACTCTGCCTCGTTTGCATGAGAAGCTTTAAAAGGTGGAGAAGAAAGTGGCTGTGGCATTTTCTGCCAAGGAATGGCAGGGCTGACAGGAGGATGTCAGTGCTCATCAGTGCTGATAGACTAAGAGGTGGTACTTGTGCAATTAAACAGGGTAGAAATATTGAATCAGAGAGTTAACTTTCTGGGAGTAATTACTGTAGGTGTCAAGACATGCTCTTGACACTGGAAGGTGAAAAGGCAGAGGAAGAAGATGTATTTACTAAATATGTGAATCCGGATTACAAATGATTAGTCAGTTGTTTGAGATGATCACCTCTGTCTCCAGCTTGTCTTTCTTCCTCTTGTTTTGGCATGTTTTTACTTGGCCAATTACACCAGGGAAGGATAGAGGGCCACATCTACACTGATTAGACTCTGCTGATCAGAGTTTTGACTGTTTCTCATCTAATTGAACCTTGTGAGGTTTAGTGTGAAAGATTAAGGTGTTTTTTGTGCCTTGCTGCGCAGACAGACCTGCAGTTCTGGTAAAGAACTGAGCAGAGCTGAGGTTGAAGCAGCTGAAACAGTGGCACAAGGAGGAGCTAAAGGAAAATCTGACTTTTGGAAGAAATCTAAAGACAGGAGGCCCTTAATTAACAAGATCGGTGGCTTTGAATGACCTGGGGTTCTGCATGTCAACTTTCCATTACCAGAATTTCAGGGGGGCAAGGAAAGTGGGCAGTGGAAACAAAATCCCTAAGGAGTGTCTGTTGATTGCCTGAAGGTGAAGTCGATCAGGACCAATTTTAGGATGTAAAAACATTACTTCAGATGAAAGCTCTTATTCAATAGCATTGGTAGCATGATGGGGCTTGGCTCCAGCAATTAAAATATTGCCAGAGATACGTCCTAGAACATGCCAGGTCTGGTCTATGTCTGTGTCACCTCTGTGTATCTGTGACTCTGGGAAACACTGCTGAGCCTTTGCTGTTGAAGAGCCAGCATTTCCTTTGGTGTGAATTGGGCAAATTCAGTCACTTAAATGTATATGCTCTTTTTATTTTCCCTGAATAAATCAAAGCAGAAAATAGCAGTAGCTCCTTGAATTTGTCAGTTGAGCTGACATATTTTTTTCCAACTCTGTCCCTCGCTTTTCTCTGTTATTGTTACATATTTAACCTGGCTTCAAACAGCCTGCCTACCTAGTTATTAAGTTACAGAGACTTCAAGTTCTGCAGAAGCCAAGTGCCCAAGCTCTGCTTTCCCCGAGTGAGAGACGAGTGCGAGTCCTTTATGTTTCTTTGAACTTCACCACCGTTCTGCTCGTCCTGTGCATAAGCCTAAAACACACAACAGACCCTCTCTCACAGAGTGGAGCAGTGGCTGTAGCCTCACATAAATCAGGGCTCTGACTTTCCCTTTGCATAGCAGAAAAACACCCAGAGACAAAGGGCTGCATGTCGTCCTCGGGGACAGAACAATTTGTCACGTCAGGCTCCTGTGCGTGGCCAAAGGCAATGCTCAACAGAGCAGGCTGATAAAAACCCCTCCTGGGGCACTGTGTGCCCCTGCATGGGGCTGCTCTGTGGGTTTTTATCTTCTCCTGGCTGTGATGGGGCAGGTGTGCCATCTCCTCTAGAGACATTTCGGGGGCATCACACAAGGAGGGTTTGCTGCACCTTTTTTCTGGCACAGCAGCACTGTCCCATGTCACCAAACCCAACAGAAGCCAAGATACACCACTTGCTTCCTTGCAGGAAATTTCACAGCTGATTGAAATCCTATTTCAATGCCTGGATAAGCTGCCTTCTGAGAGGAGCAAGGCAAAAAGTTGCTGTCCCCTGCAAACCATCCTTTGCTTGGTTGCATAAATTTTGTTGAATGTTTTGTTTCATAGTTGTGACATATCAGACACTACTTGTGTTCAGAAATTGAGTTCATGTAAGGTTTGAATTGTAGGGCAATGGGGTGGTCTGAATGGTGAATTCTCTCAGATGGTGGAGGGTAAATAATGGGAGACTTGAGATGAAAACTTGGAGCTGGGTCAGGAATAGGAGGGCACAGTTATTGTCCCCAGACTGGGGATGATAAACTGTGAGTAAATAAAATGGCAGTAAGAGGAGGCTGAAGGACAACTCTTGAAATAAGCTCTAGGGTTAGAGAGGAATACCTTGATAGAAGATTTTACACCTTAGTTTACACTGCATTTTGGACTTTGACAATGCTAAAGCTTGCTAAATACTTTTAAAAATCCCCTGTTTAGGCTTTTATGTTTGATTTTCTGATAAACATAAAGGTGAAAGATAGAAGTTTACAGCAAGAGATAATTTCCAGATGGAAAACCTTCCTGGTTCAAGTGCCTGAGAGGTCTGTGAGGTTTTAGTTCAAGTCCCTCCATAAACTAAAAGGTGCTGCTTACGGTATGCTTATTTTCATATTTGATTAGTAAGCACAGTAAAAATGCAGCAAAGAGCAGGGCTCTGCAGGGAGGCCATTTCTCTCCACCCTGTGCTATCATTTGTCACTCAGTGCTGTTAAATTAAAAGCAGCGTGGCTGCAGCTCAGCTATTACCTACAGCCACTTAAAGGCCAGCAGTTTCAATTTTAAGATGTTTTACATTTCTGTGAGACTCAGTAACACATCTTCATCCATGACTGCTCAGCTTTTTATTGACTCTGAGTGAAAGAGAAATGTGAAACCATTTTTGCTGCGTGCCTTGAAGTGCTCCCAGGAAAAGGGAATGTGCCAGCGTTAGGTCTATGTCTGGTTTTTGGGGTTGGGAGGTTTTATGTTTCTTCCTTCTTTTTCTTTGGAGTAGAAGTGGGGATGTAGTAGTGCCTTGAGTACACAGGAAATTGTTCCTTGGTGGAAATGTGGTGCAGGAGGCTGCCTGAAGTGTCTGCTACAGCTGCTTGTGTTATCATGAAGCCACTTTGACTTCTTTGCCTCTGCAAATGTAAATGGAGTGATACTTTTGGTTACCTGAACTAATAAAATTAGGGTGCTGGTAGAGACAGAAAAAGCTTCATTAAAGGGAGATCTATAGAAGGTTGATATCAATCTTTATCTTACCTTTTTTTTTTTCAGGTTATGTAATAATTCTTTGTTAATTCTAAACAGTAACAGCTGATGGGGTCTGTGGGTGGGAAGTTGTCTGCCCAAAACCTTGGTTACCTGTATTCAATGAAGGCTAGAAATGGAAAAAAGGATGAAAATCCTGCTGAGTTACCTTTTCCCATTCTTCCATATGTCCCTAGTCTTTCATGGTTCCTACTGAACAACCACAAACCAACAGAATAATTCTTTATTGAGCAGAAACAATTGCATTTGAAATGTCTCATGGCATGGCTTATTTTAATGTGCCACAACAAAACTTATGAAGAGCCCATTACACTGGCAGCTGAGAAGAAACAACGAGGAAATATTTGATATTTATGTACTTGAGGACAGTAAACAGTTTGCAGACACATGACTTAAAAGAGGTGATATTCCTGGACAAGGATATCTCCCTGAGTTTTACACTTCCAGTGACTGGGAGACCTCTCAAATGTAAACAATTTTCATAAATTATCAAATCACACTGTATTGTAATACCAACAGACCTAAAACTCGGCGGAGGGAAGAATAATCCATCTGGCTTTCAGATGATTGTGCAGTGATGCATAACTTTTCTAGTAAGAGTAACTAAACCTTCAAGGTAAGGGATACTGGTGGAATTGGGGAAAGTAGAAAAAGGACACTATCTCAAACATCATTTGATAGAAACAGTTGTGCAGCCCAATTACCTGATATAAGACTTGAATATTTTTTTCCTGAGATGTATTCTATGAGAACAAGAAAGATGATCTAAAGGCTCATATCAAAGCAACCATGTGGGGATGTGAATTACTTTGTTTATCTAACCAGCAGTAAAGGAGTGCCTGAGAGCTGCTACTACATTCAACTTCAAGAGCTTGCAGGTCTGCTCTGTAATGAAAAATTCTTTGCCATTTCTCATGTGCTTCGCTCAGTCTGAAAGATGATCCAGCTGATCTTTGAATCTGACCATTGGCTGGTTGCAAGGAGAACTGATCTTGGGGGTGGAGAAAGCCTGAGGACAGTAAAGGTCTTTAGAAATTTAGACAGAAGTCTCAACATTAATGTTTACATCTCCCCCTGCCAGGAATATGTCTCTGAAGGAGGCTGTTGCCATCCTGTATCACTGATCTTATCCCTACTCGAATATTAGGAGAACAGCATCCATCCTGACAGGGAAAGGGGAACTTGAGGGTAACTTCATAACTCAGCAAATGCCACCAGAGACAAAAATTAATGTTATGTGTTAAATTGTTGATTAACCAGGCATTGGTGAAAAGCTCTATCTAGATGCTGGAGCTGTGTTCACTGAAAGCAGACACCTGACAGCTGAAATGCTGCAAGACACATTTCCAAATTCCTTTGACTCATTCGTACTGTGCTGGCATCCTCTGCTTAGCTGCAGAGCTCCCAGCCTGCTGAGAGGGTTTCAGGGTTTCTGCAGGGTTGTGACATCTTCTGGAGTTAATATTGGCTTGCTGGTGCTGGTGCCTGCCCAGCCTGGAGCCACTTCTTCAGACACAGAGCTAGAAATAGGAATTGTGAAAGTGTAAAAGTGCCAGTTTGTGTTTGAATGTGGAAGACAGCTTAATATAATTTAATATAATATAATTGTGAGACTGGTTCAGAACGACCTTAGATATTTCATAGCTATGCTGCTCTCAGCTAAGAAGAGCTTCTGCATTGTAAAATAGTAAAAAGAAAAATCAGTCAAAGGCTACTTTGGTTTTATTTGGTTTTGATTTTTCTTTCAGTTGATTGGTTGTTTGTGTAGATTTTTTTAATTTGTTTTTTTTTGACCTGAAATGTCAGTGATGTGGAAGCAAGTCAGTAAAACAAAGCTAGGGAAAGTAAAAGGGTTTCTTGTCCCTTGAAAGGCATCTCCCTACCATGGCCCCAGGAGTCCTAACCTGAGCGCAGAGCCTCTCACAGGAGACACAGGGCACTGAATTTCCTTTAAAATAGGCATTTCATGGTCCAAAGTGTGTGCCTGAAGGAGGGGGACCCATGAGCACCCCTGCTTTGAGAGAGAATTCATGTTTTCATAAACCACTGGGCAGAGATTCCTGAATTGCCTTTAAATTGGAATTTAATGTCACTATGTTCAAAACAAACAGCTTCCTTTTGTTTTTTTCTTTTATTTTCCCCAGCCTGAGAGTTTGATTTCCTGAATGTTTTTTGTATGAGTTTGAGCTGTTGTGCTCTTGGCTTCACTGCCCCTGAGGCTGCAGAAATCTCTCTCACTGTGGGGAACATGAAGCCCTGAGTACTGTGGTGGGCTAGAGTTGCTTCTGCTGCCTCAGAGTTTGTGATAAAACAGGAAAAGTCATTAAAACAACCCTAAATTTACCAAAAAACATTCCTAATGTAAAATTATCTTATTTTGTGAGAAGTGGTATACATCAGCTTTCTTTAAATGAATATATAAGTAGTTCAGAAGCCAAAGTTAGTTGAGGGTTGATGATGATTGTAGAAGGAGCCTCTGAAAGCACATTCTGCTTTCCCATATCACCTTTCCCCAAGGAAATCACCTGAAAAATCTTTCTCAGTGTTTCTTCCTTCTGTAAGATTTATTTTTGCTGACCTTGGTTCTACTGGATAATTCAGGCTAAAGCTCCACTACTCACTAATGTTTCAAATTGTATTCAAACCTCTAATTAGCTGGAAAAAAAAGGAAGATATTTAACTCATTATCCTGTTTCAAAATTCTAATGGAATGGCACTGCTGCTACTGTGATACATTCCATATTCAGAGAAAAAATGAATGTCTGAGACATGAGAAATGTAACATCCTGTCACCCTTTGGAGGGCAAGAATCTGATGTTAACGCATCTTTGATGGAAAAACCAAAGGAGGGGAAAAATTCTTTTGGCTGCCTCGCAATGATGCGAGTGCTTTTACTTCTTTCAGCCTGATATTATTAAACCCTACAATATTCAGAATAAAAACAAACCCCAAAGCCCAATAAAACCATCCAAAAACCCCTAGAAAACCCAGCCTTAAACATCATCAGTAAAAATAATTATTAGTTTTATATTCCATATAAATATACATATATATACACACAGTCTGAGAACGTGGGCAGGGAACCTTAATTTAATTTCCTACTTGTGTACTTGTGATTACTTCCAAGACTTATGCTCCATTTTTAAAGCTTCTTGCAAGGCCTGTTTGGGCAATGCCTCTAAGATAGGCACACTGCAACTTAAAACTGCTTTTTTATATACTGGTGTGGGGCAAAAGAGACAGGGAGAGTGATAATCCTGCTGTTACAAAAGCAGGTAGGGTGGGAACGCATGTGTTTAATCCTAAAGGAGTGCAAGTGTTTTTTGGTGCATTGGCTTTTGGAAAAACTGAGTTAGAATCCAGATGGCAACATTTTGAGTTATGGGATGAAAAACACAGAAGCAGAGATTAAGAATAGTGAATATTTACAACATTGATGCCCTCAGTATAGCTCCAGGCAGTTATTAAATAGCAGATCTTTTTATCAAAGGCAAAAAAAAAAAGGGTTGTTTTCATCTGTGTGATAATACTGTAAGCAATGGATTTTAGCCTACACGACCTCAGTGTTTAATGCAGCATTTTCACCGAGTTTAATAAAATGTGTTTGTGTCCTGTGTGTGACTGACAGCATTTAGTGAGAGAAACAAAGAAATCTCACATTGTCACATCCCCACATGACATTCAGGTGGAGATGCTGGAGAAGCCTGAATAATTAGATCCAACATCCAGAGGCCCCAGTACACCTTGTAAGGATATTGGAGCAACCTATGGATTTTGTGTCCTGTTGATGTGCAATCACACTTTGGTTCTTTGGGAACAGAGTGGGAAGTGTTTTAATTCTCTGCAAAGCCAAAACCAACAGAAAAGATTAGGGAATTATATGATCCATCTACAGTGACTTGCTCCAGACATCATTTTGGTGTCACTCACCTGGAAAAGGTTATGCCAGCATTCAGTCTTTCCCAAGGACAGGGTCTTGATCCCAGTGCTGGAAATCAAGAGTTCCATTGACTGAAGCAGGAGTCTGTGATCAAATCAGTCAGCTATCAGCAATCTCTTCCTGATGAGTTCACAACCACCTTAATTGTGCATTTTTAGACACATGTGTTTGATAAATATAGAACTTTATAAAATAAATGAGCTTTTTGATCAGGTTACACATCAGCATAACGCAAATACAAGCCCTGAAAGAGCAGCATTTAAACATTTCAGTTTTGAAGGATGAGAGTATGTAAGTACCCTCCCTGAAGATTTTTTCCTTTTTTTTTTTTGCCCCATGATTAATTCTTTCATTTTCTTTAATCTATTGCCATGTGCAGCAAAAAGACAAATTGTGTTTACATTACCTTGGTCCTTCCCTTCATTTCCAAAACAACTGCTTTTATGCACTTCATGCAGCTTGAATCAGGCCTAATTACCAAACCCTACATCTGCTTTCAATCTGTGGGCTAGCACACAAAGTTGCTCTTGTTTTGAGGCTTGCACGGTGGTTCCACTTATTTATGTTTTGCTTCAGAAATGTATATCTATAAACATCCACAAGGACAGCAACATCCTAATATTTGACATCCATCATGCCACAGCAAGGGAGGATTTCCACTTGGGTGCTTGGCTGTCTCCTCAGGACAGGCACAATGCTCTAGACTAACCAAGATCACTGAGTCCATATTGAGGGTCATTATTATTCTCTTTCTGTTTCTTTCCCATCAGCTGTCTTTGGTTAACAAGCTTCTTAAAGACTTTAATAAAAATTTCTATCTCCACCATTTGGGTTATTTCCCTCCACGACAGAAGAAGTTTTACTGAAATTAAAGATACCTTCTAAAGACCATAGGGAATAAAGAGGTCCATTCTGCTTTGTGTTGCATTCATCTCAATTTTCCTTGGAATGGTGGTGCATGAAACAGTAGAAAGATGGTTCTGAGAATTTCTATATTAAAATTTAGAGAAAGTGAATGGCAGAATAAGCTTGAAAAAGCAACACTTACTTAGAAAGTCATTCTTGCTAAAAGCAACAGCATGTGAGTCCATGATAAGTTCACTTTGTGCGTGAGAGCAAATATAAAATTTATCTAATAGAAGACCAGGATTATGTGGTATACATTGTATAGCAGGCGGTTGTGGGAAGACCCAGGAAAATACCAAAAGAACCAACAAAATATCAAATTTCATATATAATCCAGACCATCATATGGAACTACTGTTGATTTTTTTGATAAACTATTTTCTATGCTGGGGCACTAGAAATTATGTGGGAGGAATCTGGGTTGAAATACTTGGATTAGATATTATGTCTTACACACAGAGGAGAAAGGAGTAAGCAGCAAGCCCAAGGTGAGATTTCTGTCATAAAATGTTGTCAGGATTTTGTTTTATTCTACCAACATTCAGACCAGTTTTATGCCTAATGAAATATGTATACATTGCATGCAGGTGCCCTCTCAAACTCTAAATGAGCCACCACTTATGTGCTGAATGTTCTAATATTTTTTTCTCTTTACCCCTGAAGGTGTAAAGCCTTTTAGGGCATTTGAGTGTTTGGTTTGATCTCATTTGATTCTTTGATGTATTTGTGAGCAACAGAGCCAGTATTCCTTCACCTTAGTGAGCCATTTGTGTTTGTTTGATTTTTTAAGTGCATATAATTATTGATGACATTATTACAGAGTGCATCTGCTATAGAATAGCTCTTCTATATCTGTTTTATGTTGTATAGTATCTTTTACTGTGTAATAAGACTGAATAAAATTGAGAAGGCTCCTTTGCTCCATTCAAATCATTCTGTCTTGACATCACATTCTTCATTTCCTTCATTTCCTCAATGACTTAATAAGTACTTAAATTAAACAAGAAAGGCGTTCTAACAGAGGTGAGGAAATCCAGAGTTAAAGCTGCTACTCTGCTCTTAATTCACCCAGTGGTGCAGAGGCACTCTATTAAGAAAGCCACAGAACAGCAGGTGAGCTTTTATCTCCTGCTTCTGCAATGTATATTCCATATGTGCTGCACAGGTCACTGCATATGCTGTGCATGGTCACCCACTGCTCTGGACCCCTGCTGCACCAGCCTACAGCCAGGTGATGTAAGAGGATGAGGAATGACTGCCTGATTAATAGATCCCTGTTTTGCTTGATGATCTCTCTGCTCACAGCACATTCTTTTAGTGGAATGGGACCCAAACCATCTTTTCTCTGCCCCCTCTGTAGCCTCCTGTTCTTTCTTTCGCTGCTCAGCCTGTGTAATGTGTGGAACTTCTTGTTGTGGTCTTCAGCCTATCAGAAACAGAGGCTCTTCCCGAGTGATAAAAGTTCAGGAGCCTTTTTTGGTTTCCCAAATTACCCTTAGAAGTCAAGAAGCGAGTCCTGGCGTGTGCCAGCTTTCATGTTGCAGAATGTTCCTGCAATGACATGGACAGGGAATGTCCAGAGCTGTCTCACTTCTCCTCTACCAAGTGCATTTTACACTCTGGCTGAAGCTGATACTTTCTATGCAATACCTTCTGTAAGTTATTACACACCTAATGCTTAGTTGTTGGTTAATGTAATCCATTCTGAGGGAACTTGACAGGATGCAGGGCCTTAATCTGCAGTAATGCCTTCTTAACACTCTAATTCAGACCACAATTATTCTGTGGAAGGCTGTTTTAGTCCTATTCTCCAGCCTTGCCTCCCCATGAGCCTGGAGCAGTCAGGAGCAGCTGAGCAAGTGTGTTCTCTCCTGCTGCTCCATCCCAGGCTGTGAAATGCCAGGGGGCACACAAGGCCAGGCTGGCTGCCTGCTGCTTGCAGGGCACCAGCAAAGCTGTTGAGCATCTGTGGTGCTCCACGTTGCTCATTCCTGAGTCCCTGACTGTCTTCTGAGACAGCAAAAGCAAAGGGGAGAGGAGGGTGAAGTCAGAGAAATTCCTGTGCCTGCACACTTGGGGAGCTGGCTGTGAAATGCGTGTAGACACCCTGCAAGCTGCAGCTCCCCTCCTTGTGGAAATGCACAGATCAAAGGCACTCTGTCAGTATCTGATTAAGAGCCATGTAAGAGTGCTGAAGACATTTCCTTCTGGCTAACAGCTCTGATTACAGGGGGCTCCTGGAGTGAATTTCCCTGCCAGCAGACAGCCTTGTCTCCAGGCTCCACCTGACGCTCTAGGGTTTCTCAATGCCATGGCTTCCTGTTGTTGAAGGCTACTATTCATTCACAGCTTGTAAATCAGTGGCTTGTAAATCAATGGATGAAAAAAACTACTGTTAGAGAAATGTTCCTCAGCAAATTCCTCTCCCTCCCCCAGATATTTGTTTTCCCAGGGTGTACAGTCCATGATCATGGAAAAATATTCTAAAATTCAACATCTGTAACTAATGATAGAGGTGGAAATGAAGGACCATACCTTCTTCATTACCTAGGAAATTTGCTGTAACTACTTTAATGTGATTTTTATTTTATTTTTTTTTTTATTTAGGATTTGGTTTATTTTATAGCAGAGCCAAATTAACTTTTTTATTGCTAACAAGCAATAGACTCTCATCTTTAAAGTAACCTTCAGAATGGCTGAAAGCTTAATGTAAGCAAGAAGCACAGGAGAGATTTGGGGGTTGCTTAGCACTGATTTTCCTGCAAAAATGATTGAAATAGTGTTAAGGAGTTCTAGCCTGATGAATGCATCCAGGTGAACACCAGCAGCTGCTACTACTGCAAAGAGCACAATACATCCAGTGAGGATCCCTCTCAGGGGCTGGAGAACTCCAGGAAGCAATGATAATTAGAGGATAACATTTGGTAGCCAAACCTCAAGAAACACACACCCTTGGAAATAGAACAGGCTCAAACTGAATTACTGCCAGACATGCTGCTTATCTGGTGTAACACTGAGAAATGTGCTGTGCACGTCATTTTTTAGTGTTAGCTCCTTTCTGTGTCAGCAGGCAGAGTTGCCTTGTGTGGCTGGTGGTCTGCCTGCAGAAATGTTACTGGGGCGGATTTGAGGAGATCTCAGTATTTATTCCTAACTACAAAGCTGAATCTAGGGTTCTCTGCACCTCAGACCAATGTGCTCCTTTCTTTACCCAAACCAAAGCTTCTCAGGAGGAGAACCTGGACCTCTGTGCTGTGCTCACCTCAGGCACAGTGCAGATGCAATCCTCTGCAGGTCTGGAATAACTCTGCAGCTGGGGTTCCCAGCTTCCCTTTGCTTTTTAGCCAGAGTGGCCTATTCCAGCCACAGAAAAAAAAAAAAAAAAAAAAAAAAAAAGAGTAATTTTCATTCTAAGCTCATTTAACATGTACCAGATGGGTTTTTTTTGGTAGTGAGCCCTAGAACAAGGCAATGACTGGAGGAGGGCCATGAGAGAGCGATAAAGAGAGAACTGCTGCAGCCACAGCTCTGAAAGAATCAATGGGATTTTGTAGGGGGAAGATAGGATAAAAATGGCACAGGGATCTAGTGAAAGAGCTGAGGCAAGAATTGAGGGAACATATGAAAAGTAAGAATTTATATAAGACAAGAGAAAAGTTTGAAAAGAAATATAATTTCTCATTCACTGAAAACCTAAAATATATGACTTACCTTCCTAAAGGGCAGGGGAGCAAACTCCTTTTTCTGTCAAACTAGATGATGCACCAGTCAAAGAAACATCTGAAATTGTGTAGGGCAGGGGTAAGAAAATTATGGTCAAGAGATAAAAAATAAAAAATTAATTCAGTTTTTATTTTGGCTCTAATCATCACACCATTAAGTCTGAATTTAGAAAATACTTGCTGTGTTACTACTCTTGATGACGTGGTTAGCTGGTTATGCATGTTATGTTACTTGTTGCCACAAGAAAAATCTGTGAGTGTGCTTTGAAGAGCTGATGTGCTCTTCAAAGAAAATGTGTTTCCTAAAATGTAGTGACAGCTTGCAGAAGAGACTGGGCTAGCAAGCAAACCTCAGCTATGGAAAGAATAATGTGCTTAATTTCACAGTTCCTGGAAGTGTTGTCTCTGAAAGAACTTTGTCAGTGCACAAGGATAACTTATATGGGGAGAGCATAAATCTCTTTGGATTCATGTTCCTAATAAAAATGGGTCAAAATTATTTTCTTAAGTGAAATCAGAATTGAACTTGACATATAAAATAGTTGCATGAGGTTTTTCTGTTCTCTGTAACTCCTAATTTTTATGTTCATTTTCTTTTCTTGGTTTTAATGGAGAATAAATACAAAAACGCTGAAATGTTTTAAATTAAGGGTTGTATTTGCAGTATTTCCATTAGAAAAAAAATAAAAGTCTGGTGGCCTATCCAGCTCTGGGTAACCAAGAGGGTACCTCAGCTTCTGGATCTCCACACATACAAAAATCCCGACTCTGAGGTTTTCCAACCACTACAAATTGATAGAGATGTCTTGTCTTCTAGTTTTCTCCTCTTAGCTTCTCAAAACTTCTGGAAACAGTTCCTTTTATTGCTTTCACATTTAGGAGTAAAATTTCCTCCAATTAGGTATTTGAAAATGCAATTGTAGAGGAGATAACCATAAATTCTGTGCAATGCTGCTCAGATGGGCTCAGGCTGCAGCCCTGTGACACCTGACCCATCAAACTCTGCTGATTCACCTGAAAATGCTGACTTGGAACCAAATCCCTTTTTTCTGTCTTGCTGTCCCAGTGAAATGCTTTGCTCTTCTCAGGAATGCTGCAGCTTCTACCTGAAGTTTCTGTTGCTTTTCAAAATTGAACCTCTGGACATAAATTCATGTCGAAGTAATTTATTACGAAGCCATTTTAATTGGCTTAGTACTAATTAGTTTTGATTTCTTGATTACTGTCTTTAATCATTTTGTGGCTGGTCACTTGACCCTAATGACTCAATCTTTCCAATTTGATTAGGAAACTATGGGCACTGCTAGGATGAGTTGCCTGGATATAAACTGTTTCTGGAAGAACCTTTAGCAGGAATGTCAAAAGAATAGCTGCTCAGATCCATCATTTCCCTCTTATTTGTGCTTGGTTCTTTCCTAATTTTGTAACCAAGGGCTTGTCAGAGAATAGATGGATGCTCCTTCCTTTTTGATGTTGTCTGGGCATGGCTGGAACTTCATCACTGAGAAGGAGACCTGCCTGTAATTACTGGGCCTGTCCTCATGATGAAATTGTCCCTAGAAAAGAACCTTAAAGCAATAAGACAAGTTTAATATCAGTGAGCAATGCTGGTATGTCCATTCTAGTCTGAGAATCATGATGCAAACTTCATTCTGCTCTGTGTGACTGGGGAAGAATTTAATTTTCTCCTGGTTCCTGCTGCATCTCTTATTTGTATAAATAGAAAAAGCACAGTACATCACTTTTTTTTGTATCAGGTGATTTGATTTTTCATTTGTGTTTCCTCCACATTTTTTCAGTTTCCTCTTGTATGTGTGTCTTTTGCTTTCTCATGCCCCTGCTTTTCCCTTCTGTCAAGCACCAGATTTTTGATTTGTGTCACATTTCCTTCTCCCTCCTTTCCTGCCCTCTGAAGTCTTCACTGCTTTTAACCAGGGTCTTGTTTAATAATTTCATTCGTCTCTGCTAAGACTTGCATCAGCAGAGATGATCTGTAACATGATTGGCAAAAAAAAATCCTGTGATGTATCCCACTTTCCTTTTCTTTTGCTATTGGAGTTGGATGTGCAAGGTTAGAAAGCATTTACCCCAGAACATCTTGTGCTGACCTTGCAGAAGTTTGATGAACTGAAATGTATTAGGAAGTGTTTAAATCCAGGCAAAGCTGTGAAATCTAAGCACTTGTTAGATACACAAAGAGTGCTAAAGCCTTTAATAAATTGCTGGGGTTTTTAAAAATATTATCTCTGGAATGTGGTTGATTAGAGTCTCAATAATCATTTAATAAGTTATTTCAGAGCCATAAGTGGCTGAAGATTTTTTTTTTCAGGAGTATCAATTGCCTTAACTTTTGCCCAAATCTCTATTTAAAATGTTAGTGAAGAACCTGAAAGCTGCACATGGAGACTTTTGATTTCTTTGCTTCTAGCTGGTGTGGAGCCAGTGATCTCTGAAAGCAGGGTTGAGGAATTATTCCACACTATAGCTAAGCTTAACATCTCCCCAGTTCTATAAGGAGAGAAAGAGATACAGCCATTAATTGGCTAGTGGTCTCTGTGGTGTGATAGCCAAGATGAAAAATTGATTATAACGGTAAATTGGTGTTGGGAGGTATACAACAGATCACATGTTTTTGAAGATGCACAAGGATGTTTGGGCAAGGTGTGTGTGAATATCTATTTATCCAAAGATTTCCTCCTGTATCTGTTTTTCTGTCTGAAGCTGAATCAGAAAAGGTGATGAGAATGTGAAGAAGAAAATTGATCAGTGTTCATGGAACAGAGTTCAGACCATTGGGACTCTGGACACTGAGTTTTAGTTTTGGTTAAATTCAGCACCAGTTGGAACAGGCTTGTTGGTCCTGTAGGAAGCTTTAGGAAAAGCTTTTATAGGGAAATGCTTGCTAAGTAATTGGTCTATGATAATGGGTATCTCCAAAAATCTCTGCTATGCACTAAAGAGAAAACCTCTGAGGGGAGGAGGGATACTTTCAGTCACCTTGGATGTGTGAAATATTAATGCCTGATTTATAAAGGACACCATAAATGTTGATAAGAATTCATGAAGGCAATAAGTTTTCCTTTTCTATCATATTCTATCTAGAGAAATAAAAAAATATTGTCACACTGACAACAGTGTTTCCTCTATAGGTTCCTCGTGCTCTTTTCAGTGCAGAATGTTTATCTCTGCAGTTGCTTGAGCAACAATCTCTTGGCTGCATCAGGCAGGGTTCTCCCCTCTCTGGAGCCTGCAAGTCCCTGCACAGCAATATTTGTTCTTATTTGTTCTTCAGGTGCACTCCTTTCACACTCCTTCTTCCTGTCCCCAAAGGCTTCTTGGCCTTTTTTTTTTCCTCACCTGCTCCCCTATATCCCCTCATGAGCTGTGTATACTTTCCAATAGTTGATTGATTATTATTTTTAAGTGGGAACAAAACTCTTATTTGGCATATTTCTAAATTAGCTCATTGAGGGAGGAGGAGCAGGATTTTCCAGCTACCTATTCCCAACTGAATTGCCTTTATTGTTGTTGTTGTTGTTGTGCATGTGTAAATTTAAATGTCATTTACCTGTAGGGAATTACAAGAAAGGGAGGGCAGCTTTAATCTAGAGATTAAAACAAAGATTTAAAGTATTTTCTATACTTTTTTTTTTTTTGCATATCTTATATTTGTTCTGCATTTTATTAATCAATTGAAGATGTTATAATAAGGCAGAGAAGAATTCAGTAGAGTTAGGTCTTGGGAATGTGAAGTTTTTCTGGCTTGGCTATAACCTTTTGTGTGGCTTCTCACAATTTGCTTTGTTTCCTTGTGCATGTTAGAATCATCATTTCACAGTCTTTTAAGGTTTGTCTCTGAAAGTAGTATAGAGCCTGTATGTTGTTATAAGAGAAAGAGAGGGAGTGACAAAGTTGAAAAAGACCTTCAGTGTTGGGAGCAATGTGGGCCAGCATCCTCTTTTCACAGAAGAATGGGGCAGCTATTTGTATAAATTTTTTTGCCCGATTTATTTTTTTCCCTGTGTATACATGTTGTCCATTCTATATTGCCAAATTTAAAATTTGCCATCAGCCTTGTTTCTAAATGCACTGATAGCAGTGCTTTCAGTTGTGGTTTGTTTGTTTGACTTGTGGGTGAAACAACAGGGAGCCCACAGATGGCATCTAATATTTAGGCAGGAAGAAGTCAGCACCAATGTCACAGAGGAAAGTGTTATAAATAGAAAATGTGTCTGCAGAAGAGCTAATTAATTTACAGTGAAGACACTAAGCAAGATAACTGGTGCCAAATTCACGCAGGAATATTTTAAACTGACATTTTTCTCAGCCTTCAGAATAACTTCCATGCTGCTCCAGCATGAGGGAGTGTAAAGAAGCTGTGGGAAGTCTGGTGGTGTGTTTCCAGCTTTTCTGAGCACAAGTTCTGCCAAGTGAAACTCTGCCTCAGTGGTACAGCCTGTGCTGGCAAGGGACAGGGCATGTTCAGCAATCTCATAGCTTTTGGTGGCAGAGAGCATCCCCCTCGCTCCCGGGGAAGTGCAGGGATGCAGTCCTGGTGAGAAGTTGCAGCACACTGCAATTCCTTCAGTGCTGAGGTGGGGCTGTAATTGAGTTCACCAGCAACAACAGATGGGTTTGTTCACTTGTTGGTTGGCTTTTTGTATTTTTTTTTTCCCTTGGCACGCTTTAAGACCTGGATTTAACATCTCTGGTTAAATGATATTTCACCTTCCCTCCCACATCTGGCCCTTCCCTTTTGTGCCCTGGGTGCAAATGAATGGCTTGTCTGTTCCCTGTGCCTTGCCTTGAGCCTGAGATCTGTGGCATAATTTGGCTCCAGTTTGATAAGACGCAGACACGAATTCAATCTGCTGTAACTAAACCTCACCATTTATAAATCTCTTGATGATACTGAGGCTTTAAGCAATTTTTCCTCTCTCTGGTAGATGGGGCAGAGGCAGATCTGTTGTGAATGCCAGCTAAACTGTGAGAATGCAGCACAGGACTTGGGTCGGGCGCTTGGTCAGTTATTTTTTTATATTTAAGTTAAATCAATGCAAATTTCTTTTGCTTTGCCAGTGCTCTTCATTTTATGCACTTAAATATTTCTTTTTCATGTTGACTTCAAGTATCCAGCTTTAATATCTAGAATTTTTTAATTCCCTATTTGGTAGTGGGAGGCTCTCAATACTTATTCAAGGTATGGGTTACATGATTTTGGAATATCTGCGGAAACTTTCCAGAGCAATAAATCTCTTTCTGCTTGGAATAAATTCACTTATGGTGCATTGTCCTGGGTCTTGCAACAACACAGTCTGGTAGTTCTTGAAAAATAGCTGTGTGAAATATACAAATAAAGAGACTAAAAGACCTTGAAATACAATCTTCCCAATTTGGCCTTCAAGAATTTTTTTATTGTTTAATTTGCTTGGTCACCTGATTTCTCCAGCCACTCTAGTAAGCATAGTAAATGCAGTACCAGTCCTATTCACTGTCTTTTAGCCCTTGATAAAGTTATCTGTTGGATTTATCTCTAGAAATATCATTCAGGCCTCTTTATGCAATAGTTTTGTTCAAACATATTTTTTTTTCCTCATAGTTTTTAGCCTCGCTGAAATTTTCCCCCTTCTTCCCCCTCCTTTGCCTCTTGCCCACCTCCAGCCCCAGTCTAAAGCCATATGGACTCCTTCACTCTGAGCACTAACCTTTGATGAATATGCCCTTTATTGCTGCTCACTCCCAGAGTCTGCAAGGAGCAAGAGTGATTTTGCAACTGGTTTATTTCATATCCTAAAATCATGCTGGGTAAGGAAGGATCACAGAAGTTCTGCATCTGAAAGTTGTTTTTCACCCAATGAACAAGTTCAGCAGAGTTAATCTCTTCATAAAGCCCAAACCATTCCTCACTAATGAGAACCACGTGCACATCAAATAGCACAGGTCCTGGAGAAAAATACTTTGATGCTCCAAATACAGAACATCTTCAGGTGAAATGTTCCAGGAGACCCAGGCTGGGAGAAAGTGGAGGTGCAGGATGGAAAAGGGGTTTTGGGGATCAGCATTAAAGTTGTGTGTGAGAGACAGGAGCAGGTGACAGCTCAGGTCCTTGTGCAGGGGCTTTGTGTTGAATACAGCCCCAAGCTATCAGCAGAGCAAAGATCTGCAGGACTCACGTGAAGTGTATCTTTTCTTGGCTAACACATTGCAATTGGAGGCCAGGAAAAATACCAGGGGTTTGGGGAATTGTTGAAGAAATGTTTCATACATAATCTAAGTTTTGAGGTGTTATTAAAGCTGATGTCATCACTTGTGGTGTCACTCAGCTCTATTTTCCATTCAGAGTGTAAATCAGATGCAAACTTGCCCTCAAACTGGAATGATTGTTTGGAGGAGTTCAATCACCTATCTGTGTTTGACTGGCCAGGGATGGGGGAAGGATGGAACACCAGAGGTGAAATCACCACCACAAGCAGACCACGTGCTGTGGCTGGTGGGTAAATGTGCAGGCTTTTTGTGCATTTCTAACCAAGACTAATTACATCTGCTCTATTACTCTCTGTAGCATTGCAATGAGCCCACAGCTCCATGAGTTCACCATTTGTGCATCTGTGAGTTTACGTGAAATGCTTCAGCTTTATTTCTTGCAAAAATTATTCTTTCACTTCTAAGGACAGCTCTGACACTTATGTCTGTGTAAACAGATGCACTCCCATTTTCTTTCACTTCTAATTGTTGGACCAGTAGCTAATCTGCATCAAATAGTTCCCTGCAAATGGATCACTTTTCTGCTTGTGTCCTTAGCTTTGCATGGGATGACTTCTGAAATTCCTGTCCTCACACATCAGAGACAAAAATAACTGTGTGGCTGAAAATGAAGTATTAGGGCTGAATCCTCAGGTACATTAGAAAAGATGTACATAGGATTTTAAAGGTGCCTTTCCACTCTTGCAGGTGTTGAGAAGCCATTAGAGCCCTGCATAAATGTTGCTGGTGGTTTTGTTTCTGGAAGGCTCTGTCCAGCAGACCAGGGTTACCAGCACAAAACCTGTCTGGCCCAGCTGTGCCTCGTTCTGCAGAGGGGGATGAGGGTGTGCATGTGGGGAATATGTTCAGTGCTCGTTTTTTTGGATTGCATTCAGCTTGGAGTCACTTTTTTTTGCTGCCAGGTTGCAGTGTGTAGCTAGCCCAGGTCAGGGCATGGCTGATGCTGTTCTGTGAGTCCCTTCCACCTTCCTCTGTCTCACTGCCTCCTGCCACTATCAGTCCACCTAAGGGAAAGAATTCTGTTTGTTACAGAATTTCTGAGAGATAGAGGGCATGATTTATGTCTGGAGTGAGAACTGAGCTACCCCTCAGACTAGGCCCTGATAAGCGGCCTTGGTGGGGCCTGGAAGCCTTTGATGCAGTGAGAATTCAGTTGTGGCTCAGTCAGAAATTATGTGAAGGTAACTACAAAGTAATGAGCTATCCGAGCATGAATTAGAGTAGAGCTGCAGTGTGAAATGCCTGACCACCTTAAGGCAAAGGTAAACAATGTTAGCTTGCCAATCAGAGTGCCTTTGTAAACTGTAAACTATGGAGAAGTGTATATAAACTTCCATCTTCTCACGAATAAAGGGAAGAACGTTGCATTAATAATTTTGGTTGGATGTGCGTTCTGTCCTGTCCAGCTTTCCTGATTTACAAGGTCCCTGGCTTTGTCTGTTAGCTGCAGGATCCTAATCAGAACCTGCCCTTCTGCCCTGTCATAGCTCATATTTGTAATTGTGCTGCGTGCATCTGTAGCAGGTTTTTTTTTTTTTTTGTTTTAATCTATAATCGATGGGTGTTGTTCCCTTCTGATGCCTTGCTGTGTCCCCTCCTGGCTGGAGAGAGTTCAAGTTCCAGAAGCTCCACCTGGAAACCATCCTGCTGCTGCTCCCCCTGCCTGCCCCGTGGGGAGTGATAGCCTAATAGTTTACACGTGTATTTCAATTATCTCTTCCCTGCTTTCCGGCTCTGGTACCTGCCCTGCATCCATCACTGTGCAGCAGCAGCTTTGGGTGTAGCAGCCAGGCTGCATTAAAGCCCTGCTTGATGGATTCCTTATAAAGATTAAGGTTGCTGACATTTTTGTGCCCCAGCTCAGATAGAGCACGCTGGCTTTGATTATTCTCTGTTCCACCCCAATATAAATCTGAATCAGTGGAGTTATGCAGATGCAAGGGGAAAATCAGATGTGCTGCCCAGGCATTTTGATGTCACCAGCTGCCTGCTCTGATTTGCATCCATTGCTGCAGAAGGAAAACAGGAGCTCGCCTTGTAAGCAATCACCCCAAATTCAATAATTAATCTAAGAGTGCACAGTCTCTGTCATAGCTGGAATTATTGTGCCAGGTTTCATCACTCTGCCTTCCTTTGTATCTCCGTGGTAACTGGCTGTGACAGGGGAAACAATCAGTTGGTTTTCGTAACCAAAATGTTAAAATTGGAAACACATCAAGCTTTAGGTGCTAAAAGGGTTTCTGGGGTGAGATGGGGAGGAGAAAGGGTGTGGAAGCCTTGAACCAGTGATGCACACTTTTACAACATTGTTTTTATGCAAGCAAAGCCCTCCCAAACTCATTTAATATTTTTGTCTTCCTGCTACTACAAATAATCAATTTATTTTTCTGTCACTGCCCTGTGCTATATAGAAGGGCTTGTTATCCAGCTGCAAGAAAGCAAAGCCTGTTTTATTGAGCTCCTCAGCTCAGACCTCTGCAGGGCTGGCCCAAATTCCACTCTGGCTGTGGATCCCAGGCAGAATACTCCTACTGGTATTTTCCCCACAAAACATAGAAGAGGTCACCTTGCTTTCCTGTTGTGGCCCATGGAAGATCTTAAGGAGCCAAAGAAGCTGAGGGTTTGAGTCACAGGGAAGCTGGGCACTGTGCCACTGACAGTCCTGGTTTGAGCTCTGGTGTGGCTGTGATGTCTCCTGGGGACTTGCAGGGAGGTCTAAAATGACCCTGTGGTCTCAAGAGGAACAATACTGTTGAAAGTTTGGAGAGAAGAGGTGAAGGTCTGGTCTAGGACCCAGAGTTTTTGATCTGTTCCAGTTGATTAAAATGTTTCACTTTTAAATTAAAAAAAAAAAAAAAAAAACAAACAAAAAACCAGCAGTATCTATATATCATGGTTTTTTGTTTGGTAGCTTTTTCTGGGCTTTTTGGTAATTTTTTAATAAATACGTAGCAAGGAACCAACTTCTGTAAAGACTGGGAAATCATCTCTGTGTGTCCAAAGGTATAAACATAAGCCTCTATAGAATTTTTCACTCTAAAACCAGAAAAGGCTGGGGAACTGAAACTCTTGTTGCTTGAGCCACAGACAACTATGAACTTTTAGGCCCCCAAGTTAAATTTGGTTTGTGGGCATTTAGAATACGACTTAGTTTGAAACCTGGGTCCTGAGGGTTGCAGGAGCTTTTGATATTGTGACTGGTAAGTGAGCAAAGTCTGCCTGTTTGCTCACCTCTCCCTCATCATGTACCTTTCTCCTCTGTCTTTTCTGATTCATGTTTCAGACCACAAATCATACAGAAAGATGCCCTCTGTAGGTCACTTTATAGAGTAGTGATTTACTTGCAGATGCTGCCCCAGGTACTCTTCTGTCAGTGTGTCTTAAATCTCATGTCTGTAGAAGCTGCAGGCTTGCAGCTCACCAGTTCCCTGCCATGGGCACGTCTGTGGCTTCTGATTATGAACCTGCATTACCATCTTCTGTGTAATAGTTGCTTTTCATTATCTCTTTGTAATTTTCCAGCCCTCTACCCACCAAGAGAAAAAGAAAAAAGCAGGTCTTCATAAATTGTGAATAAGCTCCTGTCACTTGTGATCCATTGGTTTGTAGGAAACCATTAATTGTGATTCCTCCTCATTAATTCTGGCTATGAAGATCATGCAGAGCCCAGTGTTGCATTAAGCTTTTTATTGTTGAGAGACAGCAGTAAGCCATGACCTTATAAAGCCTAGCAGGCAGTATTTTTATTAGTATATAAGATATGATGCATTATACCTGCCATTTCTGTGATTTTCATGGATGGTTCATAGCTCTTAGGAACTCGGTACTTGACATTTAAGATGGATACAGCACCAATTAATTTAAAAACACAAACTTCCTGGCTATTCTCATTATTGAATTAGCACAGTATTGTGAACCATTTGCCTTCTGTGTGTGAGAAACAATTCATGAGCAGGACATCAATGTTAATGCTGTTTTTAACCTTTGCTGCTTTGCTTAGGGATGGAGCACTTGATGAGGTGCTTACATCTTCTAGAAAAAGTGCTCATTTCAGCCAGCTAAATTGACCTGCTTACTGGTATAGTGATGGGGAAATGTGCTTTGGGAACCTGAACGTTCTGGGATTCAGACTTGCTTGGAAAAAGCAGGAACCTGGTAGAAAGAATGGGGTCAGGGTAAAATTTACTCCTAGCCCCTGCAGCTGGAGGTTAGTGTCAACTAAAAGAATTGCCTGTTGCTTAGAGAGCATACTTGGAAATGTGATTAAAACTCTCAGCTGAGCTGGCATAGCCTAGCTATTTTTTAAAAATCTCTTTTCTTCCAGTTTTGCCCCAAACTCTGCAGGAATCTGTTATTGTTCCCATTCTTGCCTGGATATGAAAAGTTCTCAGTACTGAATTATATCCCCTCAGAGAGCACAAGCAGCTGCATAAGATACCAAACAGCCAAGAAGTTTTACCTCTGTGTACTGTGCAAGAGAGAAAACAGCTTTGACATACAATAGATAAGAGAGAGATTGGTTATTTTAGTGTTTCTCTTTGAAGCTGTATCAGCAGCCCAAGAAAAGTTTACTCTGCTCTCAGAGTGATCCCTGCAGCTGCAGGCTTCATCCTTGGAAACCATTATGGGCTTTACCTTCCCTGTAGCTGCTTGTTTGAACTTCCTAAAAATGTTTGAAGGTATTGGAGGGGGGATCTAGTGCAGAATTTAAAAAACTGACCTCAGTATCTGGAAAGCTGTCTGGACCTGGAGGAGGAGCAGCAGCAAAATTTTCAGACCTCTGTTTAATTGTGTTTACTTTGTGGTATCTTTATCAAGAATGAGTCCCATTTTAAAGAATGAAGCTCCCTTATCCATCATTTGGATGAAGTTTTCAGGGTCAGTGATCTGAATGCTGAAATAAAGTGATTCAGATTTGAGATCAAGAGCACAAACTGCTGTGGAAATTCAGGTTTAAACTGATCAGGATACAAACACTGTTAGTTTGAAAACTAAATAAAGGTTAAAAAAAAGTGCATTGTAAGCCACCAAGCAGGATAACAATCATAAAGTGGTATTCAAATAGCTCTACTGGGGAAAACTGCTAATTGTTCCTCTGGGTAAATAGGTAAAAGAAGACAGTAGCCTCAGGCTAAAAAATTACAGCCTTAAGCCAGACAGAGAGACCCTCTGGGTGTCTCAGCAGCTGCTGTAGGTTTGGGTTCAGCAGTGCCAAAAGGACAGGGAGGTGAAAGTAGATGCCTTGAGGAGAAGCACTCTGGGCAAGAGACAATTCTGATGTCCTTGAACTACAAATAGCTTGAGAGACCCTCCTCCTTGACAGCAGGCTGCTCCTCAAAATTGGCAGATAAATTTAGTTAACTTTATCAGGTGAAAATGTAAGCTGTCATCTTTTGGCGTCTCAAAACCCTTTTTGCTTTTATTTTAAAAGGAAGACACAGGACGAAATAACTTCTAAGAGAGTTAGCAGTGTCTGTGCTGAGCAGTGTAAAAGTGGAAGATCTATTATATCAACAGTGTAAGTTTGGCCTGCTATGTCTCTGCCTGAAAATTCAGTCTAATCTGGTGTGATGTATTCCCTAGATGCCACATGAAAAATGAAGAATTTGCCTTTTTAGAAACTGCTTCAGTCCTAAGCCAAAATATCCATAAAGCAGCAGCTACTGTTTATCCACTTGCACAGAAACCTCCACGACGTTTTACACTTTTTGGATCCAGTTACAACAAATGTCACAAGCTGAATAACAAACCTTATTCCCAGAGATCTGCCTCAATTATTGATGGTGCCTTTAACAAACAGGAAAACAAGTAAAGAGGGTGGGAGTCTGACCTGCACTTTGATCTCAATGTGCAGTGAGAAAAAGCACCAGCCAAGCAGAGGGATGGATGGATGGAGGAGGACATTGGCAGGACAGCTTCTGACCTTGTGTCCAAAGACTGCCAAAACTCCACAGGTTTTTTGTTGATGATAAATGAAATAGCTTCTAAATACACTGCTTTCGCCATTTATTCCCTTTGCTGTTGCCTCACACCAGAGTTGTGGCAGCTTCCAGGTGATTTCTCTCAAGCAGTGGAGGGGAACTCTCTGCTGACAAGGAAATCTCTGCACTGATTCATTCACTGTAATATTCATACCCTTCTGATCCTCAGGACTTAAATGAACCTTTGCTGGCTCTTCGGCCACAGTATATTGTGTTAATCTATCAATCTAATTAGTACTTTATATGGAGATTCTCTTTGGGAACAAGGAATGGAGCTGGGAGGTGAAGTGGGAATTCTGCTTGTTCAAACAGCAGAATACCAAGTTTTTTTCTGTTCAGGGAGTGTCCTAAAACACCCCAAGATGTAGATATGTGGGACTTGGTTCATGTCAGACAACAAAACTGTTCTGGCTTGGAGAGCAGCAGGTTCAGGGATTGCTATTCCTGGAAAACTTGATGAACATGTAGGTTATTCTGATTTCATCTGAGAAGCTGATGCCTGACCCTGTGAAGTTTGGTCTGCAGATCCATTTCTTTGCTCTCCTGGGAGGTTTCCACTGTAAAGGTGTGGGGTTGGATTAGCACTGTGTGCTCTTACCCTTCTGGGCCATCTCTATATAATAC
Source organism: Taeniopygia guttata (assembly GCF_048771995.1). NCBI lineage: Eukaryota > Metazoa > Chordata > Aves > Passeriformes > Estrildidae > Taeniopygia > Taeniopygia guttata. The sequence goes on along the minus strand of NC_133024.1, from coordinate 16,748,235 downwards.
TCAAACCTTTTGGGTTGGGAAATGTTGCAAAAGCCATACAGATATTTATGGCCTACAGTGAGCTGCTGATTTGTCACTTCTGTTTCAGCTAGAGCTGTCTCCATGGTGCTTACCCAGACTATTGGAACATAAAAGAGTTGTGTCTTCTATTTACTGCAGCAACAGGCAATTGAAAGACTAAAATAAGTGTAATATTCTCAAAATAAACCTAGGGAAAACCAACAGCCTATCTTCAGCATTCTGGCACCAGTGTTGTATTTGTTTTTCTTTGCTCTGAGTCAAACTGTGACTTCTCTCAGCAGAAGGAAACCAAAAGCATATATTGGGGTGGTTCTGTGAATAGCTGAAGCATTGATGGCATTCAAATAAGCATGTTTTGCCCAGCTGTTTAGGAGAATATGCTGCATAATTGGTGTACCATAAACAAAGTGATTATTGGAGAGCACAGCTGTCACTTCTATAGTCAGACTTGATGGAGAATCTGGGAGTCACATGTTATGAAAATCTGCTGGGTCTGTTTTGTCATTCTTAATTTGTAGGCTTCCAGAAGAATCTAGAAGATGTCTCAAACAAACATAATGGGCTTGTTCTTTGTGCAGGAAAAGCTGTAATCACTTTCCTCATTGAGCTACAGCACTGTTTCTTTGTGGGTGAAGAGGGAAGTAATCAAAGCAAAGTTAATCAGGGCTTTCGAATGTGGGCTGGAGATTTTTGTGGGTTTTATTTTTTTTTTTTTTTGGTTTATTTGTTTTAAATGATGATAGAAAGTAATTTTTAAAACAAATAGCCTTTTTTTAAAAATCATATTTTGAAAACTTAGTGTGCTGAGAGGATCAGAAATAACTTTTTGGTCAGAAATAACTTCATTGCTAGATATGAGCTATTTTGCTGAGGCTGTGAAATAATAAGAAACTGGTTCAGGGTAGGAATCTGTCCAGTTGCAGGAGCTCCCTAAATAGATATCCTGTAGAAATCATAATGGACTGCTTCTGCTGGTGTTGTAATCTTCCAGCAGAGAAAAGGGAGATAATTTCTTGACAGATAAACATTTCATCAAGGGATGGGTGGAGGAGAACTGACTGTTAATGGTATGAGGCTCTTCTCTCTTCAATAAAGTCATCTGGCCTCTTCAAGAGTCTCCCAATTAGACAAGTTTAATTTTTGGGTAAGTGTAGCTTGAGCTCTGTTAGCTGGATATGCTCAGGTACTGGATATGCCCTGCTGTGAACTCCCCAGGGGAAATTAAAAGCTTCCAAAAGTGAAGAGGAAAAGAGAAGGCTTGACACTTCGTAATTCCTTACCAGGGTCCCTTTGTGTCCAGCTGAGACCTCTGCTGGACCCAGAACTACAAATAAGTGACATGGAGAAAAGGGGAAAAGACTCTTCTCCCTAGGTTTCTGTCTAGGGAGGGAATGTCTCTCTATTATAAGGACCATGGAACAGAAATAGGAGCAGAACAACACCAGACACTGTCCAGCACAGTAAGAAATCCCAAATGAGGATTATCTTCAGCTTGTGAAGATGGCTGGGGGGCTTTGTGTTGGATTTTTGTGGAGTTTTTTTAATCAAGTACTAGAAGAAATTGTAATATTAAGCTAAGCTATGACTTTTTGTTAAAAAAAAAAAAAAAAAAGGAAAACAAAAAACCCCACATACACCCCCAAACCCCCTGAAAATTTGGAATGGGACTGTGAAGAATTTTAATGTATTAGACTTCCCCTGAAAGCCCACAGGCAGCATCCTAGGTAGCTGTGGAGGAGACCTGATGAGAAACACGTGAGATGAAGCTCTTTGAATAATGATGCCATCTGCAGGAGTTTCCCAGCCATCAGCCCTTGTCCCAGAAGACCATTTGTACTTCACAGCATTAATATTCATTAGGTGTAACGCCATATGTTGCACAGCAGGATGCATTGCCAGCAGACTGTTTGTCATAAAGCCAGATTTAATAAAGCATTGTAAAACAAACATTATGATGATAAATACAAAATGACAGGCTAATTAAGAGAATCTTAATTGCCATTTTTCCATAATAACATTTGTTTAGTGTGTATCTGTCTTGTGCTGGTACCTTCCTTGTACAGCTTTTCACTTTGTATTAGCTCCATAAGGGAAACTGTGCCCTGGATGTTTTAAGGCACTTAACATTCTGTTGCAAGAAATAAATTCAAGAGTAATGAATTGTTGCTAGAATATAGATGTGCATAACCATTGACTTCCAGTCTTGATGAGTGCAAAGAAATCCAGCCCTGAAATGTGGATTTCAGAGGGGTGTGAGTGTGCTGGGGACAACTTAATGCCCCCTCTTGAGGGAATCATTTGGCAATGCAGCAGTTGCATTTCTCCAGACAGGCACCGTGCAATCCTTTTACAGGAGTCGTTCTTTTCAGGGAACACCTTAGGTGTCCAAGGCAATTTTCACATTTCATTGTGCAGGCTGAAAGGCCTCTTTTTTGCCTCCTTCACTAGAGTAGAATTTCATTATTGTTCCTGTGCCCTACGCTGGCAACTTCATGGGAGAGGAAGGGATTTAAAGGATGTGAAATGATATTGTGAATTAATGCAGGGAAGCTACACCTATTTTTCTTCCTGTTATTACCTTTTTATCATAGTAGTTGCTGCCAGAGTGTCAGGAAATTAATATATCCATCTTCAAGCCTGTCAAGGTGGCAAGTTAGAAAACTTTCAGAAACTCTTGGAAAAGGAAGATGGAGAAATAAAATCCTGTACCATACAATGTGTGTATTCAGACAGTTGCCTGATTCTATTATATGATGAAGATAAAAAATCATTGCTTAAGAAGGCCACAGCAAAACTCATATGGGAGGTTTGCCCATCATAGTTGGGCTTGTAATTGGATTTTAGTGTTCATCTTAGTGAGATCTTCTCTTCCACTGGTGTAATTTTTACTGTAATGTAGATTTGGAGTTTTGCCTCTGTGTACAATTTTGTTGTTACTGTAACCAAAACCTGAAAGGTAAAAAACTGACAGCTAGGTGAAGGAAGGGGAACTCTTTGATTATAGTGACATACTTTGAATTTTACCACCACATCTTTCTGCATGGATACTTTAAACCTGTTACTCCTTTCACAAAACAAACTATCCTTAGGGGGAAAAAAAAAAAAGTGAAAAGGGTCCAAAAGATTATAATTCATTACTTAAAAATATTTATCTTGCTATTGTATCTTGGATGGAATTTTTAATGTACCTCGACTTGTAGATTTTGAAACAGTAGTGTTTCAGAAGCTGGATGGTGCTTGCTTTTTGGTTTGGAGTGTTTTTGTCTGTGCTATTAGCATTTGTTTTTCTATTTAATTTGTGTTAAAACTGGAACTGAAGCACAGTTTTAAGTCTTGAGCGATAAGTAATTTTTTTATTGTTGTTGTTTGTTTTGGGTTTTTTTGTGGTGGTTTTTTTGGGTTTTTTTTTTTTTTTTTTTGGTTGGTTGGTTTAGAGGTTTTCTTCAATAAAAATAGGTGAAAAGGAATTTATTCCCTCTGTGAGCACTTCCTGGATGGTAATTTACAGTCCTTTCCAGGCTCCCACCTGGATTATCTCCTAGCAGCACCTTATATCGTGCTTTACTCTTGGTTTTCTCACTGAGTACTACTTCTTTCTGTACCCTTGGGCTTTGACTACACTGCTCAGGTTTCATTGTTCTCCCCTTAGCATACATAAATTCCCAGTGAAGGATTTTCTAGCTTTATTCTGGTTTTGGGAGAGTTTTTAACTACTTTCACTCTAGGATTTAACCTTATTACAGCTATTACTCCTTCTCTTTGCTTGCTGTGCTATCCTCAGGTGGCTGTTGGTTGTTTGACATTGCCTGTGATGACCAATCCACTTCACATCTTCCAGAGCATGAGGTGAGCAAAATGTCCACTTCCACCTTGTGTAGACTCAATAGATTTCATCACAAAGGAAGAAAAAGGCTCAAAAAAATTATTAAAAAAATCCCACTGGATATCAAATTTGTACCACTAGGAAAAGAAAATGTACATACGCTTTACTTGAAGCTCTTCTGCAAGAGGCATTGAATGGCAAAGAAGCAAATCATGGTATTTAAATCATCTTGGGGCTGTGGGGAGAAGGGGGATGGCCAGGACAAATTAATAATTAATGAGTGCTTTCCCTTCCTCCAAAGGATGGCCAGGACAGCCATACTCTGGAGCAGGGAAGATGAGGTAACAGCAGTGAGGTGCTGAAGCAGGGGGATTTTTAGGAAACTGGAGATGGAATCTCAAGGCACATAATGAGCCATCTGATCCTGCCCAGAAATGGTGAATGCTGTGTTTAAAATATGCATCTTCACCTGACAGCTGTAAAGATTTTAAAATATTTGTGTTGCAATGCTTTTATAAACATATTTTAACCTTTATGACATGAAAATTTTCATGGCCAAGGGGCAAAAATGATCAATTCACAGACTCTGGTTTAGGAAAGTGGTTCAGCACCTTGGGAGTTGAGTGGTGAATAAATATACTGAGTTCCTCATGTGTTTTTCTGTAGTTCTGCTAGTCTAATTTATTCCAAGTAGCAACCATACTTTTTTCTGTCTTCACACTTTCCTCTAGTGATGTGATCAAAAATTGAGAGGCACATGTTGGATTTAAGGCACTATATTGGCCCTTCTGACATGAGTGGGAGTTTTTATTAGAGGAGGGAATATGGACTCATATATTGTGGGCTGGAAACTTGTTTGTGGTTGTGGCCCATTTATGTTTTGCGTGTGTTTTTAGTAGTTTCACATTGAGAAATCCCAGTGTGAGTTTCCTCTACACAAAAGATTATCTGTCTGTGAGTGGTGAGTTACCAAAATCTTCTCAGTACTGACCCTGCTCAGTAATACCATGTTAAGAAGAGACATGTGGTATATGCTAAGAATGCATTCCTAAGAGCTTTTAGACAAAACATTTTCAGTAGAGCACTGTTTCTTGTTTGTTTTGACACCTTTGTCATCTTAATCTCTTGAATAAGTAACAGCAAGTACAGCTGATTTTTTCATACTTTAACAAACCAAAGCTTTCAAAACGGTGATGACAAAAAATAAAAATAGTCGTTTGCCTTTCCATAACAGGCAAGTAAAGTTGTGCTCCATCGCTGAATCTGTCTTTGGCAAAAAGATTTTTGACAGAGTGACTGAGAATAATTTAAAAATTAACAACTGGGTACATGTAAGCATATAGGACCTGGGCAATAAATAGCAGTAAAGAAATGCAGAAGCACCACAGCAACAGTGATCCTGTTCTTTGGTTTGTGGCCTCAAAGTTCAATAGATGTGATTCAAAAAGAAACACAAAACCCAGACAAATAAAAGCCTAGATAAAGGTAAGAGCTGGATACTATTGAAGTGCTGTGCATGTCTTTAAAAAGAGTTGACCTTATTTCCCTCATAATACTAATGTGTGCTGTCATCTGGGCAGCTCTGAAGATCACAGAAGTGTCACCTCTCTTCCCCTGTGCTGCTGCAGTGTCTGTGACACCCAGGCCTCCCACCAGCACAGACCTCACTTCCAGAGCATGTGGAAGTCTTCGTTTGTTGAAAGGCATCCAGGAAAATCAATATAAAATGCATTTTATTAAGTCAGGCTCAGAAAGTCTGTGTTGCAAACAGGTGTAAACTACAGGAATTATTGGGGAGACAGGAGTGGTGCTGGGCCCTTATTTTGACTTGGTGCTGCTGCTCTGACACAGATTAATGGTATTGGAGAGCTGTTAGAGGCCATGGCAGGCTGAGCTGGTGGTTCAAAAGCTGATTTTCCTCCTAACTGGACTTTTTGAATGGAGGAAGAGCGGTCCTTGCTGAGAAACCCCTCAGGGCTCACCAAGGAGTGATGCCCTGACCTCTGGGCAGGCCTGGTTGGTCAGGGGAGTCCCTTCCACCTTTCACTGCCAGCTTTGGGCTCAGCACAGCTTCTAAAACACCTGGCAGCACAAGCAGGCAGTCAACAGCTCTCCAGCTTGTTATTTCCAAGGGCTCAAAATATAAATCACCTTTGCCAAATGAGATCGAAGTGAAACATGATGAAATGGAGAGGTATCTGAAAAGATTCTATAAAGATCTTTGGGTTATTTATTTTCAGACCAGCAGAGAAGGCTAAGAGAATAAAGCATCCAGAAGTCAGATTTAGGGTTCATAAACATGATCTGCTGTTATGAGTTTAATCCTGAAAAAATTATCTTGAACATTAGCATGGGATTTGCGCTCAGAGAAGAGAAGTAGTGCTGTAACAAGAAAGCTTTTCAGAGTTACACTAGACACTTACCATCAGGAAGAAATGCCATCAGTTTGTGACTAGTTTTCTAAATTATTCAGGAACAATCATGGGGATTTGGATTAAGGTTTATACACAATGACATTCTGTGCTAAATTTCAATCTTGGAGGGATTTATATTAAAATCAAGCACTGTGTCATGTGATTGTAAGACATGAAGATGTGTGCTAGAAAAGGAACGAGAGGCAGAAAGATAAAAATCATTATTAACTTTAGGAAATAACTGTGAGCTTCAGTGTCTACATGCAAGAAATGAGGTGAGGAAGGAACTAAGAGGAGAGGCATAAAATGGTTAGATGCAATTATAAATTAATGTTAAATGAAAACATTTAGGATGTCAAATGGTACCAGTGAGATCCAGACTATCCTGTTTCCTCACTCTAAAATTATTTATACTTTATACACATAGAAGGCACTTGATTAATTTTGAATGTCATCTGATCACGTTCTGCAGCAAATAAACAGCAAGTCTGTATTCTTAGCAGATCAGTAAACAATAAATTCATTACAAACAAAAAAACTCAGCTTAGAATAAAATAGCCTAAATCCTAAATGGACATTACTCTTAAATTTATCTGTGATTGCTTATGCTCTCAGCATCCCCTTGTGCATTTGCTGGAGAATGTCTGGCTAGGTGTTTTCACATCTGTCAGCAGAGCCAGCCCCCAAATGTAGAGTGCAGCACTTGGGAACACTTTGCAATGATCCCCAGAGGACCTTTGGCCTGCAAAAAGCAAAGAAAGGATTAGATGGACCCACAAATGCATTACTTTATTTTCATCTGCAAGAGGAACAGCATTGCTCCAGCTTGGTCCCACATGCTCCATCACTTTGGACAATGATCTTGCCAGACTGTAACTACTGCTGTGTTTGAGATGTAAAAGTGTTATATTTAGAAATCCTCAAGGCAAAATCAGAACTTGAAGGATATATTGTAAATTACTTTAGTAAATATTTTTCTTCTGTTGTAATAAATGGAAAAAAACTCTAACCAAACAACAATAAAAATCCTTTAATAAAGGACTTGGAAGAAAAATCAAAAAAATGCATTGCAGAAAGGAGAAGCACATTACTATGGGTGGTGCTGCAAAGCATAGAGTGAGGTTCAGGAAAACTGGACAGGCAAGGAGACCTTTGGAAAACAACACCCCAAAATAATCATTGTATGATTTTATATGTGAGAACTTCTAGGAGTTGTTTCTAATAATTTTCTCAATACCTATATCTGGTGTGGTGCTGCATGAGAGAAGAATTCCTTACAGTGGGACAGTTTTCACTGTTAAAAATATGAAGTGTCTTAGATCAGAGTCAGATCCTCAGTTGGTAATTAAGTCCTTCTTAATTGAAATATGGTAATTAAAATTAAGAAGCCTCCAGACTGCACTTTGAGTTGGAGATTGGTTCTCTTTTTTTTTCCCCCCACTCTGGATGACTTCAGAGGCTTCCAGATAAAAGGTCAGTGTCCTGCCTAGACAGTTGTTTCTTAAACAAGTTATTGATGATGCTTTGTTTTGAAAACTGCTGGAATTCTGCTGCACATGTGTGATTTTAAACAGAAAAGTTAGCAAATATAAACTTAGTGTGATGGCAATAACTGGGGGAAGCTTTTGACTTGCTGAGCTACAATACTTGTTCTTTATTTATTCATTCATATAAATATCTAGTTTAGTGTCTACTTTGAAAACACTGAGTTAGTCTGCAAAAAAGTTGAAATATTTTTAAGGCCTGTGTAGTTCTCCATAGTCAAAAGAAAAAGTTTTGGGGTTGATTTTTAATGGGAGGAAGGGGAATCTTCAGAAACTCCCCCACATTTACACGCTGAGTTCCTGGGGAGACCTGAGCTTTTAGGGCACTTGGTCACATGAACAGGGGGAACACTTGGCTGCCCGACTGCTTTTCTGTGAACCCTGGCCTAATTGCTCTCATTTGCTATTTAGTTGTGAATTCTTCATCTATTTGTTGCCACTAAGGCCAATTGTCTTTTTATGAAGGCATGAGAGCACCTTTTCAACTAAAAAGAGAATTCTGGACTTGCCAATTTTTTTGGGGGGTTGGTTGGGTTTTTTTTCATTGGGTGTTTTGTGTGTAAGATTTGTTTGGTTGTTTGGGGATTTTTCCCCTTCTTTTTTTGTGTATTACTGAAAAATTACACCACCTAAAAGCACCCCTGGTAATTGTAAATTTCAGCCTTTTCCTTCCTGTGGCAGACAAGAATGAAATACAAGTCCACAGGTAACAAAACATGCCAGTAACTTGTCGGTGCACAACACTTAAAGAGCTTTCATTGGATATCCATCTTCAAAGTGCCTTGTAAACAGTGACAGGCAGAGTGGCTGAATGAATTCATCACTGCTGAGAAGCACTGGCTTGATTAGATAATCATCTAGTTTCTTTTATGCTACAGGGCATTTCACCTTTAGTCTTCAGCTGTTGGCTTCTGGAGAGAAGTATAAATTACTGGCCTGTGATTTTTCCCACATATATTCATTGTGCTCCCTGATAAATTTTCTGAACCTCCTTAACTCCCTATCTGGCCTCAGGTACGCTTCTTTTCCATGCAGATCTTCAAAGATATCTTTTTTCCCTTTGTGGAAGGGAGAGGGAGAAGCAGAATGAGCAGCAGTGCTGCAGCATCACTTCCCTGCCAGGTGTGTCCTGGCAGAGGCAGCACTGCAGCCTGGGCACAGCCTTTGTCCCTTGCGCCCAAGGTGCCACTGCTGCACCAGGTGATACTGAGATTTATGGCTCAGAGGAACTCTGGTGCAGGGGCTCAGCTTGGAGAGTTACTTAGCCAGGAATAAGTATCTTATCCTAGTGCCTGGGGAGCAGTGGAGGGAACTGGGTTGTTTTCCCAAGCTTGCCCCCTTTGACCACAAAGCCAGCCCCAAGGGGAATTTGTTCCTCTCATATCTTGTGCTAAGACTCTGGAAAGTTTGCCAGAAAAAAGAGGTAATAATTTCTTTTTTTTTCCTGTGAGAGCTGTCTGGAGACATTACTCTTGATTTCTGCTCTGCACCCCTCTGAGCAAAGCAAATCCGTGTAGTATTGTGGGAGGAAGAGACTTGTACTGTTCAAAGCTTTCCTACTCCTGGCCTTATCTCTTGGCTGATTCCCAGGAAAAGAGCCACGGAGTGTAATCCCACATCTGCAGTGGGGACAGTGACTTGGAACCCCTTTACAAGAGATGCTGCTGCCACAGAGGGTAGAGCCCTAGGGAAGGAGTGGTTTCCAGAAAATATTGGTTTTGGGACAAAGTGCCACTCTGTCCCTGGCTTCCTGGGGGCTGCTAGATCATCTCTTGCCATCCATGTGGGCTCTACTGTTTTCCAGCAGCAGAAATTACAATTCCTCTAAGTTTGCTCTTTGGGATTGCTTTGCCATCAAAAGGTTTCCTCTAAAATTCTCCCAGTTGCAGACTGAGACTTTTCTATCTCTCTTCCTGTCTGCAGTGAGTTTGGCAAATGAACTCTGTGCCTCCAGTTTCCAGTAAAACCTGATGTGGCAATAAATAATGATCCGTCCCTGAAGCCAGTTAAAATAAATACATCTTAAAATGTCTAATTAAAAATCAATCCAACAGCTCATACCTGCATTTATTTCTTTCCAATAGATCCAGATTTAATCTCTAGAGCATAAATAATCTTTCCTCTGATGATATTTAGAGTAGGGCATTATGTATCTTTTCTCTGAACTATGCTTCAAATATCAACGCCCACCCCCCATATCCAAATATCGTGTAGTTGTATCACCAGCAAAGGTAGCACCAAGCAAAGTTTATATATTTAAGGAAGTAATTTTAGGGTTTTTTTTTCCTCTAAATGTAATTCTCATTGTCCAATATTACTAAAAAAAAATGGGCTATAATTCCCCACAGAGGGGCATGTTTTTAGCATTTGGCTTTCAGGGAGGTTCCTGATCGCTTTCACATAAGTCAGCATCTCCCCCTCAGCTTTTACAGATGGAAAAGCTGGGATCCAGAATGGGAAGTGGCTGGCCTAAGCTTTCTCCAAAACCCTTGGAAAGCCCCTCAGTTCCCCTCCAGCCCATTAATTTCAGGCAGCTGCCAAGCACCAGCTCCTTATTTGTGTTGCAGCAGCACTTAGCAACCTGGGCTGGGGTCAGGGCTGCGGCGCTGACCCAGCCAGCAGTGACCATCCCTGTTCGTGTGCCTTCAGCCCAAACAGCTGCAGCCAGGAGCCAGGAGAGGATGGAAAAATGCCCAAGTGACATGTCTAAAACCAGACCTCAGGGAAGCAAGCAGCTCCAGCAGGATGTCCTTGAATTTCAGCCACTGGACAATGATTTCTGCTTTGGTGTTAGGAAAATGTCCCTCAGCTCTCAGAGGGCTGGGGGAGGCAGAACAAACTCAGGGCATGCTGCTGGCAAGGGGATGCTTGTTCTGGTCATGAATTGTCTCAGGAACTGGGTGTCATTTTCCAGTTTATCACAGTATATTGAGGTATTTTGCTTTCTTTCAATGGTCCATGTGTATTGTATGTGCTAAGCTGAGAATTTTTCCTTGGAAGAAATGCAGGGATGGTTCAACACAACAGACACCAAATGTTGTCTGGAAAAGAGAAACTCTCTGATTTTCTTTTATTTTCATCTCACCATTTCTAGCAGCTGTCTTATTTTCTTTCTACTGTCACAAGACAGTAACTTATTTACCCTGGAAATATATGTCAGCTCAGTTGTTACAGTCCTTTCCTTACAATTTTTGAAAAGTAACTGATCCTGTATGATAAAAATTTCCCATGTTCTAATGAGTCAAAAATAGTCCTCTCATCAGACATGTATTTTTTGATAGCTCTAATCATGACTAACTTGGTCAGATGCCTAACTACTAATTTAAATAGAACCATGTCCTTTCAACATCTGCATTACAGTAAGTCACTAAAAGGAAAAAAAAGGATCTGTCTTGAGTGCTTTGCAGTAAAAATAAAAAATTGAAAAATTTAAGAGCCTTCCATTCCCTCATGGAGTCAGACAGCAAAATCCTCTGCCCCATCATTTGATAAGTTTTTTCCTTTATTTGTATGCATTTTCTTAAAATTCTTAAAATCAGCTGTAGTTGTGTTCTCCCCTGGACTGGTGACCATCACTTGAAGTTAGCAAGAAAACAGACGTGTTGGACAGGTTTTATTTGACTGTGATGTGGATATTTGCAGTGGAATTGAAATAATGAAAACTCTGCTCAGGCATGATTCCACCATTTGATGCTTTGTCAGGTTGCTTTAACACAGCAAGGAGGGGTTGGCCAGGAGCAGGATGGTGTTTGCCAGGTGAGGTTCAAGGTGGACATTCCCCTTCTGGCAAGGTGCAATCCCCACTCTGGTGCCTATTTGTACCAACAGGAAGGGCAGGTCAGGCAGTAGGAGCTGTCTGAAGGAAGAAAAATGTTCTTTTCCAGCTCTGTGACTAAGGACAGCCTGTCCTTTACAGATCTCCCTCTCCCCACCTGCATTCCCCCACAGCACTCAATTACCCATTAAGGTTTTTAAGAGAAACAGAATGGCAATTAAACCCAGTACAGCAGTGAGAAAGCAGTGGAAGCTGTGGGCTTGCTGAGAAATCTATCCATAAATGAGTTAACTGCACAAATAATTCCAGCTAATTAGAGGTGTGCATTCCCCAAATAACTTGATTCTCTCATTTACTTAATTGAGTTGATGGCTGCTCTGGGATGGAAGAGCAAACTGTGCGGTGACTATTACAGTATCACTTTGACTAAACCTGTTCTAACAGTCCAGACTTTTCTGTTAACTTGAAATTTGCAGCAGAATCAAGAAAACTTGCTTTGGGATTGTTTTTGTTGGTGTTTTTTTGTTGTTTTTTTTTTTTTTAATTACATTATTGTGTTCAATGTTTTAGAAGATGAAGATAATGTAAATTCCATTTACAATTCCCAAGATTAGCTGAAAAGTAAGGGCTATAAATAAGTATTGTTGATCAGAGAAGTGGGGTCTTTGTTTCACACTTCAGATAAATGCTGACAGGACTGACAGCTTTCCAAATGACACAGCTCAAACTGCCATGCTTGGATAACAAATCCTGGTATTGCCTAGGGTCTAAGCAACTTCTTTGGGATTTACATAATTTAGGATCTTTCCCTAGATGGAAAAATGGAAGAGAACCATCAAGCTTTGTTCGTTAGATGATTTCTCTCTAACAGCCTCAAATTTTTCAGCTTGTTTGACCTTATCTCTCCTCTTTTCTAAATGACCACTCAGTTTCAGCATCCAATTTTTTTTCAATGTTCTAACAACTTGAAGAGGGCCACACCAACCACTGGGCATCAGTAAAACATCTTTCTTTACTGTTTGTTTCTTTGCCTTGCTTTCTTAATTATATAAAATAATAAGCATAAAAATACTGCTGGTTCTGAAGGCATCACTTGTCAAGAAAAGTGAATTTCAATTCCTGCTTCGTGTTAGGACCAAGTGAGAGGAGACTTGGCCAAGATTTTTGCTCTCTGGTGTAATATTTGCTGGTAAAGGATTTCCATTTTGGCACTCAAGGATTTGAGACGCTAATGAACACTGTTTAAAAAAGGGGAGAAATTAAAATATGAGTAGCAAACCTGAAACAAAAAAATCAGTAGACACCTTTTTCTTTAGGAGAGGTAAAGTTGGAAACATGCTCCTGTTCTCTATTTTCTTGGAATCATTAAGTGCACTAGTCTTTTGCTAAGGAAATAATTGAAGTACAAGGTAATAGCCACAGAGCTGTTTGTCATTAGCTTGTACCTGCTAATAAACAGGGAAATCCATCTGTTATGGAGTCACTTTCCTAGTGGACCTTCAAAGACATGTTCCACATGTCAGCGTTCACAGGGAAAATGAGGAGATTGCCAGGCCACCCAAGCCCTTTGCAAACACAAGATTTGTTCAAGGAAACCTCAAAAAGGCCCAACACAATTTCTTTCTATTGTGTTATTACTGCACCAGCAAAACCTTTCCTCTGTTATTTTGATTCTCACCCTCTTCCAGCCTTACATCCTCATGGAAATTCTATTTCTGCTCAGTCCTGCACTTATTTTTCTTCCCCTTGTTGTTCTTCCGCTGTTTATTTTTCTTTTCACTGTTGTATTTCCTACTGGCACTGGTGATGTAAATCAGTGGGTGGGTTTGAGGCAGGGCCATTTTGTATTCTCATGGCCATGGGAACATTTCTCTTCAAGCAGAAGAGCAGTGTCGCTAATCTGGCACACTGCTGAGACTTTAGTTAGTTTTTAGATTTCTTTTTTAAATTGGATTTGAGATTCAGCAGATGTTGGAAAGCAAATAAACCATATGCAATGGTTGTTAGACATTACTCATGGAGTAATCCCTTTATCCAAATACAAAAGTTAGACATGTGAAACCATATCCTTAGATAACTGCAGAAGTTCGGCTCATACTCAGCCACCACCACGTAATTCCCTTCATTACTTGGTGCAGCACATCCTCTCTGAAGGAAGGTGGGCAGACAGGGGGAAGATGGATTCATGACTGTGCTTTAAAATAAATGTCAGCTAACCACAAAGGGTCAAATTCATTGCTGATGTAACACTGCTGACTTCAGTGGATTTACACTGGGGATTAATATGGTCCTTTCTCTAATATATATGTTCAGGGAAGAGGAAGATGGTTTTTATATGGATTCAGCACACGATCTCCTGGCATAAAAACAACCCAAACAGAATTGTTCCATTCTCAAACATCTGTTAGCATGAACGTCCAAATCCTGTGTATCTGCCACAGGTTGTTATAATCGAGCTGCATTACATTAACAAAAATACAATAACCATTTGGTCTCTACTTTAAACAAGAGCTTATGAAAATGGCTTTCAGGTGGAGGGAGTGGTGATTTGGCAGCCTTCTCTTGGCAGGGCTGTGGATTGCACATGAGGGAAAGTTGTTTGGTGGTAGAGCAGACAAATTGTTTAACAATTAATAAAAATAATGCCTTGTGTTTCTGCACGACAAGGTGCTGTGTAGGAATTCTCCTCTCCCCAGCTGCTCTCCACTAATAAAACATAGTCAGCTCTGTAGGTTTTTAAATCACACACAATGAGGTGGAACAGTGCTTTAAAATGGGTTAATACTGGATATTTGCACAAGCGAGACTGGATTTGAAACATGGGTTACAAATCTAATCTCTAAGCTGCCCTGCTTTCAAAATTTTTGCAGCCCCACATCAGTCAGTGTGGTTGCTTTTCGTTTTTTTCTGTTTTATTTAAATTTCTAAGAGCTCTCTCCTAAGTAATTAGCAAACATAATAGCGTGTGTGGAAAATTATTACAAAAATCAGCTGAATCCTTTTAGGAATTGTCTTGGTATATTTTCATCAGATCAGAGCAGATTTAATATCTTAAATCGTATTTTACAAGGCAACTGAGACTCCACAAGCCAAAGTGTGATGCAAAATGGTAAAAGGCTCAAGAATATCTTCTTAAAATCAGAGATATATTTGAAAATGTTCTTTTTGTTCTGAACATATGATGGGGTTTTAATTCTGAGGCTTCTTATGGAAGAGACAAACTTTGTCAGCCAGGCTGAAAGTCAGATGGGGAAAATTTCGTCTTTTTTTCTGTAAAGCAGCATTTGGGTTTATTCTGCTGAAAGTTCCATGACCAAATCTCCTCCTGGGAGAATGTCACATCAGCTGCTCTGGGGTTGTTTGCTCTTCATGCTCTTGGCTCCATTGGGCCTCTACAATGTTCTCTCTAAAGTACAACAAACCAATTTTATTCTCTTACCAAGAACACTTTCTATGTTTTCCTGAGTTCTGAATGTTTTCCTTCCTGAATCATTTTTTTGCACCCCATTTTGAAAGCAGAGATTGTTTTCCCTGGGAGAAAACAAAAATTCCTTGGAATTGCTGCACTGTTGGCAGATGTCAACTTTTTAGAACAGAAATCCAGGTTCCAGGATGTAATTTTCCTTCTTAGTGTAGTGTGTGTGATTCTCATAGCACTGATGATGTTTTATCAGTGGTAATTAGAAGCAAGATACTGCGTGAGGATTTCCTCTTTTTGGGAAGATATAATTGAATGTTTGTACAACACACTCAGCATTTTCCTGGAATTAATCCCCGGTGTTTCACACTTGAGATTATCTTCTTCTAACAGCTACTTTTAACTTTAAACACATAGGTTTGGGGCAATATCTGTTACTTTGCTCAGAGGCCAAAATCAGTTCAGACTAAAGCTCTAAAAATGTGCTGGAAATCTGAGACTGGACTTTGCATAGAATCGAAGCTGATGAGACCTTTTGTTAGGGCAAGGATTTTGTCTTTTTTAGCACTTGAAATCAGTATGACTGGGGTAAATTCTCTTATTGCTGTATAAATATAAAATAATTACCTTTCTCATATTCTCATTGTCTTGATTAAAATTATTGCCTTGAGTTTGGTCAATTAAATAATTTTCATCCTTACTTTAAAAGATGCCTTATCTGTACCTACATCAGCAAAGACTGAATACTTCATTTTGGAGTTCATAGAACCTTCTAACTGCAGAATTTTTTTCTAGTTGTAGAGAAACATGGTCAGGCAGATCTTGGATGATGATCTAGTAAAGCTCACATAAATTATTGCTGAAAAACTTTGAAGGAAAATAAACAGTAAAAACAACTTCTAGGATGTGGATTAATGTAGGAATTAATATGTCTCCAATTAGTTAACAAATTTTTATCCAGAAAAGATGAATTACATCTTGTTAAAGTGATTTTTAAATATATATATATATGTATATATGTTGATTTTGGAAAAGTTTTTATGTTTTAATGCAATGCTAATAAACACAAGTTTGCATGTAAGGATACAGACAGTCAGAAGTTTTCAATGTGCTCTTGATTTCCTGCTGCTGGGTTCAACATGGTGTGCTCAGGTGATGTGTTAAAGAAATCTGTGTGATTTGATTTGGTTTTTTTTAAGTTAAATAAAGTTTTATTCGCCTTAAATGCTTCCTTATTAAGATTCCTGTAAATGAAAACATTTAGGTGTCTACTAATCACCAATAGCAGCCAATATATTTCTCAATTAATCAAGTAAAGCCTGTTAAATGCAGTTTAAGGACCGTTTTATGGGGATTCTCAGTGACACCTCTGCAAATGTACTTGATTAAGCTTTATTTGAGACCTTACCCGGGCTCTTGGGCAAGCTAAGCTTTACTCCTTCAATAATAACTGCCTGCATTGAGGGCTGTGCAGCATTCAGAAGCAGTGAACCTGTAAACTTATTAAATTTACTCTGTTCTGCAGCATAGAATATCCTAGCCTTCAGTGGCTTCCTAACTGGTCATAGGGAAATGCAAAGAGGTCGATTGAGGGGCACTACTACCAAGCGCCACTCCTAAATATCTGTAGAGATACTCAGATCAAAAGGGGGATACAATTTATTTTAGCTGATTCTTCTTTAATGCAGTCCTTAGCCAAAATGATTACGTTGCTGAGCATAGCAGAGACTTAAATAAAGTTCATCTTTCACAATGATGAAATTCCCCAGTTCTGTGGCCCAGAGGTATTCCCATGAGATGCTCTCTGTGCAGTCAGTGTGTACTCTTTTTTGGGGGTATAAATCCTCAGAAGTATTTTAATGGTGTATTAGCTGTGACTTATAGAGGAGACCTGGGTTTCATTTGCCTAGGAGCTTTCATTACAGGTGCCTTTGGAAGGTTGATGGCTGGAGATAGAATCAAAAATAGAGGTGAAAAGGAGTTATTACTTGTCAGAGACCCTTATTTTCCCTGCTACTCTGCAGGGCTCTGCGAAATGGCCCAGATTACAGATCGATAATGGAGTGCTTGCACTCAGCTAAAACCAAAACCCCATAAACTTTAAAACACAGAGTCAGTGCTGGGCTGGGAGCTTGCTGAGAGCTGAGCTTTACTGCTTGGCTCATCCAGCTGAGATCTGGGGAATATTTATCTTCTCAGTGGTCTCAGTAGAGGCTGGGCTGGCTGCTCTGGCAGTCCTGCCATTCTTCTGCAGTGGCATCAGTTTAAATGCTCCAAAAGACTCTGCAAATGCACTGCCCTTCCTACCAACTGCTGGAGTTGCTGAAGGATTGAACAGAGTCTTCCAAGGGAATAATAGCACCTCAGGAAATGTGTTTCTCTACAATGCCTGCCTTACCTTTTTGAACTCTGCAGAGGACACGTTTTCTTCTTGGTGACATTAGTACCGTGTCTGAACAACAGTGCACATCTATTTCTTTAAAATTCTGCTTTTACTCGAGTAGTCTTAAGTGTGGCAGATGTTTCAGGTTGTGATACACAGCTCTAGGGGTGGGTTCTGAGGAGTGTGTGTAATAGCTCTTCTAACGATGCTGTGTTAGTCTCCTTATTGTTCTCCCTTGGAGCTGTTTAGGAAATGTGCATCCACGAGGCAGCACAAGCCAACAGCTGGAGTGCCCCAGCACAGTCTGTGCCCTCCCCAGCCTGGATGAGTGCTGGATGGGCTGTGGGGTGATGGGGATGGGGTCCACCAACAGCTCCTGGTGCAGGAAATTAAGGCTTGCAGGTGTCCCAGAGGCCCAGAATGCTACATCACACAGAAATCTTGTCTTGTGCACCCCTTTCTGCAATATTTATTCTTTTTTATCATAGCTTTGCATGCTACTGTGGATGCTGTACTTACTCTGTATTTATTAGGCTTGACTGAATAATATTATATAAAAAATACCTTTTCTTAGCCCTTTTTAAGTGCTCCCTTTTTCCTGTCTTTGATTGTCCCTGCAGGTGTACTAACACAGAATTTGTACCTTGATACTTTCTTGCTGCAAGGTGTGTGTGAAAATCTCACAAGATAGCTGATGAACTCTTTTGCATTGCTAAGCAGTGACAGCAGGACTTCAAGATCATAGGGGAACAGGCAAGAGTCCACTGGTATATTTATAATGATCTCTTAAAAGCTGTGTGGAGCTTGAAAAACTCACAAGAGAAACACCTGTGGGGCAAACATGAATTTTCATGGGATCAGAGGGCAACTGGGTTTGCAAGGGAGTTTGAGAAGCCTCTAATCCAACTTCCTGCTCAGAGCAGGGTCAGCCACGGGTTCAGCCCAGGCTGCTCAGGGCTTGAAAAACATTGAGGCTGGGGACTGCGCGGGGCAGGAGCTGCTCCACTGCCTCGCTGATCTTATGGGGGAAAATTTTTCTGTATTCCCAGTATGAGTTGCTGGTTTCAGCTTCTGCCATCATCCTGCTGTGTACCCCTGGGAAGGGCCTGCCCCTCTTTGGTGATGACCCCACTGTAGGCAGTGGGGGCAGCAGCTGGGTCACCTCAAAGCCACCCATTGTCCAGCCTGAGAGCCCCAGCCCTGTCGCTATAGGACACGTGAAAGCACGATGTGAGCCGCTGCTATTGCAAAGGTGAAAAAGAGGAAGTTTATTCTCTGACTCCAGCATTTATACTTTTCCAAAGGTGACAGTGGATTGGAGGGTGAATGTGCCACCTCTCCAATGACATTGGACAAACTACTAGTACGTCAAGTTTCTCCGCCTCTGTGGAGAAATGCAAAATAATGAATTGTTTACAGAAAGTTGTGTGAGAAAGTTCTTTACAAGAATGTAAACTCAGAAGGCTTTAGAAAATCTTAAGAATCAAAGCAACACAGCCCCTCAGCCTTTCCTTCTAGAACTTGTCCTTCAGCCCCCTGCTCATGCTGGTGCCTGTAGTATGACCTTTATCAAAGTCTTGCTGCATCTCAGGCACCGAGGAGGTGGGGATGGGATGCAGTGTTCCATGCTCAACCTCCCAAGTGTTGAATGTGAGGGATTCCTTCACCACCTTCCTCCACTTTGTTCCTGCTGCTCTTGGCCCTTTCCTGCTTCACACTTTTCCTTTCGAATTTCAATGCACCTAGACTAGAAGAGAATCCCTTGCCTTCATTCTTTGAAAGATTTTCACCTCTTCTAAGGTTCATTTCCACTCACAACAGATTAAAAACTGTCTGGGAGTTGTTCACTTTCACCAGATACTCCCAAAATCGTAGAGCACCTGGAGCACCACAGAGCATTTGCAGCACATCTCCAGATAGGAGCTGGATAAACCTGAAAAAAAGAAGGAAAAAATAAGACTGAAAAATCAAAGGTCAGTGAAATTCTGGGCATAAGATTCAGGAAAATTCTTTACTGGTATAAGGGATTTACTCTGTCAAAATAAGAAGAATTGTTAGATAAAGCCCTATTTTACTTTTACATGTGTTAGTTCTGCTCTAAAAAAGATTGCTAGAGAGAATTCCTGTCAGAGAGTAACTGCTTCCAGCTTCAGTGTTTTTAAAAGTTGAAAGTTTATTTTTGGGCAGAGGAACACTCCACACACATCATACCCACTGTTAGGCTAAAAATTAGGCAGCTGTGAACCCAGAAAAAATAGATAGGTCTTCATCAGTCATGTGAGCTATTTTGATTCATTTTGCTGTAGATTCAAGTTTTAAGGGGATCTTTGCAGTGTGAACACAAAGTGGGTGAGGTTTGTTTATGAAGGGATGAGGTGCTAATCCTTCCAAACTGATAACAGCCGTGTATTTAGGGCCATGTAATACCTTGGCATTACTTTTTTATGTACGGAGGATTGCTGAAAATGGAAGCAACTGGAAATAGTTATCATATTTCAGGTCTCCCAAGCGAGAGTTAAAGCTGCAGGTGATGTTTCAATAGCTCTGAATTAGAGAGTTGCATTTAATTCATTTCAGGTCGCGATGAACTCGTAGCCTTTGGTAAGAAGACTTGAGCAGCCAGAAAAAGATTGAATTACTTGTCTCATGGGAGGCTTTTCTCTGCTGCTGAAGACTTCAGGCACTTGGGGGTCAATGTGGAACAGCTTGGACAATGTCCTCTTGGCTGAGCCCCAAACAGTCAAACCCTTCTCACTGGTTTTCTTTGCCAGCACTTGCTTCACCTTCACCAGCCCCAAGATATGCAAAGCCAAATAAAAAAAAAAAAAAAAAGAAAAAAAAGAGTCCAGATGGGAAAAGATGACCAGATGTTTTGGTGAGGTTGGGATATGATCCATTACAAAAGAATTCTGTTTTGTTGCCACAAACTGAAAGACTGTTCTTGTGCGTTGAAATACAGAGCTTTCATTATCCCAGGCCTTTGTTCTTCCCTTTCAGACAGATATTTCTGCATCTGCACTCTACTCACCTTTGCATCATGGGTATAATGGAAAAGAAATGGCTTTTTCACCTGCCTGTAGCAATCATTTCTAGAAAATACTTTCCTAAGGAGCAGCAAGCCTTGCTGCAGTGTTGCTCTGAAAGGATTTAGCCACCGTAGGGCTGCTCCCAGACGATCTGAACTGAAATTCTTATAGAGCTCCTGACCTCAACATGCACCTTCACACATTCTCAGTAAATGTTTGTGTAAACTATGATTTCTTTCTAATCAAATAAAACCTGTAAATAAGCTGGAGAATCCATAACACTTGGCAATTAGTGGTTTTAACTCAGTTAATGTGAGGTATGGCTGTGGTATTTAGTGAGAATGCACGTCCCAGGCTATGAAAATATATGGACTTAAAGAAACTCCTGGGGGAAAAAAAAATGTTTTCTTAGGTGTCATAACCTTCAATATCACTTTTATTAATAAATTATAATTCAGCCTGACATAAAAAGAAAGGTGCGTAATTTGTAAAGTCTTTTATTCTGAACTGTCAGGCCCCCAAAATACAAAGTTAAGAATGTACCAAATAATTCAAGAACAACAGGCAGGCTATGTTTGCATCTAGAGTACCCAAATGTGCTTGAAGAGCAAACTTGACACAAACAAGGCTTCAGTTAATTCATAATTAATTAATAAATAATTAAAGGTAAAGAGACTAAATAATTAAAGGTGAAGAGACTAATTTGTAAAATAAAATAAATTAGCTTCCTTGGGACTACTTTCTGATTCCACTGATCTGTTGAGGAACCTTTCCTGAATTGTAAAGGCTGTACACATTTAAAAGCAATGTGAGGAAAAAGCAGGTTCTTGAAATAGTTGACTGACTGAAATTGTGGCTTGACACTCTCAGCTTCACTGTGTTCTTCCCCACAGGTTAAAGAACCCATGTATGGTTTGGGTAGTTTTGTTTTTCTGAATGCTTGTGTAAATTCACCAAATTGGGGTTTTGGTTACATTTTCAATCCCACCTATAATGTTAAGCCTTTAATTCTTACTTTAACAAAAGCTTTGCCTATCTGTCATCAGAACCTTATTGTTTCCACGAGGTTTTGACTATTCCATAAATAATTGCATATTCTAATACCTGCCCTGCTGCCAGAGCAATGTGGAGGGCTCAAAGCTCAGATCACCAGGATTTTACAGAGTCGTGGGTGTGTTCCAGCTCTCAGAGATTTACAGGTCTGGGAGTTGTAAAAGGTTCATGCTCACAGGAAAGATGCTGTTCTCATGATTGAAACTTGCTGTGAATCTCCAGAAAAAGTGTGAGTTGAGTGTGTTTCATTGAATTGCTTAAATATTGAGTGAGTGCAATTTCAGGTTTTTTTAGCCATCCCACACCAAAAGAAAGTGGAATAACTGAGAACCACCTTGTTCATATTTAAGATTATTTGGAACAGGAGCCTAGTGGCTTCTTAATGCATCCATCCATCTATAGGGCCAAAAAAAGAATCTATCCTGTAGATAAAAGGTGTAGCATATGTGCTCAGTTTTTTGCCTTCAAGGATTGTTCTCAGAGTTCTTGTAGTGTTTTTATCTCAAGTTGAACAGCTCAGTTTCTCTGTTGAAATAATTAATTACTCAGATGAAATACTCTATTAAGTTTGCTGTAGAGAGGTCTACAAGCAGGGTGTCTGCAGAAATGTAAATGTTCAAGCTGTTCATAATCCTTATGAGTGATATTCAAAAAATTGGCATTATTTCCACAAACAGACATCTTTGTGCATCATCAAGGCAGGAAAAATTACAAACAGAAAATTTAAATACAAGCAGATAAAGTATATATCCCTTCTCTTGGATTGTTTAAAGTAACTAGAATTTTAAAAACTAAGTGAAATTTTGGGTTGGTGACAAGCTTGGCACAGTTCATTTTAAAAATCTAATTTAAACAAAGAATTGGCTGATTAAGACTCTTAGGCTGCCTGTGTTTTGAAGGCAGCTAAAGCATCATAATCTCGGTGTGATAAGGTAAAGTAGCAGATTTGTGTAGAAAAATTTTCCTTGTTCCATTCTGGAATTACTTTTTTTAAAAATACCTTGCCATTTTATGCTTGTCTGAAGAAGTTTTAGAGAAATTATATATTACATGTTGAAATGGAGAGAAGATTCCACTCCTCCCTTCATGCAGACAGGGATGTTTGAGTTACACAGGTGCAACTCCCTTTTTTTTTTTTCAATGGCAGAGTTTGGCCTCTTACACCCTTCCAAACAATCCAACAGCAGCTTTTCCCTCCTGGTTTGAAAGGCTGAATAAAGCTATATATTTCCCACTTTTTGACTGTTTTGGCATTCCTCCCTGAAAGAGAGGAAAAGCCTTACAAAGTTTCCTTTGGCCCAAACCCCAAAACATCTGCTGCAGCTGGGGGAAGCCAGGTCTGGCTGTGGTGGTGCCCACAGTGGGGGCTGGGGGTGGCCAGCAGCCCCCAGGGCCCTTCCTGGGGAGGGAAGATGCTGAGGTCCTGAGGGGGGATGTCTGGGTGGCTTTTTGAGACTGCTAAAATTAGGGAGGCTTAAGGCACAGAAGAAATAACATGGAATTATAGCATGGTTTGGGTTGGAAGGGACCCTAAAGTTCATCTGACCTGGACACTAGGAGCTGAGTCTACAGTCCCCTTGTGCCTTTGAAGGTTTTGTGAATTTATTCTGACTTCAGTTGTTTTTTTTTCTGAAAAAGTGGCCTGTTGGGCAAGCTAAAAGGCCACAAAATATTATTAAGGCTTATGGGAACTTGAGAAGGGCCTGGCTTTTCAAAAACCAAATGGCATTGCCGTGTTCAGGTTGCACTGAACAGCCAAATTTCTGTGCTCATTCTCTTTCAAAACTCTGATGCCCAAGCTCCAGCGGTCCCATCTTCTGTCCATGTGCATGCTTGTGGGAAGCAATGCATTCTCTTTCAAACCCACAAGAAAGGGGATTATTGTAATCAACATTAGCTGGTATTTGCTGAGGCTGTGCACACGGACACTGGCATCTGACCTGGGGAAATTTGCTGAGGTATGAACGAAAGAAGCTGAGCTGAGAACCTCAGGCACACACACAGGGCAGTGCTTGCCAGCTGCTTTGGAGCTCATGGAATGAAACCCATGAAGAGAGGAAGGCAGGTTGGAAGCACAGGACTCTCTCAGGGCTGACACAGGAGTGGGGGTTTATGCCCTCTTATTTTCCTGTCTCTATTCCATGTCCTATAAAAGCGAGGATGATAAATGCCAGTTTTTATTTCACTTGGAGTGTCTGGGGGATAAATGCTTTGAGGGCTGAATGCCTAATGACTATAAAGAGTAAGAATAAGCTACCAAAACCAGGTACCTTAAAAACTCTGTAAGCCTAAGCAGGCTCCCTCCCAATCTATTCCTGGATATCTGGCTTCCTGTGAAACTCCTCTTCAGGTAAGAGGGACACTTCTGTTGTCTGGCAGCTTGGCAGGAGCAGCATCCAGGCTCATGTCAGCAGGACAAGGATTTTAATTGACAATAAAGCCACTCAAGCTCATTAAGCTGGACTTAATTCGTAGCTTAAAGGTAGCTAGTTTCCATAAGAAGCCAGATGTAAATTTATGCACACAGTGTGACCCGATGTGTGCCTTGGGTTTTGCTCTCCATCACAGAGCTTCCCGGGGGCTAATCACCCTCGGGAGAGAGCAAACAAAGGGGTGAGAAAAAAAGATGGAATTCCCACTGCAGAGCTTTCAGCAGAGCCCTTGGTCTGGGGAAAGATTATTCTTTCCTCCCAAAGGAAAAGGCAAAGTTCTGATGTCCCAGAGCCCTTCAGCTTGGGCCAGGCCATGTGAACAGCTTCAGTGAAAGGAAAATATTTTGGTGAGCTTCAGGTCTCCTTCTTGTTCTCTGTCTGTTGTTATGGTGCTTTTTTCAAAATATCTTTACCTCTCTTCTACAGCCTTAGGAAATTAATAAGAAAAAGTGTCTGTTACTACTCTGAGAGCAACTTGGGCTTTTCTTCTAAGTGTTTGTGGAGAAAACGTTTCTATCCAGCTGACAGCTTATCTAAATTAAAGCAGAAGACACTGAGGTGAGCAGTGTGACTGCCAGGTGATTCACTGAGAGTTCTCTGCTCTGTGGCCCAGGATTTATTGGCAGCTTCTTTTTTCCTTTAACATCCTCAGTTTCTTGCAAGAAGACAGGATAGACATATTTTTCCAATTGGTGTTAAAAATTCTTTTACTGAAGGCCAGTAGTGATGTTTCTTCTTCTTTTGCACCAAAAGCAGTTCTTGAGGTGTGTATTTAAACATAAACACATAGATGGGATCTTTGTCTGATACATGCTATGAAAAATGGCCCTTAAGTCTTATGTTTAGTTCATGTGTGGTGCAGCTGCAAAATATGATAGAAGAAAGTTTTTATGTGGTTTTTGGAGCATGCGGTGTAACAGAATCAGTCTTTGGACATTCCCCTCATCCCCACCTCTCTTTCCCCATGCTGTTCTCTGCCCCCTGGATCATCTCTGGGCCAGAAAAATGTGTGATTTCAAAGCAGGTAAAAGACACCCTTGAAAGGTAAAATGGGGATTTAGCTGAAGGATAAGTTTGATAAGGTTGCTAAACCAATTATAAATAGATTTTCTAGAAATTTTTAGAGGAAATAATTATGTGTATAGTTACAGGTCAGAGTAAATTCAAGAAAGTTATAAATTTCAGATTTGAATGTTCAAACTTTCTGATATTTTTCTTATTCTTACTTCACCTGGTTATGATATAATCTTGCTTCAAAACTGAGAAATAAGGATGAAGCCTATTCAGATGTACCTACACAACCTTAATATTAACATGTATATTTACTGTTAGTAGCTGCTACTCTGAAGACACTTGTTGCCAATACTGCTTTTAGGAAATTTAATGTTTGTTCACTCTCCCTCTACAAAATAAAATCCAAGTGAAAGAAACACATTTTCATTACTGATTTTTGTGGTGTTCACACAGTTCTACCTAACCTGGTACGTGCTGATAGTTTCAAACATTTCTCAGTACACTGCATTTTCAACCTGTTAAAATTCTGGTTTGTGCAGTTAGGTGTACAATTTTGTAATTTGATGCTTATCTCACCCCCCCCACCCAAAAAACCACAAACCAACACCCCCCCACCCACCCACATAATAACTATGTATATATAGTTATTATACATTAGAAGTATATCTTTATAATAAATAATAGTCAAATATATATTTTGATATATAGATAAAAAGATAGATCCATATAAAATATATTTATTAAATATATATTAATAGTAGAGATTGTTTATACTTAATATATATAATTAAATATGTTTCAATATATTAATATTAATAGTCATATATATAAGATAATAGTAAAAAAGAGAGCCAGTTTAAGGAGACCGGATTTATAATTCCCCAGATGTTGGTGCCATGAACGTGAAAGGCAGGAGGCAGAGAATTGAAAACAGGCATCGACTGACAGTCAGGGAAACTGCAGCCAAATATTATGATGACATCTCTGTCCTTCAGTCAGCATGAGTTAAATTAAAATAACAGTTGATAACGTCCTCCAGAAAGAACATCTTTTCATTCCCTGAGGCTCTAAGATACCTGACACCACCAGTGATGAATTCCTGGGGCCACAGGAGAACAGATTGCCCTTGAATCCCCTCTTCTCCAGTGTCCCAGTGTCTGAGGACACCTCTTGGTTTTCTTTAGGAATTTAAATGGCAAAAGGAACATACAGCAATTCTCCAGCTCCAGATGTGGATTTGTATTTGACAGAGCAGATGCTGGCACATAGGGCTGTGCCTAGAATGGCACAGCTTCACCCATTTATCAAGGAAAGCTATTTGATCAAATAAAAATCCCAACAGATCCTGACAACCACCTGGTGCTCTGTGTGCCACAGCCAAAATTACCAACGCATCAAGTGGAAGAGCTAATCACAGCTACAGGCTGATTCCTGCACAGAATGAGGAGCTGTCTGCTCACATCCCATTTTGGAAGGTTTCCTTTTTACAGCTAAACAGCAGAATTCCACAATTCAGGCTGCAATTCCAGCTGTGCACTTCCTGACTGCATTCCTGGTTATGGCATTCATGGACATCTTCCATGCAAATCAGAAATACATTCCCAGTCTTGGTGTGAATGGAGAAGTCTAGGAAATGTTTTTAGTTTAGAGGATGGTGCAGGCTACCTTTTATCAAGTATTTCTGCCTCAGTTTAAGTCTGAGTTCTCTAGGGCCTTCATGTATCAGGAGTTCCACCCATGCCATCAGTAACGAAGCAAACACAAAATATTCAATGATTCTATTCAGTGACAGCTTCTGGAAATGCTGTACCTCACCCAAAATTCTTTGCTGTAAAAAGTAAGTGAAAACATAGGTTTTATAAATGAATTGCTTTAGTATTTCAAATAATTAGCAAGCTGTGTTAAACATTGAATTTTAAGTCAAAAATTTAACTGCAGAAAGATCCAGTTCAGGTTCTTTGTGTGTTTCATTCTGTGGCGTGGTTACATTGTTTTATTTGATATAGCTTATCTGCCTGAAAGTGGTTTCCCTGCAGCTTATTATTTCAAATGTATTTTTCCTTCAAGTTTTTTTTTTTTCCTGTGGCAGTTTTAACTCCCTTCAGCAGAGATGTGCATGGTGTCTCTTAGATTCAGTGTATGAAAAAAAAAAAAAAGATATATACATATATAGTATATCTATATCATGTCCAAGACTAATTCCAAATGTGATTTTATTTTTAAGTGAGCACTTATGACCTGCTTTATTTGAACAAATTCATGATTTTTCAGGACTATGTTAGGAATATATATAAAAAATTATTATCTGAAATACACTCCTTCAAAGACGTAAAGCATGTCCCATCTTTGCTTAAAAATGTCAGGTTTGACTACTAGAGAGGTTAAAAATGAAAATTCTTTTGGTTTTAACCAGTTTTCACTAATACATAATGAACCCAGAGTAACTAATTTAGTGCTTGCAGAAGTCTGGGCTGAGGCCCAGGTATCCGAGTCCCTTCAGATAATCAACCTGTCTTCTCCCACTCTCCAACATCAGCTCTGCAGGGCCATGATGTAATATGGGAGATTTTGGTGTCTGGGGGAGAAGTCCTCTGGAAATTAAAGCAGCAGTTACCTCTGCTCAGTCTGGAGTCTGGCATTGCATGGCAGGTACATTCTTCTTTGTCTCAGGATTTTTCATAGAGCAGCACAGAGGAAAGAGAGAGAAAAAAAATTATATTTCTGCTCCTTGTTTTTCCATGTGGAATGTGTTTGGAGAATTGTTTACCTGGAGTGAGTGATGTGAGTGATTGGATTCTGGTGAGGATTGTTTGAGCCTGATGGCCAACCAACCCACCTGTGCTGGACTCTCACAGAGGGTCACTAGTTGTGAGTTAGATATGGTAGTTAGAAAAGCAGGTATGTAGTTTTAGTGTCTCCTTTAAATAGTGTATTAATGTATTATAGTATAGTTATAATAAATCATTCAGAATTCTGAACTGGAGTTAGACATCATTATTTCTTCCCACTGCGTTCACCTGCATTTACAATAGCACTGGGTTCTATTTCCCTGCATGCTGCAACCATTAGTCAGTCTAGACTTGTCTTTGTGTTCTCCCATCTTTTCTTGGGGAAAATGGGGAAGGGAAAGGTAGAGGAGAGCAGCAGAGAGAGAATCCACCTCAGGGTATGCCTCCCATGGCTGTGTCTGACTGAATTTCATCCTGGGCTATCAACCCTGCCAGCACTGAAGGCTTCTGGTGTCTGACCCAGCTCTGGCCAGCCCACCCCAGTTTGTTTTGGGGAGGATTTCACATCTGACACTTCCAATACCAAGAGAAAGCATCCCTTCAGATTTTGAATGCTAAGCTTTTTCTCCAGAGCAGTGTAGTGAAGCAGCCCATGTGATCTTCAATTTCCCCAGACTCACAAAGATGCTGGGGTGTATGGAAGGGAGTTCTGTCACTGAATTCTTCTAGAGGCAAAAATAAATCGTTAGAAATTTTTAAATGATTATACTTACAGTAAAAAAAAAAGAAAATAAAAAAGACAAACTCAATCAGAGATCTTTTACTTGCAAACTAAAACACAAGTAGATCTACAAGACTATTTTGGGCTGATATATCAGGACTTTGGAGGTGTTAGAGACCCTTTTTTCTTAGTCAGTGTTACTGTGTGGATCATGTGAGCTGCTTGTTACCCACAAAACTGAGATGTGTGGTCAGGCAGTGCTTTAACCCCAGGGAAAAGTGGAATCTCAACACTCCACAAATTTATTTCTTCAGTTTATGAAACAGTGTTGCAGAAGACACTTCTGCAAAAGCAAATCTTTGGGACATTTTTCTGAAGCATCTATAACAATTCTCCAACATCTAGGAAGTCTAAGATGTAACATTCCAGGGGATATTTCCATAGAACTGTAGAAATATATTTGTGGAAGAGGGAAAGAAATCTGTTGCTTGAGAAAGCAAAGTTCAAAATGTTTTTCCTCCACCTGCGGATCACAAAGAGTTGTGGTGGTTGTTCACATCGTGGCTCTGTGCAAAGGCTGAAATAGGTGCTGAAATATCATTATGAGATGATAAAATTAAATATAGAGTATTTCGTCTGCTATGAAATAATAAAAAAGTCCTGAGCCACCCCAGTGAGCCAGAGCAGGGGTCCTGGCATGGTCGCTTAGGGGCAAAGCGTGGGAAGCTGCCACTGCTTTAGTTCAGGATCGCAGAAAAAGGTGTGATGCCCCCAGGGTGTTATTTGCCAGGATTTTGCTGGGAACACTGGGCTGCTCTCTGTCACTCCTGCTGATGATGACATTTCAGAATAAGTTTGATAAAATTCCGGAAAATGCTCTGTCAGGAACCCTTTTGACCAAGAATGGGGAAAAAACATTAAGCAGTAGGAATCTCAGCCAAATGCTCCCGTTTCATTTTATTTGATCATTTTAATGATTTACCATTTCCTTGACTGACGTCGATGACAACTTTGTCTTGGGTGTTAAAGTGGTTTTTCATTTATTTTTAAAAATTATTTTTACATGTGGCACGATTTCCCCTTCAGATGGGTTCTGAGTAGGGGTGGCTTCTCCTGATGCTCACTTTGTCAGATCAGCAGAGACAATTGAACAAAGGAAGTTTCCTTTTATAACTTATGATAATTTAATTTATGATAATTTTCCTTTGATAATTTAGAATAATCTTCCTGAGCAAGCCAATGAAGGAAAGCATGATGTGATTCATTGCAGCTCAGAGACATTTCTGAAAATCACAGAGATGACAAAGAGTGATCATGCAAAGAGTGATCATGTCTTAAAATCCCAAAAACTGGAGCTGGGCTTTCTGGTTGGCCTTATCATCCTTACCAAACTTCTCAAGGGGTTTTACTATTACTGTACCTCTTTTTTTTTTTTTTTTGTTTATGTTAATATTTTGATAACTAATAGATATGAGAGGCTCCCTGTATGTTTTGGGAGATGTCAGAACTTGTACTTTTTGCCTGCCCAGCTGACAGGACACAGAATTCAAAATTGGAGGCTGCATTCAGGATGTTGTAACTGTTGTTTTTGTCTGCTTGCCTGTAAAATGAGGATTACTTTCTGATTATTTTGTAACCAAAACTTATGGCTCTGTGTGAAAGACTTGAGGACATGGTTAGAATATTTTTGTGTTCAGCACATACAAAAAATTTATCTGTCCACAGGGTTGCAGGCTAACAGTGGAAGAAAACATCTGAAACAGAGGTTTAGGAAATAATTTTATGAAATTTAAGATTAAAAGTTATTTGGAATTTTATCCAACTTTGCTCTTGGAAGTTACAAAAATAAAAGGGTGTTTTAAATTAGTTTTTTTTAAAATATTTTGAGTGCCTCATCAGGGAGAAATCAAAGGAAACTATAAAAGGTTAGTACTTTCAAAAAACAAAAATTCTTCAAGGTCAGCTATCCAAATCTCTTATTTAAAAAGGGCACTTTGCAATTTTGGTTTATAGATTTTGCCCAATAATTCAGGTAAGCAAAATAGACACATATTAAAAAATTTGAGAACTGGGCTTTTTCCTCATTACAGGAGAGTAATACTGGTTTCCCTGAGGGGGAAATCAGTAAAGGTTAGGAAATGTATCCAGTGGAGAGTCAGGAATGGGTGAAGGCAGCAGAATTCCAAAGCATGGAATTTTGAGTATGAAGAACAAGCAAGAAGGAAAACAGACTCAAAAAAAAAAAAAAAAAATCAAGGATGGAAGAAAGACAAAAGACCTCAAACAGCAATAAGAAAACTTTGAATTTTTCCTGTTTCTGTGAAACCTCTGCCAGCAGCTGAGGAGCAGAGGCTGAAAGCAGCAGGTGCAAACTGAAATCTAACCATCATGGGTGCTCTTTACCAGGAGGGCTTTGTTCCATTTCTCTCTGGGGCCTCCCGGCATGAAGGGCGTGGGAATCCAGAGCTTCCCTCTGGCTGCTCTGGAAGGTCTGGGACCCTGGCAGGGGGTTAGGAACCCCCCTGGACAGAGCCCCCAGAGACACTGTCTCTGATCTCTGTCCATGGAAAAGAGTTTTCAATCTCACAGCATGAATTACAAGCTCTGAGTGTTTGATATGAGTAATAATTAAGTGTGGCACGGATGCAAAAGTAAAATTTTAGGATTCTAGATAAGGGGTCCAAAGGGGACAAGATGGAGGAAATTGGGTGTGTCTTGTCCTTTTTCTCCTTCTTCATGCCCTCCATGTTTCACTGCAGTGTTGGCATTTTTCTGTTGGTGTAGGCTGGGGACACACTGTTCAACGTAGGTGACAGATATTGGCACATTATTGTAAATATAGCACAGGTAGTTTCTGGTATATAATGTTTGTAACATCCCACTGAGGGCAGAGCCCCACACGCTGCCCTGCAGGACAGAGCTGCGGCAGGGCAGCAGAACATGTTAGAGATAAACAGAATAAACAGCACAGACGAATTATGGCTTCTTCTTTGGCAGCGGGGCAAAAATACAGAGACTTTTTACAATCTTGGAATCATCAATACCACAGATTCCGACAAAGGGCTATTCCAAAGTTGCCTTTCTAAGGCAGAGTCTGTGCTGGGAGGAGTGTAGGCTGGGAGGAGTCTGGCTTGCATCACCATTTTTTCCATATGTTGGCAAGTTGCCATGTGCCCTGAGGCTTTTTTCTCCCATCTCTTCTTTTCTCCCTCAGTTGAAGAATTTTTTTCACTTATATCTCTATGTGAGAAATCCCTGCGCTCACCAATATGAATACTATGTCAGGGAAGTGAAGAAAATGGGTGGCAGGTTTGTGAAGAGAACACATTTTTAATTTGTCCTTATTTTATTAGTCTGTTTGTCCTTATTTCTGCATCCCATCTGATCAGTTATTCACCTGATAAAATCTTTATGGTGTTTATATATTTGTTTTACAGCAATAACTTGCTCAGGACAGACCTCTTGGTGGGTGGTGAATAAACACATTGTTGACTTTTAATTGGGTGACAGTAGATTTCAGACGACTTAATTCCAAAGGGATGGTTGAAAGTGGAGGAAAACAACAAGGATGGAGACTCAAGAGGACACTGGTGAAAATATAGAGGGAAAAGATACGCATTTTGAACTTAAAATGGTGACAGATTTTGTGCCAAGTAGGCAAACACAGAAACCAGAGCAGCTGCTGAGACTGTAAACCAAAGAATCTCTGGAGAAGAAATTGATTATTTCGCTCAGCAGGACTATCTGGATGTTTTGTCCAGAGGTGAACTTGACAACACAGCTGATAGCCATGAAGGGATATGTTCTCTTTTCTCACAACACTTAGCTCATCCCTGGGAATTCACGTCTGAACAAAGTCTCTTCCAACAGAAAATTTAAGCATCCCTTAAAGAATCACTCACAGAAAGATAAAAGATATATTAGAGCTGTAAGGTTTTCTAGCAACACAAGTCTTTATTTAATGGTTGAATTGTAACTACAGTAATTTAGATGGCTTGTCAAGTGTGATTTCTTCTTTGCAACTCAGTTAAAAATTGCAAACCCCCATGTGATACACGAAAATTTATTTCTTTGGCAAGCAAAGGATGCTTTGATTGCTGACTCTGTTCATTTTCAAAAATTAACGCATTGGAAAGAAGACAAGAAATTTTATTTTCACTGAGAAAGATAAAGAATGACTTTGCTTATTACTCTGATCTCTGTATAATTTACAGCCCAAAACATGGCTGATCCTAAATCATATAAACTACAGCACTGCTGTTGGCACATGAGAAAAAAAATTACTCAGAAAAGTTTATTATTTTATAAACAAAATAATCAGCAATACAATAGACAGAAGAACAGTTGAATGCACATGAATGCAGAACAAATTATTCTTCTTCCTCAAAACTAAGTCAGAAATAAGATTAAATATAAAATTATTGCCAAAAATATGTGTGTGTAGCTACTCATAGGTTGGACTCTGTCCCCAAATCACTGCCTGTGGGTCCTCTGTGGCCTCAGCAAAGGCAATTGACACCAAATTATTTAATATAACATTTAGTTGACTTTTAGGTTTTTTGGTCTTGGACACCTGGATTTCTTTTCCTGTTTCTTCTCTTTTTTATTTTTTTTTTCCATTTTGTCTCTGAAGTCTTATATTATTTTAGATTAGGCCAGAATGAATGATGCTTGTTTACCATATAAAGTCACATCCTTTGCTTGCAAAACCAGTAATTTTCCAACCCAAGAGCAATTTACACGAGGTTTTGCAGTTTTATTGGTCTCCAATGGCAGGATATAATTTCAGAAACAGAGAAGCCCTCAAGAAAACATGGATTTTCATATGCTCACTCTCTATTACTAAGTAGTCAGTTGGGGAAGGAGGAAGGAAAGGAGGAAGTAAGCAGTTGATATTAATCCAAGCAGATGATTTTGCCAAAACTACCCATGAGACAGCAGTGACTTTTTCTTGAGAGATGAATCAATCTTTCCTTGTGATATTTCAACAACTTTTTTTTTTTTTATTCTTTTTTGCAAAGGAAATGTTTTTCAATTCTATAGTACTTGATAGCCCTGACAATAATGTGTCCCAATTCCTACAAGGTAGGCAGTGGAGTCCAAGGAAAAATCAGTGTGTCATTTCTTTTAAAGCAAGAGTTGCAGGGCTATAAATTCACAGAAATTTCAAGGTAAACTCCAAACTTGAAAAAGTGGGTGTTGTTTGCCCTGTTTTGGGAGTGTGTATTGGGCAGTATTGCAGAAAGGAAGATAATTTGTTAAGGGGAGAAAATTAAAACAAGAATTTACAATTTCATTGTCTGCACTGAAAGGGGATAAGAATGGAGTGAAAATAACTGGGAATTGGATGAATCTGAGAGGAAAATACTCTAATACTGTATGTTTTGTGACAGCAGCAGCAGAGTGGAAAAGCTTGGCCTTTTTCAAAATTGTTGGAAAGAGGAAAGAAGTGGTGGAGAAGCTGTGCTGGGAGTCATTACCAAGAGACAGCAGAAAAACTTGTGAGCAGTAAGATTCCATCACCTACAGTCATGTAAACAGCAGGGGGGCTGGCAAAAAATATGGGAACTTTGACTGCTGCAGGATGAAGAGGTGGGAAAACACCAGAACTCGTGATGCAAGGGTGTACCAAGGGGAAAATAAACATGATTCAGGAGTAAGGCTGGTTGAGAGTGTTTTGACAGGATCATTTTAGAGCTCTTGCTTCTAATGGAAGTTTTCAGTATGGACAAACTATTATCAGGAAAGTATCCTTTTGGCCAAAATTAGAGCAACCCCAGAGACCAATCCCAATCATATCTTGCGTGATTCCATAGGAAATGCTTACTTGAGATGGGTGAGGATAACAGAACAGGAAAACTGTATGATATTCACTTTTCCACATGTATAAGCCCTAAGCTTAGTGTGAAAACATGAAAAAAAAATGTGCCCAGTGAGTAGTTCTGAAAGCACAAAAATACTGAAGATAAGAATACTTCTGTCTTTTTGGCTCCTTATTTGGTGCTCCAAATAAGTTTGTGACTCATCTGCCGTTTTTTTTGTTTCGTTTTTATTCATTTCTTCACAGAGATTTGTGTAGTACTCTTAGACTTTTCAGACTTTGTGTTTCTTATTTACCCTACTAAACAAATCAATTTCTAAACATCCTTTTTTTAATCACAAACTAAATGTGCAATTGAACCTGAGATAAAACTGCTCTCATGGCAAGATACTTGTTATCACTCTGGGGAAAAAAAAACACAAAGAGGTGTAAAACATTGATTATTAAATTTAGTATTTGAAGAACATTTAGTAAGTTTTAGGGTTTTGAACCATCTGTCTGACCTAGTTTATAATTTCAAATGTCCAGAGTGCTAAGAATAATAGTTAAAACACATAAGATTTTAAAAAGGTTTTTTGTTATTTTAACTTCATAGTATTTTGTACTACCTCTTTATTAGTATATCTGTTTTATCTGTTTATAGATGCTGGGGGAAGTTATTATTATTTTAAAAGAGGCCTATTTTTTCCACCCAAAAAAACCCAAGTGACTCCACCTTAGTCTCACTGACCAAATTTAATGGAAATAACTGAAAGATGGAGGATAATTTTGTAAATGGTTTCACCTCCCTGTTCTCATGACCACAGCACAATTTATTCTTCCAGAGCCAAAGAACAAAAGGAGGAGGGACAGCAGCTGGTATCAGTAAATAGATATTGCTGAACTTCAGTCATATGAACCCAAGATCAAGATTAGCTTTGTCCAAAAATAAATTGATAGGCCCTAAGTGTTACACAAGTAATTGATTAATAACTTAGCCTCAGCAAGGTAGATGTTAACCATAAGAAAGAAACTCCCCAAACTTTTCAGGATTGAGAAGAGTAAGCTCCTGATGTACTTTTATCACATTAAATATACAAGTTTACAGCCTGTTCCAAAGATTAGATGGATGCTCCACTCTAATTCATGGATTAGAAAGGAACGTGGGCATTAATAGGGGAAAAAAAGAGGTTAGACAGCTGTGGTGCCTGCTCCCTTGAATATCAAATGCTGTATTATATTGTTTCTATTCCAGCCAGACCCAGTTTGCAGTAGATAATTGTTGATATAATGGCAGAACTGAGGCAGAATGTAGCACAGCAATACTCTGAGGCCATAGGTTTAATTCTTCCCCTCACTCCTTCCAAACAGCACAGGAACATCAAACCCTTGGTACTACACCAGGTACCTGAGCTCGTTTGTTTTCAGTTCTCTGGGGCCACAGTTTCACTGCAGGCACTGCTGACTAAATTTAAAGATCAGCCAGATGTGGTTGTGATTTCATTTCTGACTCCACCAGCCAAATTGTGTGAGCCACCCCCTGCTGATGGGGTTCGTGCAGCTTGCTGGAAGAACCTTTCAGGCAAAAATTGTCTGCCTGTTGAGATCTTCTTCCTACCTCTCCCCAGTGATTCCACTTAAATACATCCTGCTTTACAAAGGAAATCAAAGTTGCTAACTTTAATTAATTCCTGTCAAAGATTCTGCAGTAAACCACAATCAGCTTAGATATACTGAATGAAGAATTCATTTTCCTGTCTTACAAATAGTAAAGGATTTAAATGGAGTCTGTACCCATATATTTTGAGTTTTTCCCACACAATATTCAGAATCCCCGCTCTCGGGATATCTTGTGCCATCTCTGCCTTTTCTGTCTGTGTATAACTTGACACAAGGTCTGTGTAACAGCTCTGCCTCGGAAATTCTCAACCAAAATATCAAAAGAAAGACAAGGAGCTACAGGAAAGGCTCCAGCAGAACAAAATCCAGCCACAAAAGTGGTGAGGGAGCACCTCTCTCTCGAGGAGAGACTGAGGGAGCTGGGTTTATTCAGGCCAGAGAAGGGAAGACTTCATTATTGCATTTAAATATCTCAAAGGCAACGTCAAGAGGATGGTGATCAGTGACAGGATGAGGAGCAAGGGCCATAAATTAAACCACAACAAAGTGAGAAAGAACTTCTTCACTCTGAGGGTGGCAGAGCACTGGAACTGCTGCCCAGGGAGGTCATGGAGTCTGGAGACATTCAAACCCCACCTGGGTGTGTTCCTGTGTCACCTGCTCCAGGTGACCCTGCTTTGGGTGGCATCCAGAGATCCCTTCCAACCCTAAGGATTCTGTGCTTCTGTGATATTGCATTGCCAGCTAGCAGGGAGAGAAGAAACAAATTATTTTGCACTCACTGAAGGTAAAGTTTAAAGCAGCCACAATCCCATATTTAAAAATGCAGAACTGTTCAAACAGTTCATATAAATCTTATATCTTTGGTTTGTCCTGTAAATACAATATTTATCAGCTTTAATGACGTGATGACTCTGTATTTTATTCTTGTCATTATTCATTATTCAAGTCACAGAGGAAAGATGGATACTTTCAGTCCCTTTTCCAATTAGCTCCATGACAGACCCACCAAATGTTAGAAAGTGAGCACAAATCCATTTCTTCAAGGTAACAGATGTGCTTCCTTGGGCTCTCCTCCAGTCATTCTTCTAGATCCACACCTTTGTCTCCTTTCCTTGCCACTTGAGTATACAAGCTGAGCTTGAGCTGATCCTGGCATATTGTTGTTTTTTAATTTTTTCCTTTCCCAGCCAAGTGCAGAGTTTGAGTGCTGTGCTTATTTGAAGAAAGCCTCAGTGCCCTTTTTGAAGCTCCTTGCTCTGTTTGGGGCTCACTAAAATGAGATGAACCCCAGCAGGCTATGCTGAGCCTTCCAGAGCTGCCTCTGGGCCTGGTGCTGTTGCTGTGCTGAAGCTCAGCTCAATCAATTCACCCCTTTACCTGTCAGAAAATCTCCTTTTCCCCCTCCTCCCACCTGGATATCTTCAGTTTTGGTGCTTCAAAACACCCCATGGAGTGCTGAACAGCACACTGACCCCAGCAAGATTGATATCAGGATGCCAAATAACTGATACAGGGCTGGGGTTTTACCCCTGCTGGGAAATGAATAGAATTTGGACATCAGGTAAATGAGAAAGGGAAACCTCATCATTTTCTGCAGCACTCGTAAGTGGATTCATACTACATGTAAGGCTTTGAACAAAATGGCCCTTTATCAATTTTCAGTTGGAAATTATCACACTGATGCAAGTGCTCAGAGGGTTTTATTTTTCAATGTGAGATAAGCAGTCTTTTGCAAACTAGGCCATATCTCTTTATCTAGAAAAAAAAAATCCAAATTTTACCGTGATTTTGATTTTATAAAACTCTATTTTCACTGTGGTATGATTTAGACAAATTTCATTCCTAGTCTGTATATAGCTTAAAAAAGTGATGAACAGGATGTCTTTGGGTTGTCTTATATTAATGAAGTTATTCTCCATGCAGAGAAATGACAATATAACTTTATGGGGTGACCAGTAACTCCTGCCTGCACTGGGCAGGTCAAAACCTCTGTATCTCCACACCACTGAAGTAACAGATATTGTTACTTTCTTCCTCTCCTGCTGCAGACAAAGGGGAATGAGACCATGTTTCTGAAAAATGAACATTTCCTCTATTTAATATCTGTTTTTTACTTTTTAATGAGTGATCAGCAAAAGAGAATTGAAAAGCTTCAATCTTAATGAATAATATGTATTTTTCTATATCGAGGAACTTCCTGAAGTGGGAGTTTCTAGGCAGAGAGAAGAAAAGCAGTACCTTGGAACACCTTAATCATCAAGACCCAACAAAAACCATCTTGGACCTTTCTGCTGTCTGAGAGAGAGGGAATCTCTGGCCAAATGAGTCCTCCCCTGTACCTACCACCATATGGAAGTGCTTTTCAAGAAACTGTTCCTTGAGGGGTTGGAAAGCAGAGGAAATGGTTTTCATGATTGTTTTAGGACTTCATAAGGATGGAGATAAATTCTCTGTCTCACCCACAACTGACAGCTAGTGCAAGAGCCCATGCCGACAGGAAATTCAAATTTTCTGCTGGATATCAACGTCATCCCTACTTAACTCTGGAAAGTGGGGTTAAAGGACGAGCTGTGGTTACAGTCTATGGAAACTAAAAGCATTGTTGCCTGAGATGCTGTTGTGAAGAGCTGAGGTTTTCTAGGCACAGAGCCAGCATTTCTTTCCCCTTATTTAACAAACTGGACTCCAGAGATGTTAATAATTTTAAGTGGCAGATTACAGTATGCAGTGGTGGTGAGGCTGTTAGGTGGGTTTATTTTAAGTAGCTGGAGAGGGTGTTCTTTTCTTCCTAACATTTTTCAGGCCCAGATTTGAATTCCCAGGGTTTTAATGCAAAAGGGACTGTTATATCAATTTGATGGAACTCCTGTTTTCCACAGGCTGTAACGCTTCACATAGTTAACAGGTGTTGAGTCTAGAAACTTGTGTTGGCATAACACTCAATTTCTAGGAGGGTAAAAACTGGAAGATATTGCACCATATCCTCAGGGTTATTTTCTAGTTGTTTATGTGATGAGCTTTTGAATGAGTTAATCAAGCTGTTATTTGTTTTAATTGAAATTGGTATAATTGCCAGCTATTTTCTCTCTTGAACCTTTGTTAATTGATTTAAATAATCTTTAATGTTAACTTTCTTTGCCCAAGTACTTTTAAGTTTTGAGACAGATAAGCAAGCTGACATCTCTCAGTATCTGGCTGTATGACTTGGCCAACTACTCTAAAGTAATTTTGTAGATCTCAATTTTTATCCCAAGATTTCAACATATTTTTGAACCCTTTGTAGTTCTTCAAAGGACTTCATCAATGATCCAGATCAACTACAACAATATTATCAGCCATGGTCACATTTAAATTGAAGTTGAATAAATAGTTGCCTAGAAGTTATCTCAAAAAAATCCTAACAAGTTTTCACAATTGCTATCTGCTGACCTTCTTTTTTCCTATTTGATATGCAGAGAAGTCTGAGTCCATATAACATAGACTTTGTAGAGCAAGGTTAAAAATCTCACACAAGTCTAATTTTAACATATCAGTTATTTTTATTGTCTAAACTTGTTACCATATTAAAGATGACATTGTGATTTTTGGGCACCACCTGTCTTTCACAGGATTATATTCCTTAAAACTTGGCTTTTGAATTCCTACTAAGTTTTTCTTTTTTTGTTTAACATTGATTTGCCTCCCTTACCATAATATGTATTTTCTTGTGAACTGTAACAAAAATATACCTGGTTTTGCAATTTTTTAGAAGTAATAGCGAGCCAGAGATCTCTTCAAATCTTCTTGAGTCATGAGCAAAAGTTATCATCACTCCTGGAGTTAAACTTTTTTTAATGACTAATTCTCTAATGGATACTGTCTAATGACACCCTTCTCCCTTGCTAATGGACTGGAAAGTACCTCATTGCCTTCAAAGGATGTGATTATGTCATCCTAACTCTGTCTAAATAGAGAACTGTAATATCTGTTAAATGTCTCTGCCCTCGTTCTTGTTGGAACTAAAGAGATATAGCGTAAGATGGAGCTGATCTGCCAGTTTTGAGCTAATTCTGCACTTTACTAATTTTCAGGTGCCTCCTAGTCTAGGATTGCCATTAATGGGTCGTTTTACAAGAGTTGTTTGACCTGCACGGCATTTGCTCATTTTAAGGATGTATTTCTCCCATCACCTTTCCACGTCTTACAGCCAAACCCGCCGTGGCCCCCAACACAAAATTACAGACACATCCTTTTCAGACGGGTTCTTCAGCCAAAGAATTTTCAGTGCATTGTGCAGAAGAGGCACATTCTTAGAAGTTTTCTTTGGAAGAGTGAAGAAATTTCTCCAGTGAGTTTTCTGCATTCCCTGAGCACCACATCCCTGCTCTCAGGCTGTGCATCCTCAGCCACGTAGGCAGAGGAGCCACATCCAGGTGGGCACTGCTTCTGCCTCACAGGAATTATTTGTTAGCTGGTGAGATGAGCCTGCTCTTTACACAAGTACTATGTGGGGAATAATCCTAACAGTGCAAAGTCAGGGAATCCCATTTCCCTCTTATTTCACAGCAGAGAGCTGAGATAGATAACAATCATCTGAGCTGACTTATTATCCATTCGTTTCAAATGGAAAATGGCAGTTAAAAATTCAGAGTGTGGAGCTCTCCAGAGTGGAATCAGTTTGGGGTCTGCCACCCCTGGTTCTTTATTCATGCAGAACCCTGGCCCAGTGGCACCTGCAGGGCCAAATCCACATCCAGGGGCAGAACTGGAGTTTCTTCTGGAAATGAACCTTGCACTTTGTTTATGAAACATCTGCTTGGAGTAATACCACAGCAGCTGTGATGATCTAAGAGCAAACAAAGCACTTCAGAATTCAATTGTACAAAAGGGCCTTTGAGGAGGATGATAAATGGCCTAAATTAAGCCACAATTTTTAAGTACCTCATTTAAGCCTTGCCCATAATGAACACTTTCCTCAAGATTTCTTGCACCTGTCGCTGTTGGAAAACAACTGGCATTCACCTGTCTGCTGTTTAAAGTT
Organism: Taeniopygia guttata; assembly: GCF_048771995.1. Lineage (NCBI taxonomy): Eukaryota > Metazoa > Chordata > Aves > Passeriformes > Estrildidae > Taeniopygia > Taeniopygia guttata. Next base: position 16,707,439 of record NC_133024.1, on the reverse strand, counting down.
GTGTTCTCAGCACATTATTTGTCAGACAGCATCTAAAGTGTTGGCATAAGGAATTACTACGTTGGCTTTTTGGTTCCCTTTTGGCATGCCACTTCCTGTACTCACCTGGCAGGGACTCAGAGAATAACTTGTGTCTGGGGGCAAAAAATGTCTGTCTTTGTCCAGAGTTCCTTTGATAAAAAATGTTTTCTATATTAATGTCTCTAAAGTTATTTTGGGGTTCTCCAAATCTCAAAATATCAAGGAATAATTAACCACTTGTGAAGATGATGAACCTAGAAGGCAGTAGATTTTTGAATCAATTTTGTAGGTGCAACTTCCTTAACAGAATTGCTTTTAACTGCTGGATTATTCTAGCATGTTTTGTGAATGAAACTAAAGCATCATGAAAATGTCATTTGCTCTGTCATCTTATATTTACCACTCCGCTTCTTGGTAAACATTATTGTCACTTAATCTATTGCTGAGATCTCTTTCAGGACTTAAATAGATCTGGTTCACAGGTATCAGGCTTGAAGACTGGCAGTCCTCTAGACTTTGGAGCTCTGTCATTACTTGATAATGTATTTTAAAGAGTTACATTTTCTTTTTGGTTGAGTGGAGGTAGTTTAAGTGCTAGTCCATAGGTTGTTCTTGAATTGAGCTAGAAAATGTGGCTACTAAAACCTTAAATCTGAGCAAAGTGAGAAGCCAGAACCATAATTTTTGAAAATCAATTTTCCTAGAGTTATTTTTAAGTAATTTCTTCCATTACCTCACTAATATCACTATCTTCCCACTGCTCTTTTTTCCTACATACCATTTCAGTGAAGTAAAAGATTATGGTTGTGGGCAATAAAAGAAAAATATGGGGTTATGAAATTAATTTAATTTTTCAGGCTCTTTTTACCAAGTGACATTGTGAGGGCCCTCTGGCTGCTCAGTGCTCCGGGCTCCCCAAGCACTGGAGTTGCTTGCAGACATCCCACCTCTGGCATGGCTGCAATGCTAGGGCTATAAAAATGACTAAAAGGCAAAGATTAAAATGAAGCATGAGACTACTTTCTGCTTTGTCCTGAGGCTCTAAATCTCACAGAGGTTTTCATTGGCTCTGAAGTTCCATCTTCAAATGCGGGGGGAAAAGTTTGTAAAGCAAAAATTTTGTCATTTTGATTCCAGGAGGTAAAATGTCAAACGTTGTAAGCTCGCTGCACTGACTTTGATTCTTGCCAGAAGTCCAAAAAAATCATGCCATTTTGAAAACCAAAGTGACCTGGAGCAGGATGTAAATTTGTGCAAAGCAAATGCCAAACTTGTAAGCTGGAGTATTCATGATCCACAGTTTTGGATTTATAAACAAGTTTTTGAGCCAAGGGTCCTTAAGTATCAGCCTGATGGAGACCAGAAACTCTGCTATTTACTTATCCAGCTAATGTGCACTAATCAATACTCCTTCAGGAGTGAATATTTGAAGGCAGCAATTCACGCTTTGTTTGCAATGTTGAAGGAACTAGTTGAACAGGTTTCGGTATTGAAGACATTATAGGAAATTGCAGCTTGATTACAGAGCACATAAAGAGGCAAAATGCAGTGGTTACCTTCTCCTTCATGAATTAGTTTCTCTGTATGGCAAATTATTTTTCTAAGGGTCAGATGCAGGTAGGTTACAACACAGAATTGTCATTAACCCTCACACACAACACCTTTATACTACCCTTAATTCTTCGGAGATATTTGGAGAGGGCATGAAGATGTTTGACAATAGTTAAAATTCCTTAAGTTGTCACATGCTTTTCTTTTAACACTCTAAATATATGCTTTTCCAAAGTAAACTCTGATAGCTCCAGATTTCTGGAGATTTGGGGTTTTTATTGATAGGAATAGTGCCACTGTCCTTCCTTTCTTTGTCTCCCCCTGCCTTCACTTTTTAATCTCTTTGAACCTCTGCAAGCAGTGCCAAGCCCTTGCAAAGTTTCACCACTGAGTTTTCTGGTGATTGCACACACTGAACTTTGTTAAAGACAAATTGACATGATCCATTTTTTTTTTCAGTTCACAGAAATAATTCACATCATATTTTTTTTTGCCTGGCAAGACCGTACAGAAACATCTTCCTCTGGGAGGCTCTCCTATTGTTGTGATTTAATCACATGGCACAAAAAATTCTTCTTTGGTGGGGCCATCATGAACTGTTCTCCTCTGCAGGCATGTGGATTCCTGAAGGGTTCTCTGTGATTTCCCTGGCTCCCATTGAGGAGCTCCCTCTCCCTTGTTAGGTGGGAGCTGCGGCAGGAGAAGTGACTGGGGAATTATCCAGGTTGCATTATCGTGCATAAGCACTGCTGATAAAAACTCTTCAAAGCTCACAAATCAGCTTTAGCAGTCAATGGTTTTTACATGGAAGTTTCATTTTCTTTCTTAGCTGTACTGGAATAATTTACATTAACTTTTTGGAATCTTTCACAAGCAGCAAGAGAGCTGGAGAGCCCCAGCAAGAGCTCATGCCTGGGATACTCCAGGCTGTGAGAGACTCCTCCATGGCCAGAAGAGTTGGAGGTCTGTGAGATATCCTGGGCTCTGCATTTCCAGTTAGAGCAGTGGACCCTCCATAAATTAACCAGAACATCTTTACAGAGGGGAGGCATTTTTTGTCCTCAGCCCATAACCCAGACACAGCTTCCACTGATTTTGTTTTGAGTTTTATTTCCTCAGGATGTTTCAGACTTGATACTCCAAAGGCCGGGAAGTTGATGTCATGAATGGATTTACTTCTTGCTTACAATGCAACAGAGAGCCCTTCCAGATGAGGAATATATTCAGGTTCCCATAACATACATAATTACAACACTTCTAAAAGTTTATTTCATATTTAAATTAGCAAAATAATCACTTTACTGTTACTGTCCTTTTTGAGTAGGCAGAAAACAATGCAGGTCTGTCTATTTGTCTATGTGTCCTCTAAGGTTGTTAATATTGTCCTTACAGATAATAAATTAATAAATTTTAGGAAGAAAAAGGATTTCTCTACAATTTTTACATTGTGAAATTTCAATCATTTGCATTGTAAAAATAACACAATTGCAAGTGTCTCTTTTTTGTATTTTTATTTCATTCATCATCTAAAATGTATTATTTCTGTATAAAATTCCCATTATGACACTAACTTTAATAATATTAATTCCCTTCAATGGTATTTTAAGTATGTTGGTTGTTTCACTGATAAAAATGACTAAAAAGTAAGGGAAAAAAAAAAAGTCCAAACACTAATTTGATGGCTTTTTAATTTGCAGTAATTTTTCAAAACCTGCCAGAAAATGAAATCTGGGAGAAGCCTGGCCCAAGCCCACCATTAGAGAACTTACTGAAACTTTGCTCTTTCTGAATGCAAACATCCTGACTGCTCTTATTTCACTGTAGCACATGGGTAGAAAATATTCACAATAATTTCATAGAGCAGTGGCTATAATACCAGTATAGGCTGGTTTTATACCCTATAAGTGTATCTTCCCTGTCAGTTTGAATAATCTGTGAATTTAGGATGCCTCCTCAATGCCTTTAAACATATTGTTGAAGCCAAATGGTTGCCAGATGAATAATCTGCAATATAATATTATAAGCATATAGAAAAAAACAGCATTGTATAAGAAAGTATTTTTCTGCAACTCCTTCCCATAAGAATATTCTCAACCCAGGCTAATTTGTTCATGCCAAATATCTTAAAATAAAATGGTAATCATCAAATAAGCACTTTTACTCAGAACACATCTGCATCCTACAGCTCTGCAGACAGGGATGCTGGCCCATATGAAAAGGGATTTACTTTTGGGACCTTTCCCAAGCAGACCTGGAGTTTGAAATAGCAATTAAAAAAAAAAAAAAAAAAAAGAAAGAAAGAAACCAAAAGGCCAGAGAGGCTTTACTTCAATGTTTATTTCTAGTGAATTCATATACAGGAAATTGAGGAAGACTGTCCTGCAACTGGCTAATTGGAAGGTGTAGGAAAATCAGAATAGTGTTCTAGGGCTGAGTAGAATACTTCCCTCCTCAAATGCTCACACAGAAATTCACAGGCATCCAGCAAATTGCAAAGTAACTTCCAGGATTTGTGGTGAACCCTGATACATTTGGCCTTTGAACCAACTGGAGGTAAACATTTCAAATAAAATATTTTCATTTCTCTTCCGATTGCCATCTACTCCAGCCACCTCATGTTCCTGCAGTGGCCCCCCTCTGTGGGCAAAAATGCAATGGGAAATCATCCCATTTGTGTCTCACGGGGCTCTGGAGGTGGATGGCCAAGAAATTCTCCCTTGTTCTGTTCTTCCTGCACTGCCTGGCCATGGTGAGATGTCTGGCCTGGCCTGGGATAAGGAGCCAAGGGACCTAAAGCCCCAGGGCAGCTCTGGGAGGCAGCTCTGTCACTCATGTAGAGAAAAAAAGGTGCCTAGGTGCCCTAAATAAGGGAAAATGGCACCTCAAGCCCATAGGAAAGGGAAAGCCTTAATGACAGCAGACATGAGCTGAAACTTAACTTTTTTTTGTGTTTTAGCCTGACAACACCAAACTGCAAACCTGTATAAGCACTGCCTGCCCGTGTCAGGCCATCAAGGGGAGAATTGAGTGTAACACTTCCTCTTAAGTCCTTTTTTTGTCCTTTTTTTGAATAAATCTTGCTCTCTGCCAGATGAGCTTAGATATTCCCTAAAACAAAGTGAGGCTGTTCTTGATTCTTACTTACAAAAGATTCCAACAGAAGTTGTTCAGAGTACAGAATATTCATGAAAAGGGATGTAAGATGTCATCCACCTGATATTATTTTAGCAGTAAATTAAAACTAATGACCTTTAACAAAATTATAAAGATGGTTAGATTACCAGGGAAAGAGTTCAGCCTAATTCCAGCATGTGAAAATGCAAAATGAATCTTTCTGGCTCCATTATGAGGTTCAAGAATTGTATCAGGGGTCTCCAGGTTTCTATTAAAATAGTATACACAGTATGATTACAATGCATTATATCTTTATATAATATTTATTCATTTCCCTAGTCTTTTGAACTTCATGATCCTTTGATCAATTATTTTCAGAGAAGGAAATTGAAATTTCTTACATGGCAACTTTGACAAATGTGCAGCATATATATTGTATAGCATTCTCGTGGGGGAACTTCAGAAATAAAATTAGTTCCATCAACATGCCTCGAGTTCATTGGCTTGGGCCTTCCCAAACCCTTTGTCCTGGTGAATGTGCACAGGATTTATCCCTTTTTAGAAACATTGTGTAAGATCATTCTTATTACTCTTCCTAATTACCTTTCCCAGCACTTTACCCTTCTTTTCTCAATAGGAGTTTAATAACAAGGTATAATTTCCCCATGGAAAAATAAGTGCAGAAATATATATATATATAAATATATATACGTGTGTGTGTGAGTGTATATAAGTGCATGCACACACATATATACATAATTTAGTGGAAAAATTACTGTCTCAGCAGGCAATATATGCCTTCCATTTAGGAGCAGGCCAAAGATGATGATAAAATCATTAATTCTGTCAATATAAATGCTAAATAGAAATGGGAAATTGGTTCTCTGCCTTGTGTCACATTTTCTCTGGTAGGAAATTACAGCGGAGAAATTCAATCTGAAGAACTTTTTGTGTTTATAGTCCCCTCATCAAAGCTACAGCACGTGATGGGCAATAAATACTGTGACACCTCTTAATTAAACAGTGCTATTGTTTAGCCCAAAAATAAATGCATTTTTTTTGCTTGGCTAGTGAGCACACTGCAAGCTCCCACAGGAATCATAACATAAAGAGGCCATAAAAGTTAACCAAAATCAAATTGACAAGCCTGCACTAATTATCTCTGGCATAACAGCTCTGCAAAGGTGGCTATAGGTTGAGAGATAATAGAAGCAAGTCCATTAATAGTAAAGCACTGAGTGTTTTAATGTTTCTAAAGAGAGCATTTTTAACCTTTATTCTGGCTATTTTATGCTTTGTACGATTTTCTAAATTGCCATCTTAGGTGCGTTTCCAAGCTGAGCTAATAAAAGGACTAATTTTGGTGGAAAATGGCTACATCTTAGCTGGGCAAGCCTATTATAGACAGATGTAAACTTCGATTTTCACACTGGAGAATAGCAAGGGCTCATAGAAAAGTAGTTAAAAGAAAGAAAGGGGAAAAATGTGCAATAAATAAATGAATCTGTTTCTACAGTATGAGTTCAGACACAAGAAGATTATTCAAAATTTTCCATGTATATCTGTGATTTCCTTTTCCAAACACACAGAATACTTCTTGTTAGTTATGGATGTGAATTCAGTTTCAATTAAAGGTTGTGAATAATGAGCACCTTTTCAACCTTTTCTTCTGTGATCTCTTTAATTATTTTAATACATTTGTCTTCCTAGTAAGAAGAAAAACATTTAAAAAATCACAGAAGAAGGCCAGAGTATTAAGAAGGATTTCTGAATGCAATCAATTGCTTTTTAAAACATAGACATTTTCTAGAAAATGGAATTATTTTGTTCATGCTTTACCTATAATTTCCCTAAAAGTTCAGTCAAGACCTGCAAGAAAGAGAAGTGCTGCTCTTCAATGTAAGACATTTGACCCATAGGGGACTTTGCTTGCTTTAGCCACAACCATTGTATTTTGCAATGAACAAATCAGTAAATTGAATTATTCCTTTTGTTCTCACCCACAGAGTGAGTAAATAAAATCAAAACTCAGCACAGGGAGGAGAAACTTAGTAAAAAAGTAAAAGCCAGGGTTGTCCTACAGCTGAAAAATGCAGAGAGCCCCCACCATAAGCTCAGGGAGCAGGGATTTAGGATTCCATTGAAAAGAGTTCATATTGAAGACCCAATCTTGGTATTTTACTTAACATTGAACAGACGAATTTCCTGTTACTACATGTCCAAGTTGCCTTCATATGAAAAGATAGCTGATGTTTAGCTTTACAGGCAGAAATCTGGATTAAAAATCATCCTAAAAGCAGTTACTTCCTGTAACTCCAAAGTAATGCTAATAGGTATTGTTGAACTCCCAGATGCACAGAGGCATTTGAAATGATGCATGTTTCTTTTACCAGCTAACCTTTACTGATCTCTCATGGCATGTTATCTTTAAGAATCAATAGTCCACCCGCAAAAGGAATTATGAAAACATGGAAAGTGCTCAAAGATCTGTGACTTTGAGTGCAAGTGATGGAAAACCCTCTACTCGAATTACTGCTTGAAATATAGTTACTCATAAGGGCAAACAAGCCTTTTGCTTTGCCCATTAACCTGAGAATGAGCAACATTAAAAGCAGCTCAGCTGAACCCTGAACGCACTGAGATGGAGTGTTTGTTATCGCTACGTTCCTGTGCCATACTCCCGAGTGCACTGGGGCTGTGTGGCTGGAATCCACAACCAGCCTGATCACGAGCACAAAAACAGGTTCTGCAGCCACCCTGCTGTCAGAGATGGATTTTACTGAGCTTTCAAAACCGAGGGATTTTTCTAAAACCCAGCGTGCTGCACGGAATGCAAAGGCCGTGCTGTTTTACTTGATTAAAGTTCTGAATTGTTTGTGCTCTTTACTGTGTGGAGCAGAGTAAAACATGTATAGAAGTTTTACTCTGCTCCACAGAGTAAATAGTATGTGCATAGTAAATTTAAATTCAAAATTAGAGAGGAAAAGAAATTATAATGAGAGGTAATTTTCTTTTCCCAAAGGATGTGGCAAATTCTCCCTCTCCAAATCATTAATCCAGTTGGGGTGGTTTTGAAGGGCATGTAAAAATCACAACCAGTGTGAAGGATGGTTACCAGAGGGCTTGGTCATCATGGAGAAAACTTGTCAAGTTTTAGGTTTTCCCTCAGAAGTTCTGGGCCAGGGTGGGGACTGTCCCAGCAGACAGCCCATCACCATTTTCTCAAGATGCCTCATGAGAACAGTAGGCCCACACCTTCATGGCAGCTGGACCTTCTCTATCCAGAGCTTTTATTGGTTCCAGGTTTGTATTTTCCTTGTATCAGCAACTCTTAAAAGCCAGAGTATTCTTTATATATTCAGCCAGTTGTCTGAGGTAACTCCAGAAACGGTTCCCAACCAATTCTACTTTTGAGGGTTATCTGCTAAAAAGAAGTCTGAAAATTAGGAAAATCAGGAAAAAAACTTGGGCATACCCCACCTCACCAAGTATGATATGGTTTTTTATATGAGTTTAATCTATTAACTGTGGAATTGCTCTCTGTCTTTACAGGAAAATTCCTTATACCATATCTCTACACTTGGAAACCTTGGGATTTTTTTAAATCTTTCAGCAAAGATGTAGAGCAAGACCATATGAGGAAAACCTTGTAGCTTTGGAGGGCAGGAGAGAAGTAAGACTTTTGAACTTCTAATCACACATAACTGGGAATGTTCAGATATTATTTCCTCTTTGTTTGCCTACTATATTTAGCACAGACTGACATTCTCATCTTTTTTGGTGTGATTCCACTGAGAGCAGCAAAATTGAGCTGATTTTTGTAATATATTAAACCATAATTTCTCTTTTTATTTTCAGTGGTGGCTCAGTTTAAAGCCAATCTGTACAAATACAAAGTTTTGCTAACTGATACCAAATACATAGGTTAATGTAGGGTAAAAGGTAATGTGACATATTTAATACTGGGAATTGTTATTGTCAAGGAAGTATGCTTTTTTTTTCTTTGATGCTATCTTTTATTTACGAAAATGGAAATTTTTACATTTCAGCTGAATAGGCATATTTGTGCACACTGATAATGTTTTCCTTTTGTATTTCTATTCATAAAACTTATCAATTCTCCCTCTATGTTAATTTAGTTTTTTAGCTCTTTGGTATTTAAGCTTCTGGGAATGTTTCTGTCCAGAAATTTTCCTTCAGTGTATAAGATAGGGAAATGAAGATCCATTTTCTCAAAGAAGTGGGACTTAATGAAAACCCAGTTACTCCCAATAACAATATAGCTGTATTTCCTTTGTCCTTTGTTTCTTATGAAGTATTGGAAATTATTTTGCAACTTGTAGAAACTTAAAATGAAAACCACTGTGAAATCATCTGTATTATATAAACATAAAGCAAGCCTGGAAATTCACTAGGAGAGACCTAGTGTGAGTGTCATCTTGTGTGGGAGGCGTTTTGCCCAAGCACTTTCTTGTTTTGTGTTAAAAATACCTTTGGATCCTTCATGCTTGTGCCAAACAGAAAGTGCAAAGAAATTCAGGCCCACCAGGAGAGCACCTCTAGGCTGAGAGGAAACATATGCTCCAGAAGCAGTGCTCTTTTTCATTCAGCCAGCCTGGCATAATCCTCACATTCCCAGACTGACTCTTGTCAGCATTTAAAAAATGTGTGTGGGGGCAGCTGGAGTAGTTTCTGTTCCACTTTATTTAAGCTGTGCCTCTTCTCCTGCCACAGACTTGGCAGACAAATGCCAGCCTTCTTCAGCTCTTGCTGGAGGTGACTACACCAAAGCCCTGCTATTGATTTTCAGATGATTTAGTGCCCCATGTCAGGAAGATGTCCGTGGATTCTTTTATTCACGCTGTTACAGGAACGGTTTAAATTGGCAAGAATTCCCAGTTCAGACTCCATCTCTAATCCATATTAAGAGAATAGCATTGCTTTTCATTAGCTGTTCATGAATGATTTGGTGTGGGCTGTGTGCTTTCTCAGTGGCCTCAGACCATCACCACGTGTTATTGGCCTCACTTGTTTTCTCTCTGAGATTTTTCTGACTCGTTTGTTCTGAATAAAGTTTATGCATTGAGTTTCTTTATGCACTATATATAGATATATATATAGATATATACAAATTATTTCAATATACATTAATTTATTTCAACTTATTCCTCTCTAAGAACAAAATTCCACAGACCTCTATATAAAGTGAGATACACTTTTTGAAATGTAAACTTTCTGAAATAAAGTGCAAATGCCTGGAGGAGAAGGAAAAGTCAAGTACCAGACATTCAGGGCAGGGCAAAACTGAGATCAACATGGGGAAAAGGGCCAACAGTTAAAATCAGACTTAATGCAGATAATCTGTGCATAATGTTTTGGGGGTTCTTTTTCACATTCTTTGGATGTTTATGTGTGCAAAATCAGGACAAGATACACTCAGTAAAATCTTAACATATGCGTGAAAGAATTGTAGTTTAACTGAAGTGAATGTTGGAGACAAAAACCAACGTAAAAACTCATATTTTATCAGGATTGAGAAATTATATTGCTACTTATGACTGTGTTGGACACAAGAAAACCAAAATGTCCGTATGAGAAAATGTTGCCTTGGGTTCATGCTAGGCTTGAGTGCAAGGAACAAAACAAATATAAACCCAAATTTGATTTCTATTTCATTGTATTTGTGTTTGTGAACTCTAAATACATCTAAGATCACATGTGTGGAGTTGAAAATCCACTGACCAGTGAACCCATAATTAAGTAATAATTAGCAGAGTAATTTCTTTTATAACAAAATTGCATGCAGACATGATACTGGAGTTTAGGACAGAGAGAATGGGAATGTCTTCCAGTTTCTAAGGAGGAGTTGGGTGTTGAATTTCTGTATCATCTCTGATAACAACCAATGCACATTCAGTACAATTCAGCTTTACCATGTGCAACAGCAGTAAAAACAAACATGCCAGCCAACTCCAAGAAAGGGTAGTCAAAACTTAATCTATTTTTATGCCATGTCAAACATTCAAGAGGGAAAACAAATTTTCTGACACTTCTTGACATTTTTCCCTCTTTTCATACATTGAAATGCTGCAATGAGAAAATGACTGTTTCATTTTTTGCAGCTAATGATTAAAGTAGTCAGACAGCACCAGGAAACTATCAGAAGATCCTCCTTGAAAAAATAAAAGGAAGGCTTATACCTCCATTCACCTTCCCTCAGGTAAAAGACTTGTTTGAGAGTACTTGGTGAACAAATCACAACTGCCTTATTTATCCCACATCCTTTTCTGGTGAAAAATGCCAAATTTTTTTCTTCCACAGTAAGACTGCAGAGCTGGTATTTAATCTATCCCACATTTTAGGAACTTTAAAATCTATTTGCATGTTTGTTTCACTAGCCAGTGAATCTTGAGGATTTTAGGGGCTCTAACTTGAGTGGAGTTCACGTTTTCCCTAAAAATTCTGACCACAGCAGCAGGAGATATGTGACACTTGAAGTATTACTAGCTGTGGTAAAAAAAGGAGATTATATTCACATTTAGGCTGGAGAAGGTTTTTGCTGGTGCCACGTGGAGACTGCTGAGCTCTCCCAGTGACCACTCCAAGCAAGGAGGGTGGGAGAGCCCTGGATTTGCCCCAACAGTGCTGGATGATTTTCTTCCCAAGGGAGAAAGAGCTCAATAGGCACCTGTGAATTACAGCCTTGTGCAAGGGTGGGCTCTCCACATTCCCTCCCTCCCTCCCTCCCTCCATGCCTCACTCCTTGGGCAAGGCTCTTGGATACAGTCTTTAAAAATATTTTAATAACGGCAGAAAATGAATGTGATGTACTGCCAGCAAAAATCTATTAATCAATTTAAGAGTAATAAAAAGTCATTAAATTCATGGAGAGTACAGGTTTGGAAAGCTGAAGGGGTGCAGGTTTGCCAGTTCCACTTCCTTTATTGGTTCTACTACTGAGGCACAAGAGTATTTGACTGATTCAGAGATGGGTGGGTGCAGGCCCCTTAATCATGCAAAAAAACCCAGAAATGAGCACTCTTTGTGGTAAAAAAAACATAGCTGGAGAGGTTTCGGGTTTTTTTTGTTGTTGGTAAAAAAGGAGATATAAGGAAAAAATTAATATGTTCTTAGAATCTACACATTAAATATTTTATTAAATAAAAACCATAATTTTACCTTCGTTTAGCCTAAAACTTTCCTGTTAACTCCAAAGACATTTGCTTTTATATCCTGTTTTTCCTATGAACATCAACTTTTAAATGAAAAATGACCTTTCAAAATTATTTAAATACCATCTCTCTCTATCCCAGAATTGAAAAGGAAATATTTTAGCATTTCCAAAATATTTCCCACCCGTTTCTTTCAACCAAGACTATATGTTGAATCTGCTTTCAGTTTTTCAATGCTTTTGGTTTTGGCACAATCCAGTTTTCCACTGATTTCTCCAATCTTTTCAAAAGAATACCTGACTTTGCTCATGTGTCCCCTCATAAGAAACAGGTGTGTCTGTCTGGGAACAGCTAATACCAAAAATAAGAGACTGCAAATGTTTTAATAAAATTCTTGAGGAATTAGGATGCTCGGGAGGGAAGGGAGATTTTAAGCTGAGGCTTACTCTTAAATTTTATGTCCCTGTGATTTCTGAAATTATCTGGAAATCTTGACAGGGTATTTCACAGGAATACATTCTATGATGTATAGAGTGGAGAGGTTCCTATTGTTATGAATATTGTGATTTTTTTTCCTGGTGTTTTGGCTGCAGATAGGATGTAGAGTCTTGAAGTGTTTTTCCCTGGACTAGAGCTCTGTAGCTTTTAAAGATCTTTAAAGTTAGATTTTCCAGAGGGAATTGCAAAGCTAAGTACAATCCCTGACACCTCCCAAGGTTCAGTATCTGCCTTCAGGAAATCCACATCTCTTCACTTTTTAATTCTTGGATTTGGACCTCAGAAGTGTTAATCATAACAACAACAACAACAAAGAAAAAAAAGCTAATGAATATTTAATATAATACATATCCTCAGCATAATAGAAAGCCATGGAGAAGTGGGAGGAAAAGTGAAGAGCTGTTTTAATAATGACCATGATTAATATTGTGTCATTTTAGAGCATCATGTTATATTTCAAATGGTGACTTAGCACAAAAATACCATTATTGTGGGGTTTAAACTATTACTTATGAAGCTTTCTTCTGGTAGAGTGAGAATAAGGTTGGCCATATTAATGCATGAAGAAAAATGTTATTACATTTAGGGCTACAGAGTGCTCTCCATAATCAGGACTATAGTTTTAACATGAAAGTGCCATGAAAGGTTAATCATACCTGAAAATCCTGCGACGAGAAGGTGCTATGATGAAGGGATTCTTTATGTGCAACTGGGGGCAAATCTTTATGTGCAAATTGACTCTCTCTGCACCTCTGAAGGGGTATTGATCTTCCACTTGTGCTATGGATTCAGAGTTCTTAATTGGACTATTTGATTTTTTGTTATGTCTAATTTTGTCTGGTTTTTATTTTAGAAGGAAGGGCTCCCATTTATTGACGATTCTACAGCAGTTAACGAGTTTGTCATTTAAGCTAATTCTGTTTGTTTCACTGGTAGAAAGGTTGCAAAACTGCCTTATTGATTTTGCTTATAATAAAATGCTGCTTAAAACATCTGTGGCAGCTGCAAGAATGGGGACTCCATTTCAACCTTAAGAAAAAACACAAGATATGAAGTAGCAGAACAAAATCATGTGAAGGAGGAGCTTCTTTACTTTAAGGGTAAATGACTGGAGGAAAAGGAGTGAGGTTGAATTGAGGGGAGAATAGGGGAATATGTTTGATAGCTGAATGTTTAAAGACATTTCTTTCCTCGCTGTTGAAGAAGCTCAGTGGGAGGACAGCAAACTCTGTGTCTGCAGACTCTGAAAGCTCGGCAGAGGTGAGAGCTGACTGACTATTCTCTGATGACAGCTGCCTCCTTGGCAGACCCTCCTTGGAAAACTTCCACTGGAGGCTGGAAGCTCTCTCTGCTGGACAGCCAGAGAGCTTTCATGTTTTGTGAACTGTGAAAGCTGAACTTTCTTCAAGAACAGATCCTCTGTCCCAGCAAATCATTTGCAATGCTCTGTCCTTCACAGTTCTTAGATGCATTTTGATTAAACCCTGCCAGGTTTGTTTACCCTGTGGAATAACTTGATCCCTGACATATAAGATAACGTTAATGGATATGGAATTGCTATTAAAATAACATCCAGGACCACTATCCTCTGTACAACCTAGTCAGGCTTAATATTGCTTGACATTAGAGAAGAATGTCTTGCAGATAAGGGATGTCACCTGAAGTGCCTATGAAAGGGAATGAAATGAGACTTTTTCAGGAAAATGAGTTACACTGACCCAAGGAAGGTTGCTGCAGTGCCCTGTGCCGTGGAGAGCTGCCTTTGACTTGTTACCCAAGAAGGAACTGGGCTTTCTACTGTGGGAGCTCCTCTTTTCCTGCAGGGCCTTCCTGTTTCCTCAAGTATTGACACATGTTCTCCTGCAGCAGCCAGGCTGAAAAGGGTGATACAGTGCAGGCAGTGCTTGAATTTCCATGCAAAGGTCTTTCAGCTTGAATTACTCAGCCAGGACATAAAGCTGGAACTCTGCTGACTCTCTCTGTTCCACTTGCAGCTGCTTGTCCCACATTAGCAAAGGCTGGTCTGCCTTTCTAAGTGCAAGAGCAGAAATGCTTCTCTTGTCAGGTCTAAGCAGATGTCTTCTGCAGACAGAGTTATAGGGAGAGGTCATTATAGACCCCTTTTGTGCCTGGAGTAAGGCTTGGGACAGAATTTTGTCCTTGATTATTACAAGACCAACAGACCAACTAGTACTTCAGTAAAAGTAAACAGGACAAAAGTAGTGTCAGCTTTGCCATTTCATCCCTGCATCGCTGGGCTGAGACCAACTGAACAGCGCAATTTCCCAAACTTTTTTTATTCTCATTAAAATAATTAAAAATCATTCTTTATTATCAGAAGGATTACTGGGCATCCTTCTCCTCTTTGGCGTTCCAGGATCAATTCTCTGCACACTCTAAGCTGAAATTGTGGTTAAATTGTCAGAAGAGGGAGAGTCACATTTTTGCTTTTGCCATCTTACCTTGCTTCTCTCTTTATCCACCTTCTCAGGTAAGGCAGAATTTAGCCTGAACCTTCAGTTCCATGGTTAGTTTGGCTGTGTGGTTGCAGAGTTGCCTGTGTCAGCATGGCAGCAGAGAGTGGTGAGCTGCAGTGTTGCCTTGGGTCTCAGCTCCTGTGAAAATCCTGCTGGAGCAAACAGGTTTGATGTGTCAGCTAAGCCCAAGTAAATGATCCAGAGCTACAAACAACTTCCCTGTGTCACCCACCTCCCTTCCCTCTCCTTGTATCACATGTGATTAGTTTAAGCTTTCCATGCCTCAGACATTTTTCCTGCCCTACATTTAACCACAATATCCTGTTCCTGCAGGTGCACATCCTTCTTTGCAGCCAGGCTTGTGTCCATCCTGGGGAATATTTTCCAGAAGCTGGTGGATGCGCTGGCTGGAAGTTTCTCCCATGTGCACAGTAACTGCTCACAGCTCACTGCTGCTGCGTGCTTTTCTTTTCCAGATCTCTGTAGGTCCTCTCCAGAATATTAGGACTTAAATTTTCCTTCTGTCATAAGGATGGTGCCTACTCTGTTAGAATATTTCTTCCTGAGCAATTCATCAGCCCAGTACTTTTAGCAAAACAACATCCCTTGTATATGCCAAACAGAATCAAAAAATAGGTGGAATCAAGAGTATGAAACGAGAGCAAGTCAACACTTTGCAGTCAATTCCTTTCATAGGTTAAAATTTTGATGTTTGAGAAGTTTCCAGCTCTTCCTCTTTTTACCATCTCTAGAAAGTTGAAAAGCTGAGTTATAAAAGAAGTCAAGCCTTTCTGCTTCAACATTCTAAAAACCAGTGAGTTAATGAACATTCCAAGCATGTATTCAACCTTTTGCTCTGCAGAAAGTCATACATTTTTTTAGGCTGAATCTTTCATTTGAATGTATGATTGACTTGGGCTCTTTGTTTTGGTTTTTAAAAAGTGTCTGAGGAATGTCTACTGTGCTGCTTGATTTTCTGCCCCAGTCCTGCCAAAGTAATGTTGTCAGGACCAATTGTGCTTTCCAACTACTTAAAAAAATCACTTTTTTCTGAAAGGGATAAACAAGTTTTGAATCAGATTTCATATACCCAACTTCCAACTAAACCAGGCATGGCAGGCATAAGGCCAGGAGAGATGTAGAAAAACTGACAGAACAGAGAGCTTTCATGTAAGGTAACAATGCAGGTCAAGAAAAGCCACAAAGCAAAAGGAACAGGGATTAAAGATGTCAGATGACCAGTAGCAAAGGCAAAAACCTTTCAGAAAGAAATAGTTTCTGCTGGAGGCTTTTTACAGTGGTTATGCCAATCTGGACTTCATACTGCTTTGAGGATCTATTGGAATGAACGAGAAGTGCTGTGAAAATGCAATTTTTAGTACCACATCTGAGACTTACAGCCAGGAGCACTACTCAACCATGGTTTCTTTTCTGACTGTACATTTTAATGTTACAAAATTAAAACAAGATTTTAAGCTTTTGAAATTCATATTATTAGAAAAAAAAGTTTTCCTGAAAGCACTAACAATTTAGTATCTGTCTCAGATTTTTTTTTTTTGCTCAGTTTAAAGATTTTCTTTTGCTCAGTTTATTTGCAATATCTAAAATGAGATTAAATCATGCCTTCAAGATTTAATCTGCTCTATTCAAGTTAAATATTTTCATTCAAGCTGAGAAGTTTCTGTCTCAAAATTGCATATAACCTTATAAAAGAGAAGAGATTCAATTCAAAATAGGGATTTTCCCTATTGAAACCCAGTTTTCAGGCAATGGAAGTGTATTTTATTTCACATGATAGTAGCTGTGTTGTGTTGAACAGAGGTGCAGGAGTTGAAGAGCAAAGGTGCAGTAAGAAAGAAGAAAATGTCAGGATGCACTTTTAGCACACATTATTGGACCGCAGCCCCTTTCACTATGTAGATAATTCAGGTAATTCACCTCATAGAGATAATTCATATTTAGAAACAAGTGCCTCCACAGGTGGGGCTAGCAGATTGGTAAAGCAGTGATAAAACTATATCATATAAACAGGCAAATTGGGGAAAAAAAGAGAGGCACAACAGGGAGATGTTTTCACACCCAGATTAATTTAATGATTTCTAAAGAGCCATCTTCCCTGGGGCTTGTCTTGTTATTGGCCAAACCTAAAAAGCAGAGCTCTTTTGGAGCTTTCTCCTCACTTGAGAAGCCCAGAGAACCTGGTGATTGCTCAGTGCCATTAGCCAGGCCTCTCAAAGCCACAGACCCTTCAGAAATCGATGCCTAGAGCAGCATTACTCAACATGAAACCAAATTGTACAAGATTTCCCCGAGGCTCAGAATAACTATTCTACATCCAGCCCATATTCTTTCAAAGGGTTTTATATTTTGCTTTAAAAATTTATATTTATGCATATATTTATGCTATATTTTTAAAGCATTTATATTAATGCTTTAAAAATATACAGGCAGGCCATGATTTTTAACCTCATCTAAAAGCAGTTTGATACACAAAAAAAAAAAAAATCCCACAAATGCAAACATTATGGTGAGATATTTGCTCTTATCTGATAATACAGAGAACATATATTCTAAAGAAGCTCTCAAAGGACACAGACACTAAAACAAACCACACACTGTGTCCTTTTAAAGCCTGGGGGCCTAAAGAGATGTCACAGGGCAGGAGTTTGCAGCAGCAAGGTCTGAGAGGAGGTGATAAAAGGGTTTTATGTATTTTTCTCTCCTGCCCTTGCCCCAGCACAAGCCAAAAGGAGACTTGCTGGCCTGTAGCAGAGCTGTTGAGTTGGAATCTGAGGTATTGATGATTCTGAGATTGTAGAAAGTCTCTGTCTTTCTGCCCCACCGCCAAAGAAGAAGCCATAATCCATCTGTGCTGGTTTCAAGGTTGTTTATTCTGTTTATCTCTAACATGTTCTGCTGCCCTGCCGCAGGTCTGTCCTGCAGGGCAGCGTGTGGGGCTCTGCCCCCAGTGGGATGTTACAAACATTATATACCAGAAACTACCTGTGCTATATTTACAATAATGTGCCAATATCTGTCACCTATATTGAACAGTGTGTCCCCAGCCTAAACCAACAGAAAAATGCCAACACTACAGTGAAACATGGAGGGCAGGAAGAAGGAGAAAAAGGACAAGACACACCCAATTTCCTCCATCTTGTCCCCTTTGGACCCCTAATCTAGAATCCTAAAATTTTACTTTTGCACCCGTGCCACACTTAATTATTACTTATATCAAATGCTCAGAGCTGGTAATTCATCCTGTAAGATTGAAAACTCTTTTCCATGGACAGAGATCACAGACAGTGTCTCTGGGGGCTCTGTCCAGGGGGGTTCCTGACCCCCTGCCAGGGTCCCAGGCCTGCCAGAGCAACCAGAGGGAAGCTCTGGATTCCTACACTGTTGAGTTCTTCTGTGCAGTCTGAGGTTTTTTTTTTCTTTCCTCTCTAAAAATATTATATGAGTTTGCAGCATCTTGTCAGAACAAGCGATGGTTTAAAATTGCCTCCTGCCAGCTGAGTTATTGCCTGTCTTAAATCATTATTCCAACAAAACCACCATGGCCCTGAGGCCACTAAAGGGTCTTGACCCCCTTCCCCAGGGCTGCTGCAGCCTGCCCAGAGTCCAGAACCCTACTGGGACTGTCCCAGATGCCACAGCCCCACAGAGCCCAGCCGGTCCCCTGTCCCCAGGGAAGTGCCCAGGGCTGGGGCTGTCTCAGTGCCCCCTCTCCAGGAAGGCTGAACCCCAAGGTGAAACCTTGGCTTGTTTTTCTTTAGAATCTGTGATGTGTTTTGGCTTATTTGTCATCTCCTGTCGCTGTACTCACAAACGCACAGACGTGTTGAAAAAAACTTAGAAAGAAAATAATTAGGAGGTTGCCATTTGCAGCCTGTGTTTGGATGCAAAAGAGAGGAAAAAGCTTCAAATTTCAGGCAAACAAGGGCAGATTTTTTTCTGATGAAACCTGTGATGATACACAGATCATCCCCCTAGAGGGTCACTCCAGATCAGGCTCAGAATTTTAGTTTTCCGTGGTGCTGCATTAGAGTGCAAACCCCACACCTGAATCCCTATTACCCTGGAAGAGATTTTTGATTCTTCCAGTTCCCTGTTGCTGATTTGGAACTTTTACAGCTGGGGTATAATTTATTTGTGCTGGGAGAGCTTCTGCCCTGATCCCAGTGCTGCAAGTAAAGGAGAGGACCTTGCTTATCTCCACTAGATTTGTCTGAAAAGGAAACCCTAGAAAAGAAATTATATCATGACTGCCATTTGCTCTCAGCTCCTATTTGCTCATTTGTTTTCAGCATGGAAAAAGGATCTAAGCATCTTTCTAGTGGGTGGAACCCATTCTGTAGAAGCTCTGCTTTAGAGAGGACTTGGTGCAAACAGAGGGAGGAATCTGACAGATTATCTAAATATGGGGGAAATTCTCTTTGGGATTTTTAAGTTCTTTTTTTAGGTTTGGACAGTTTGGGTTTTTATTTTTAAATCCTTAGTTGCTTTAATGGTGTCCTTACTTCCTACTCAGTCTCTCACAAGTAGATCAACATACAATTATCTGGGTGCCAGAACAATCCAACTTCTTGTTAACATGACTAAACATTAAAAATTAAAAGTTCCTGAAGTAGATTAATGAAATTCAATTTTTAAAACAGCTACAGCCCAGAAGTACATGGAAACACTGCACCAATCAAAACTAATGAAAGGAGCCTTAAAATGGAAATGGAGCTGTGCTTAAGATGACCTAATGTTACACAAGCATGTGCTTTCTAGTATTGATTTCAAATAATTTTGGACATTTTAAAAGGTGATCATTTAAATTTTAAGATACTTAGACAGATGAACAGTGATATTCTTCTGAAGTTCAATTAGATTAAAAAACATGATTTTTTTTTTAACTTACAAAGCAATGTTTATCTGCAAAGAAAAGCACTAAAACCCTGTAAGAAGCAGATCTTAAGTCCTGAATATTAATTTACATGATGTTCTTGCTTTGGATCAATGGGAAAGGAAGAAATTGTGAGGAAAAACTGCAGAATATTTTCATATAAGGAGAGATTTTTACCTTAAATGCCAAATCATGTCTTGTGAATGTTCGTCATCTTTTGAAATGTCTAACAAAATAAGGGGCATTAAGTTTGTCCTTTTATGAAATTTTCAAATCCTCAGTTTTGAAAACATTTTCCAATAGTCTATTTTCTGGTTTTATCTCCATCCATGAAACAATAACAGATTTTGTAGTAAGTTGTGTCTTCTTTAAGGACATCTACTGTGAATTTGAATATTCCTACAGTGTGGAGTTGATATGACAATAACCAGGTTTTGGAGACTTTCTCTTAGGTGCTCCCACAGGGATGTGCTTACCCTCTTTAACTCACTGCTCTCAGGGCTCTGTGCACTTAATTTCTCTTTCAGATGCAGAACTATATTCTCACACAGAGATTTTCAAGTGGAGGGAAGGAAGAAATTATGGTGAACGTGTGGAAAATTACCTGAAGAACACCCAGAAGAGCAAAATTTACTGATTTACAAAATTTAAAGCATCACAACTAAACACCTCTGTGGTGATGTGATATTTGGAGAAGAGTTTCTATAGTTATAGATTTCCAAAAACCAAGATATTCTTGAGATTTGTGATAGATGATGCTGAGACATATAAAGAGCCCACCTCAACTCCAGGTGTTGTTCCATAGCCTTGCTCCCAGATGTGGTTGCTCTGTCAAGGTAAAGGTGTCTGGTGAGCCAGCTGGAAATATTGATCCTCCAGCTAATGATACTGGGAGATGAGGAAACCATCCAAAAAGCTTTGCCCCATGTCAGCAGAAATAGTGGGTGGTTTTGAAATGAAGTGTTTAAAAATAGTGCCTTGTGAAGAACACTGGCAAGATGGTTGCTCCTCTGAGGTACAAGCTGATTTCAGGGTCATGCAAAAGGTATGGGGTGATCCACAAGATAGTTTTACAAATAACAAAAAAAAAAAAGATAAATTTACAAATAACAAAAAAAAAATAGATAAATAGAAAAAGAACATTGTTTTTTTCCTAGGACCTTTTTGGAAAGGTCTTTTTTTTTTTTTTTAAGTAAATATGAGGGCAAGGCTTGAGCTGTGCAAGGTTTTCCTGACTGGTTGAAACTCTGTAGATTAGAAAGGTGATCCTGGAAATGTAAAGACACAGATTCTATTGATTGGTAATTGGATCCACTCTTCTCTCCCCACACTGACCCCGGTGCAGTGATTGCAGGACTCAGCACAGGAAAATGCCTGATCTCTCAGTTTTCCCAGCCACTTTGGCAGAAGTTTGGGAAGTCACAGATGAACCAAGAGAAACTTCTCAAGAGTGTAAAGAAATCTGTTTCTTTTAGTCATTTCACAAGTGCCTGGTTCTACAAGCATTTAATTACACTCTATGTGCAATTAAATTAGTGTAATAACTGCCTTCTGTGGAGCTAATGGAATGATGTGAGAGTAAGCACAATGCAAGAGCACAGTCTGGTCAAGCAGTCACCCAAAGAGAGGGAATAATGTCCTCTCCAAAGAGGATATCAGATCCTCTCTAATTTACAAAGGGAAACTTTTCCCTTTAGTGCTTGTTGCAGTTCTGAAAGATGCCAAGAGCCTGCACTGGTTGTGTGCTGCTCCCAGTGGGCTGTAATTACAGTTATAAATGAGCTTTCCCTGCTGAGGATTAGGATTAGCTCTGCCCTCCCTGAGCAACTGAAGGGAAATAGAAGCTGGAGCCAGGACTGGGCAAGGGACAAGTGCAAAGCTGTGGGTCAGGGGAGAGCAGGGCAGGCAATGGATGAAAAGACCTTTTCAAGGCAGCCCTGTTAATTCCTTATTTTTTACTATAGGCAGAACAAACAAAATAGCTGCTCCAGTGAGTTATTTACATCAGTGTGCTTCAGAGCAGATGGAGGGCTTTACATCCCATTATGAAAGGCATGCAAGTTACAGTGACATGAGTCCTAATTATGAACAACTTAAACTGCACCATCTGCATTTGACAAAGCTCCATAAGCAGGGGGATGAGCGAGCTTGGCTGCCTGCATTTCTTAGCAACACGTGCAGAATAGACAGCAAGGATCTGAGGATGCTCAGGCAGGCTCTGTGAGGGGAGCTGGAAGTGTTTGTGGTGTTCCTTCTGCCCTCACCGACCAAACATAAAACTGGGGCAACAATCACCCCAGGGGAGAATAATTGCCTCCTATTAGGAGGGGTATTTGTACATAGGTTTGCCAGTTTCAGTCTATTGGCCATCCAGTCTTAGCTAACACCTGCTTTTTAAATTTTTTTTAAATCTTTTTTCTTGGTTTTTTTTTTTAATTTATTTTTGGCAGAAAATTTTGCATCATCTTCCCCATGGCAATCTGAGTGTATCATTTTAGATGCCCAGATTGAAAACCCAATTCTTTTGCTACTGACAGTGCTCTGTCATGCAAATTTCAGCATAAGGGATCTGTTGATTTCAGTTTAATGGAGAATAGGAAAATTGATCTTTCTTTGGAAAAGGAAATTTCATTGAGCCAAACAGCCCTAGTTACCCAAAACACAAATTAGTATCCAAAAATTTGACTTGAAAGTGAGTCCTTCTATGCTCTGCAGTAGGATAAATTGTTTTTCTGCTTCTTTAAAGAGTATTAAACAGTCTGCAACTGAGAGGAGATTTACCAGGGGAGTGCTTATTTTCCTTCTGACATTAGCAGTTAGTTCCACTGGAGAAAATTTTAAGACCAGAGCCACACTTAGCTGGTTCTTCCCCGTAATTATGAGCACTTGAAATATGAGGCCATTCTAGACAGAGTGCAAAACTCTTTGGTTGAAAAGATAAAATTTCAAGTGAACACAAAATGATTTTTTTCTGCATGCTTGCATGTGGAAAAAGGGGGTGAAGGAGGTCAGATATGTACGTGTCTCTGCTTATCATGGGTGATCTGCACTGCAGCTCCTCTGACTGTCTCTTCAGAGCTCCAAAAGCACAGCCTAGCAAGAGCAGGCTCCGAAATCCTGGCCTCTCGTGGCCCTGCCCTCAGCCACCCTTTTCCTACCCAGCTCAGAAAGGCTTTGATCTGGAGCAATCTGAAGGAGAGTGAATGGCTGGTGAGCTCTTGAGATGACAAAGGTTTTGTGACTCATCTTTTAGTGAGAGATGGCAGGAGCTGAGGTAGCTATTATTATACTGGCTTCAGCTCCTCCTCAGGCTGGACTCTATAGCTCTGTGAGATAAAAACAAAATACTGAATTAGAAAAAAAAAAAAAAAGTGAAGTCTTTATGAGCAAAAGTAATTGGGTGAACACAGCATGATGGAAAAGTGAGAGGGCATCATTAATGTCTGTTTTCCCAGAAATCTGGATGTAAGGGATTAAGCTGACTGTAATAGATTCCTCCAACCTCTGTTTCCCCTCTTTCCATTCTGCTGCCTCTGATATGGAGATTTACACTGACCTCTGGGCTTCTAAATCTTGCAATTTGCCAGCTCTTTGATAGAAGCACATTCTCACTGGCCACTTAATTCCTTTCTGATCAGTATTACGTGACACCAGCAATCAGAGGGCCTTTGATTCACCAGGACAAAAGGGAGAATGGAAATGTACTTTTTCCCCCTAACACAGCACTGCCATAGTCCCATGAGCCAGCTGTAATCCTGGTTTCAGTTTTTTTCTTTCCTGTTTTTTAGTGATTTTAGAAGCCCAGCTTTGAGCTAAGCAAGAACAAGATAAGACAAGTTCTTTTACCATTTGAATGCTGAGGGAATAAATCTTTTTATCTCTCCCTGACTCCAGGAGCAGGAAGTAAAAAACCTTTTCTATATGAACACTGAATAGGACTGGTCCATTTTACTTTCCCTGCAGCATTAGCTGCATTTCTAAAATGAGACCTATTTAACTACATAAAACAGCAGGAAGTGTGAGGACAAAATTGAACTATTTTTAAGAAGACAACACTGAAGACTCAGATATAGCAGACACAGGTAGTAAAACCCTCCATTAAATTTGTGACTGGAGGTTTCTGGAGATACTGCTTTGAATATTATTTCATGAGTCTCAGGCCAATGCTTTCTTTATCAAGTATTTAAATACAAAATATGCATAAGTATTTACATATAAAATATGTAAATAATAAGGGTAAAAATTAAAAAGAAAACTGAGTTTAGGTGTAAGGTGAAAAGTTCTCTTTGTTTCCTGTCTTATATCCAATTTCTGCTCTACTTTCTGTGAGTATATGGTGTATATACACTCCTTTCCTGAGGATATCCACAATAAAGAGTTGATTTTTAATCAGTTTTTGAAGTATTGCTTGCACCTTGTTTATCAAAAAAATGCTGTAACTTCCTATAAAACCAGAAAAGCCATAGCCATCCATACTACTAAAAAAAAAAGCCATATTATTCAAAATAATGCCATAGATTGATTCATATAGCTTTACATATGTGGTACATTAAAGTGGTTTTAAATTAGAAAAAAAAAAGGAAAAACACCTTGGGTTGAGAGTTCAAATAACTGTGAAAGCATCAGGCACCATTAACATGAGAAGATTTCTCAAGCTGAAGACTCTTCAGTCAGTTTGAACTTACTGATGTTGAGAAATTTTAGGCATGTTTGGAACACTATCGAATAGATAAACTGTACTCACATTATCCTATTTAATCATATTCAAAACATTTATCAGGATGTTTGATCAAAGCTCTTGTTGGCTTTGTAATTTTGAACTGAAGGATTCTCTCTGATTTTTACAGGAAAGAATTCCACACAATAAATAGGCAGAACAGATAAAAACCAATGCTTTCATTTGATAGAAGTTATTTTGACAAAACTGTACCTCAAGAAAACTTTATAACATTTTTTGATTTTTCTAAAAGAGAAACAGGATGCTAACCTCATAATCTAAGTATATCTACCAGGAATGTGTATTTTTAATTTAAATTTCTGTTTTCATCAAATGATTCATTTAGCCACAATACTCATTTTGGATATTACTAATGCACCAGTTCTAAAAAAGCCTTTTCTAGACACAGATTTGGTGCTTCAAGTGGTAAATGCTGAGCTGCTCAGCAAAGGTCTTCTAAGAGGAGCTACCAGGTCAGCTGGCTCAGGCCAAAGTTGGGAAATTAAGGAATCATTGCATCTACAAAAACTACATTTTCACTCCCAGTTGCAATTAGAGATGCTGGAGGGACTGCCTGCACACAGAGAGATTGCTCTTGTGGGAGAAGAAATCCTTGGAGGAGCTGAAGGGAATAACATGGGAATGGCTGAAACTCTTTAGTTATAAAGTGAGGAGAAGGTTGTCAAGATCACAGCAAAGAAAGTAATGTAAAAAAAAAAAAAAAAAAAAAAAAGGATGTAATTATCTGAACACTTGAAATGGGGTGAATTGCTTGCTTGGTTCCCCTGGTTTATGTCAGCAGCCATCCTCCATCCATGTCCTGTGGTCCCCTGTGGAATGTGGAGCATCTGTGCACGGCAGCCTCCAGGCTGGGTGGTCTCACACCACAAACATCACTCACACTCTATTCTCAGGCTCATGACTCTGTTCAGAAACAAAAATTCACAAAAATTGCATGGAAAGCTGTCGTAGTTGAGAGAGAGACCATACAGAGCACCACACTCCATTTTCAGAAGGCTTCAAAACCTGTTTTTATTGTAGCATGTATACTTTTTAGACGTTCTTACAAAACTTATAAGTTTACAGTTTACTCATTGGTCAGGAAAGACAAAGTGCTTACTGGAAGAGGCAGTTGCAGCTTCTCTCATTTATCCTTCTTTATTTCTTGGTTTCTATGTCAACAACCTTGGTAGAAAATCCTTTCAGGGGCAAACATGGATCCTCTTATCAAACTTCTCTCTGGCTGACAGAAGTTGCTGAAAAACCTCTTCCACAGAAGGCTCTCTTGGAGCTTCTGGCCCCAGGAAACAGACACATCGTTCTCCTGGATGATACTGAGGAGATGGCTTTACAATTCTTGATATTCACTTTCAATTGCAAGGAATGAGCCATATCCAAACCCACTAAAATGTGATGCCCTTGCTCTCCCTTATTTTCTGACTTTTAAACCATATAGCATGTAATCTTACTTCTTTATTCCTTTCATTCCCTCTCCATGATGAAAAACAGAGAGCCTATTTTAGTTTAGCTAATGGAATTTGTTAATAAGCGTTAGTGAATTTAGGATTTTAGAAACAAATTGATTAATATCAAGCATGAATATGTACAACTGAGAGAAAAATACATGTTTAAGGTTGCTAACAGAGGATTAGGAAGCTATCAGTCAAAGTGCCAAGAAAAGGAGAAACCACTTAAATCACCAGTTTTCATTTTATCCATAGGAATCTGAGGGCTAAATTAAAATTCTGCATGGTGTTAGTGAGAGCAAAAACCATTATTGTCTTTAATATTGTGGTAATTTGTGAAAGGGATTCAATAACACATAATGAGGATGTAGATCCCCAGTGGATCTCTTCCAGTTCTCTGCCCCTATAGTTCATATTTAAAAGGCAAAGCTATAATGGGGGTGAGTGGGTTTTTTTCAGCTACACAGAAGAAAAAAAACCCCACTTCACTTTGTTAACAAAATGCCCCTGCTAGCTCTGCTGAGGTATCTATAAAAGGTGGCTACTGACAGTGGAAGTTCCTTAACCTGGCAGTGAATCATCCATCATTGAATGTTGGCTCTCATTAGTGAAGGCAAGAGGGATTTCCCAATGTCCTCTAAGCTGGTAAGACTCAAACATCTTGGATTTGACAAACAATCCCCAACCCTTTCCCTGACCTTGGCTATGAAATTCTGGTCAATCAGATGCAACACAAAATATTTCTTTTTTTTTTTTTTTATTGCTTTCTCATCTTAGTTTTTGAACCCATCATTGGTTCTTGAAGACAGATCCAAATTACAAATGTTAAATTCATAGGGAATTAATAATTTCTGCATGGGATTTTATAAACCTCCTATTTTTCACAAATAAAAAGTTTGAAAAATATTTATTGATAACTTGAATTACTGTACTCAAGCAAAGCAAACATTTTGCCTTTTAATTTTCAATGATGAGAGAAATATCAAACATTTCAATGAAGTTTAAAACAAAAAAAACCCCCATAATTTAAAAAGAACCCATTTGAAATTAATATGAAGCTGTGATTTTAAAAAGATCAGCATTTTCCCAGAAATGCATTTTGATGGGCAATATTTGACTGTTTCAGTTGTTATTAATAAAAAAAAAACTCTATTGATGAATGGTTGGACATGGAGAGAGAATAGGTTTGATTTCATTTTTGTGGCTCAGGTACCACGTAACAAAACAAGTTATGTAAGTTGGCCTTCTGTGATGATCAAACTGTATAAAATTAAAAGAGTTACTTATGTTTTTTTTGTTTTTGATTTTCTGTTCCCCTATGAAACATGAAATCTTGTGATTAAAATTATTTTAGAACAGTTATCTATAGAATAAAGATACTGTGAAATATGTAAACAAATCAAATATTATTTAGGAAAGGTTAATTTCCATCCTGTTAACTCTCCTTTGACTCATGAGCAGTAGCTAATCATGGGCAGAGTTTATAAAAGGAGTTGAGCCTGAAGCTGTTGTACCTAGGTTGTTTAAAAGCCACTTTTTGGTGCTGTTCTTGTTTTTATTAATTGCTGTATGATTTGAAAATGCAAGTGGCAGAAACAGCAAGAGGCTCTTGTGGGAGCAGGTCCCTGCTGAGTCCCACCAAAACTCTGCTTCCTTTTGAGGGCAGTGGTGAAGCTCCCTGTGCAGGTTAGGGGTCATGGCCTCTGATGGGGAAATCCAATGTGAGGAATCACTGCTCTGTTTCTGGAGAGATAAGACTGCAAAAAGCCCATGAGATCTTCACTTGTAGAAATCATTTACCAAAGACATTGAAGAAGCACTGATTTACACCAGCTGAGGCCAGGGGATGGGCCAAGGTGGGGGCAGAGCAACAGAAAGTACAAATGAGCTCTTAGAAATGGATGGCACAGGACACTGAATTGTATTTTAGGAGTAAAATGTAATTGCATTGACTTGCTGAGACTTGAGGTTGTGGTTTAAATTTACTCCTCTCCAACTTTCTGCGATAATCTGGCTTTTCTGTATTCAGTAAGAGGAACAATGAATTGTGTACCTACAAGACATGACACCACAGAACTTCCCAAAATTCTTTTGCATTTTATCCTTATTGCCCTCTCTAAAACATGCTAAGGGTGCCATGTCTTGTAAATACAATATTTTTGGTGTTGGAGCAGTTTAGATCTCCCTTATTTTTTTTTTTTTCCACTGATGTAGAACTACATTTAATTTGCCAGCATGGATTGAGAGCAGTTATCAAGTTTATTTATAACCTTCAGGATAGAAATTCATCAAGGAGAGCTTTCCTCACAGCCTCCACTTTGTATCTGCAGCAGAAGTAAAAAATAACCAAAGTAAAATTTGCTTGATGCAGCACTGGAAATTTCATGTTGGCATGTCATAAAATAACAAACACACAGGAATTAATTGTCTAGGATGATAATAACATGCCATCTATGAATTTAAAACTTGTTAATTGCCAGAAAAAAAAGCAGCAAGCTTTTTAGCATCTGTATCTCCAGGCAGCAAACAGCCTAATCTGCTGATACACCATTCAGCTCTGCTGAAATCAGAAAAGTGCAGTCTGAGTTTTTCTGAGAATCATCTCCTCATTTCCTATGACCCATTGCAGAAAATGCTGTATTTTCTGCTGCAGTGACATTTGGATGGATACCTCATGGTGGTCACCTTCCAATTGAGGAACAGGACCACCTTGCTGAGCCTCAAACGTCCCCATCCTTCAGAGCTGTGATAGTTGTGCCTTTTATAGTGCTTTGCAGTAGGGTTTCTTAGTGTGAGAGGAATCTCCAGGCAAATAACTCAGTGCCTGAAGTAATGCCAGCAGAACTTTTAGGTTTGTTTTGGTTTTTTGGGGGCTTTTTGTTTGTTTGTTTTTGGTTTTTTTTCTGGGAGGATTAAGATGACTTTTTAAAAAGGAGCTCACACCTGCCCCACCTTAGGTGGAGGAGAGCAACCGAACTCAGGTTTTCTGCATCTCCCCTGAGTGGTTGAACCTGTGCCCTGGAGGACTCAGATGTTGCTCAGGCAGGGATAATTTATTTAATTAAGGCAAATTCACCAGCAGTTACTGAGATGAATGCTGTGCAAGCAGCAGCTTCTCTGGGATCTGTACCAGTGGTGGTGTTCTTCCTGCAAGGACTGTAAGTGACATCTCATGTGCGTTTTTATTTTTTCCTTACTGAGCCTTGTTTGCTGTAGTCAGGCTAACTTCAGGAGAATGGCTGAAAATCTGCACCCCAAATAACGCAGAGGAAAGATGATTTGAAGCTTTTCTTCTTTTACTTTTTCCCTTCTGGCATTTTTATGGTAGCAATGAAATAACTACATGTCTCAAGTTCATCATCTGCAAAAAGTACTTAATTGTTTTTGTGGTGTGATAAAAATAAGCAAGTTCTGATATGTCAGAAATATTATTAGGATAAGAAAAATTATCTCTATGAAATAACTTCATCCGTTCCAACATTTTTGCATTTTTTGCTCCTCTTTAATTATCTGTACATATGTATGTAGATGCAAACATTTATAAAAGGGAGAGGATGAACGGAGACATTATAAACTATTTTTATCTTTCACTCTTGAAATAGTTGTCAACTGAGATTATGCAAATATCACAGGGAATGAAGCAAGTTTCTGTAGTGATTAAGAAGGTCTTAAAAAATAACACCTGGTAGATCTGCCCTGAGAGCAGTTTTTTTCTTGACTAAAGTTGGTTGAGTTTCATCTGTTTCCTTTGAGGCTTGTTGGCTTGTTTGTTTACTTTGTCAATTTTTGTTTGATTTTACAAATGGATGGCAGAGGACACTGAATTGTATTTTAGGAGTAAAATGCAATTGCTTCGATTTGTTGAGACTTGAGGTTGTGGTTTAAATTTACTCCTCTCCAACTTTCTGTGATAATCTGGCTTTTCTGTATTCAGTAAGAGGAACAATGAATTGTGTATTTACAAGACATGACACCACAGAACTTCCCAAAATTCTTTTGCATTATATCCTTATTGCCCTCTCTAAAACATCCAAGGGTGCTGTGTCTTGTAAATACAATATTTTTGGTGTTGGAACAGTTTAGATCTCTCTTCTTTCTCTACAGTTCATGTTAGATATTTGAGGAGATAAAGGTTTCTGTCTGCAGTTTGTTCAGGTTTTTTGTTTTTTCTTTTTAATTTATTAGTGCTTTCCAAACATTAACAAACTTATTTTCATATCAGTCAGTTCCCCTACACAGACATAAAAGTGGGTGCTGTAAAGGAAAATTGCTGTGTCAAAAACTGTGACTGATGAAAAAGGGTGGTATTGGATAGACAACTCTCTGGGTCAATTTACATAGCCAAAACAATTCATTAGTATTTTTAGCTGTTATGATTCTGTTGGACTAGAAAATGATACAGCAAAAGTAATGTGTAGTTTTTTGGTAGGTCTGGTTAAACCACCTTAGGGTAGTTGCTCACCATTTGGTGCAAATTTTATATCAAAACAGCTGCCTACAAACTGTTTTCCGGTGTTAAATCTTTATTTTTAACCACTGGCATGCCTTCCATATGGGCTAGAGACTCTGTATCCTATTTAAACCTGCAAGTTTTCAGCTGGACCATTTCTGTTACTTGATCACTTTTTAATTTACGTGATTTTTTTTTTGTTCTGACTAATCTTTTTGTTTTGCCATGTGGCCAAATGCTGCCACAGATCACTTTCTATGTCCCTCATTGAGTTTACATGACTTTCCAAAACAAAATCTCCAAATTCTCTCAGATCATTTATATGCTCCATATAAATTATCGCTGGCCGGGGGCTGTGTACAAATCACGAACGGGACGGGACTGCTGTGGAACGCGTCTTGAGCTGTTTATTTTTTAGCATCAGTCTCATTACATGGTTATGACAATGGGAAGATGCCAGCAGCTCACATCCCAGGCAGCAGACCAAGAACTTAATGTTACAACTTATTTTGAAAGCTTTTTGACCAATCATACAAAGCAAAAGCATATTGACAGTAGTTCTATCCAATCGCTATAAATACACGTGCCTTTGGTTAAAACAATGCTGGCTTATTTCAAATGCAATACTTGCTTGTAAGTCTCAAGGTACAATGCCCAGAGCTCCATTATTAAGCTTAGACCTTCCTAATAACTCACCAGATATTTCTGTAACTTAGGGAGTTATTCTACCCAAGCGTTAATACACAGACCATAGTTCTATTTGTCCTTTCTTTCTGCTTCTTGTATAATTTTTCTGCTGACAAATCTTATAGCTACTGCTTAGCTCTAATCACCATCCTGCTGTCTCTGAGGCCTGCCTTTTGAATCGTGCCCAAAACCCTCTGATTTTAAGGAATCCCACAATTCCCCCTCTCGGTTCAACTAAAAAGAAACTTGTCATAACCTTGTCATTTATTAACTACCTTGCATTTCATAGCTTTTCTATAATACATCTGCTTATTACTTGCTTAAAGCATCATTTTTGCTCGCATTAAGCATGGCTATATTACATAGCTATATGTAATGCATGTATACATAGATCTATAAGGAATCCCACAATCAATGGATGAACACTGTGATACTGTGGCAAATGATAATATTTGGCATCATTTGTATAAATTCTAGGAACCACTGGTGTTGATGTGTTATTGATTGTGCTCACTGAAACTCATGCTTTGCAGACAGGAACTGATTTGTTTCTCCAAAGGACCTGTGTGTTCCTGTTCATTGGTGTGAGTGTTGTGTGTTTAGGACAGTGATGCTGAGGAATTCTTTCTTTCTGTATTTCTTTCTTCAGGAAACACAAGTTTTTGATGGAACTGGAAAGTGAGGGCTTTATTCCTTGTAGTCAGGCAACCGCACTAAGCTGATATGTTGTTTATTTCCCATCTGCCTGGGTTAAAGCTAGCTCAGAAATATTTGCAGGGTAGTAATAGCTGCAGAGTTAGCTCTGTGTTGGGCAGACACAGAGAAATAACCTCTGCAGTCTAGATAGTCTGAAGGAAAACGTGGGGATTCCTTAAATTAGAACAATGCTGTGCTCTCAGGATAAAATGTGTTGAGCTCTTGCTCCTCCCTTGTGTTAGAGAGTGCTGGCCCAGCTCTCCATGGGACTCCTGAGCTGAATTCAGGTTTAAAAAAAAAAAAGGAGAGAGAAAAAAATCCCATCACCTTTGCTCAGACTATTTTTGTGTCTGTATTACACAGTGCAGCCCCAGAAATATTGTTCCAGTGGGAGGGAACCTGGATTCACATCCTGCATGTGGAGGTGAGCAATGCAGCCTGGGGAGCACATGCAGACCTAAGAGAAGGTGGAGGCTTCCTGGGTGGTCCAGGAAAATGCCCTTTTATACCCTAAGTAGCATTTTGGTTTTTAAAACAAGTACTTCAGCCCAGGCTGTGCCTGTCTTGTGTCAGTAAGGTTTTAGCTGCCTGTTGGTGTCTGGTTTGAGTAGGTGGGTATGAGATCTGCTCAGCCCACAGCAACTGCCTCAAAGAGCACCAGAGTTGGTGAGATTGCTCCTCCTTTTTGGTGAGCATTGCTCCCCCTTTTGTGAATGAGCATTTCTCCTCCTTTTTGTGCACTTCTCCCCCTTTTAGTGAGTGAGCACTTCTCCCCCTTTCAGTGTGTGCATTGCTCCCGTTTTGTGAGGAGTTTCCAGGATCCAAAGCAGAGCCCAAAAGCTGCAGGATTGGGATTTTTGTATGTTTTTCAGCCTTGTTGCTCCAAGGACAAAGAAAAGAGCCCAATAAAGTGCATCTCCCCTAACACCAGATATCAGGAAAAATCTGAGTCCTCCCCATTCTAAACTGTTTGTGCTGCCTACTCTCAGGGCTTGCCCCTTTTGAAAAACATATTCCCTACTGCTTCCATATTCACAGGAAGTTTGGAGCTTTCCAATAAGACTTGTGTGAAAGTCTTTGCAACAAGAAATTTTACCTTTCCCACAGCAAATTTACATTTTCAGAGAAGAACCCCAGTTCTCCATTTGGGGCTCTTTTTTTAAGTGAAGATAGATGATCCTGAATCCCCATCATATCACTTAGTGCTTTTGCCTTGTTTCAGACTGATCTGGCATTTTTCTAGGCCAAGATGGTAAAATATTTTTAATTACTCTGAGTATATCTTGCTCCCCAAAGTTTTGATTTTTCTGATGAGCTTTGTGGTTCTGAATTTTTTAAATTTATCCCTAACTGTATGGCTATTTGGAGTTACCTGCTGGATTAATTTTCCTCTTGCACAACTGTAAGGAATAACTGCACAAATCCAGGCTTCTGTGCTTTACATACCATTGCCAGATCTTCATACCACTATTTGTGCTCTGTTCCACGCTGAGGGAAGCACCTTTGGTGGAAAACACTTTATGTGTATGGCTGGTGGGCTGCAGGCAAAATTAGGAGTTGATATCTGCTGGCTTCTTGGGAGTGAAATACATTAGTGAAAATATTCTTTCTGGAAGAAATTCTGACCAGCACTTTAAAAAAAAAAAAAATTTTCAGCTTGTGTACTAAGTCCTGCTACACCCCTGTTCTGCTTCTTTTCCTCTGCAAACACACTTTTAATGTTAGCCCTCTGCTCAGACACTGCACAATCCCCCTTGGATTGCACTCTATTAAATATTGCAGCAGCATACTTTCTTGACTTTGCTGATGTTAAAAAAGAAAATGTTTGTTCTAGTTTGGCTTTTTTCTTTTCCCTGTTTATTTCTGGGAGTGTTCTGCTTTAAGCACACTTTGTAGAGCTTCTGCCTGGAGCCTGCCTCGAACTGAAGCAGGTATTTCAGGGGTCAGCTGTCAACTGGCTGGTTGCAAAGGTGCTGAGGTCTGAAGGAAGCTCCAGCAAGCAGGAGTGGGAGGAAGTGATGTCTTGCTGATGTGCATAACAGCACTGAGGAATACACCTTCCCAAAATCAAATTCTTTGGAAGCACTGTGGTCAGGTGTCAGAATGTTTACAGAATTAATTTGGGTCTCTCGTGGGGGGCAAGGAGGGAGCCCTTCCACATCTCCACTTTCCCCCTTGCTCATTCCCCTGATGTGGCACATTTGTTTACTGCGGTAGTGCTGAAGGAAGCCAGGTCACAGGGGCACTGGGATTGTACAGACACAGCACAAAACCTGTCCCCAAGGTTTTATTCATTAAGCAAGCATTATTCTCTTTCTCATCTTCTCTCAGCTTTTGGGGTTGTTGGCATTTTGGCAAGCGTGCAGTTCTCTGAACATGCTTGCTGTCAGTTCTCTTTGAAATATTTGTACTACAGTTTCATTTGAAAATTCTATATGGAAAATGGCTGAGTTTTTAATATATGTATGCAACAGGATAACTTCTGAGATAGTTTTAATGAGAGAAGTCTTTGCTCAGAACACAGTTTGGGATGGGGTCACAGATCTAATCTGTGTGTAAAAGAAAAATGAGAAATGTTCTGTTTGTGACATGCTCACAGCACAAGAGGAGATTGTTATCTCATTTGGATCATGTTGATAGGGGGCAGGGGGGATGTGAAATTTAGCAACTGAATAAAGATGCACTTGGTCTGCAAAAAGCACTTTTTCTAACAAGTTTGTGAGTGCTCACAGTTTCCATTTTCATACCTTCTGCACTTATTTCTACGCCACCCCCCTAAAGTGGTCAATGCTTTGTGTCAGACAGGCTGGGAATCCATCAGGATCTGTTTCAATCCCCCAGGTAAATCCTGAGGAGGACTTCTTTTCCCCAGCACCCCTCCTAGGCCAGATGAAATTAGGGAACACAATCTGTCTGTTTCTCTGGACACTATCAATAGCTGCCCTGGTATTTTTGTAACTTCAAGTGTTTGGCTGGGGGTTTGCAAGGTTTTGGTGGGGTTTTTTTCATTATTAAACACTACTGGGGTTTTTCTTACTGGCACATAAAGGTTGATGCTCATCTGATCGGGGTGGGGGGAAGTTGCTTAAAAATTAAATGACTTTTGTACCACTGTTGAAACCTATAGGGCAGTCTCAGCCTGCAGCACAGGAAAGTTTTCTTTAGGGTTAAAAAAAGGTAGGGAGTAATAATTATTTAAAATTAAATCGGTTTCTGTTTCCAGATAACAAAGGTGGCTTTTTAAAAAAACATTCCTTGTACTGCTCTAAATTGGTGACTGTGATACCAAATGGAAACATTCATTTAAATGTTATTTAAATAATAATTGCTAAAACCATTTCTATCTCTAGCTCATTTCTGCTAATAAAACATCTTCATTTTTAATGAAATGCTGTCTACACACACTAATTTACAGCCAAATAGTCTTTATTTTTCACAATTACTAAGACAAAGGAGTACATTTGCGACACTATTAAAGCATCATCAACAAATTAGTTACCTTATCTGTTCTCTATCTGCATAATCCCCATACCCCTGTCACCATGTTTACAAATCCAAATGACTATTATGCAGCCCAGATCTAATTAAGTTTGGATTAGTCTTCCAGACACATGTAGTCCTGCTCAAAATAATCTGTATTCTCTCTTTTTTTTTTTTGACCCCTGGAGTGTTCTGTTTGTCAGGGGACGTGCTGGAACAGGAATATCAACAAGCAGGTTAATCCTTGGGCTGTCACTTTCTCCCAGATCTGCAGCATCCTGTGTTTTGTTGCTGGAAACCTCGGAGATCCAGGGGATGTCAGGGAGCAAATGAGTGTTATGTGTGGCTTAGGGCAGACTGAGATCTGACTAGACATTTGAGCAATCCAGTGTGGTGTGTAATGGAAACAGTCTGCTGCAATGGCTTTTCAAAAAGATCTGGCATCCTGTCATGCTCTTCTTGAAGGGAAAGAGCCACCTGGAAGATGTATTTGAAAGGAAAGCTGAGCTGCTACAGATTTCAAAGTGGGTAATGAGAAATTTAGGTGATAGTGATTGGGTGTTTTATTTGGTTTGATGCATCCTCTGACAGGGCAGCTATCTGGGACTTCTGTTCCATGTTAATGGCACAGTCAAAAGGTTTAAATGGAAAAATAAGGTTCTCCCGCCCAAGCTTTCATGGAGACTGAAGGGGGAAAAGTGAAAATATCATTCATTCAAATAATTAAATGCATTCATTAAATTTAGTAATTAATTTACTAAAATATCAGGTCATCATTCCTTTTACCTTGTCCCAGAAATGTTCGTAACCAAAGGTGGGGAGAGAACGGCTTAAGAATTACTGCTTTTAGTGAATGCAGCTAAAATCTGGTTGGGTTATTCTTTCTGTTTTCCCCTCAAACCAGACTCGTTGTCACCTCACCATGCTCCCTCAGAGTGCAGAGTTGACTTGGGGTCACCCAGCAGGTCACAGCTGCTGGCATGAGCTTGGTGCCAGTTCATGGAGAGCCAGTGTCAGTGATTAAATGGCTTTTCCCTCCTCTGTGCCCCGAGGTACCAAGTTCCTAGATCAATGTCAGGCTTTAAACCATTGTCCCAGTTAGACAGAATTTGCTATGACAAGGCAGCTTTATTTATGTATCACTGCAAGCACCATTTGTTGGAATCTGAGGTATTGATGATTCCAAGATTGTAGAAAGTCTCTGTCTTTCAGCCCCACTGCCAAAGAAGAAGCCATAATTCGTCTGTGCTGGTTTCAAGGCTGTTTATTCTGTTTATCTCTAACATGTTCTGCTGCCCTGCCGCAGGTCTGTCCTGCAGGGCAGCGTGTGGGGCTCTGCCCTCAGTGGGATGTTACAAACATTATATACCAGAAACTACCTGTGCTATATTTACAATAATGTGCCAATATCTGTCACCTACATTGAACAGTGTGTCCCCAGCCTAAACCAACAGAAAAATGCCAACACTGCAGTGAAACATGGAGGGCATGAAGAAGGAGAAAAAGGACAAGACACACCCAATTTCCTTCATCTTGTCCCCTTTGGACCCCTAATCTAAAAACCTAAAATTTTACTTTTGCCCCCGTGCCACGCTTAATTATTACTGATATCAAACACTCAGAGCTGGTAATTCATCCTGTAAGACTGAAAACTCTTCCATGGACAGAGACCACAGACAGTGTCTCTGGGGGCTCTGTCCAGGGGGGTTCCTGACCCCCTGCCAGGGTCCCAGACCTTCCAGGGCAGCCAGAGGGAAGCCCTGGATTCCCACACCACTGAGCTACCTTTTCTTCGGTGACTCTTTTTAATGAGTTATTCTCAAAGGCTGGAGACTGGCTGATTAAGCTGATGCTACAGAGAGCTTTGATTGGAGATATGCCAGAGCTTGTGTCAAGTGAGACACTGCAGATCATTCTCTCTGTATTTCAGTTAAGCTCAGCTTTTGTTAAATATATAGAAGTACCTGGTAGCTGAGAAGTTTTACCATCCAAAAATAAAAATTATATACCTTTCCTACAAGGACAGTTAGAGTAGCTGCAGCAATTTTTGGTAAATGCATATAAATCTGCATCTACTTATAGACTGCCAAAAATGAGGTAGGAACAGAGATGCTGAAATAAATTTTTGGTGAAAATTTGGCTCTAAGGCCCAGCTGCTGCAAATACTTAAGCACGGGTTTAATTCTGTGTGTGTGATCAGCATTACTGTGAGTTTAACAGAGGTGTTAGCATAAGGAGAAATGAAAATTGTGTAAATTTTGCTGAGAGAGGGGTTTATATGTGAGCCTCAGCATAAATAGGATAAATCTGCTAATACACAAAAGGACCTGTGCCTCAGAGCTGTTACGTGATGAAGTTTGGCTTAGATTATTTTCTTCCTTTGAGTGAAATCTAGAATCAGCCTCTGAAGAGCAACAGCTAGAAAGGACAGGGGGCTTTAAAGTTGGTCTAGAAAACAAAAGGTACCAAAAATAATGAATATTATATAATATATATAGAATATATTATATACTATATATGGTATAGTATATATTATATAATACTATATATTATATATAAAATAGATATTATGCCATATGTATACTGTATAATATTTATTATAATTATATATTATAATGCATTAAACTGCTTTCTTTAGTGTTCCTTTCTTATTCTGCCTGCCTGATCAGTTATCATTGGATGCAATGGCTGAAAAAATTGTTTGTGATTGCAATAGTTTTATGTATTGCCTTCTGCTCCTCCCTGATGTCAAGTGTTCAAAACCAACAATTTCTTAGGGCCTTTGATGGAAAACAAGGTGTGCAAATATTTGAATTAATAATAATTTGAATTAATTCCCGGTGTTCAGATTATCTTGGTGGTCTTTAAGAACAACTTGTCAAGAGTCAGATCTGTTGTGCTAGACACCATATGGTTACTTTGCTCTGTGATTTTTCAATTTCTCACTAAAAAACTGTGAAAAACATCTTTTACCCCACTAAACTTGATACTGATTATATCAATGCAGCTATCTGAATAAAGCTTAAGTTTAGGCAGAAAAATAACAAAAACACAAAGGAAATTAATGAGAGGAATCAACATTAAGTGTTAACTGGCAAATATGCACAAAAGGCAGAACAGGAAGGAAAAAAAGGCAGTAGATATTGATGTTATGACAACTCCTCTTTTAGACTGAAAAAACAATCCCTAGAAAAGATTAATTACATTGTTAAGTAGTGCAACTTTTAGTAGCTAAAAAACCCAGAGGGCTCAATTCATCTTTGTATTTTGTCTTCAGAAGTGAGTGTCAAATGATGATGCAGGATAGGAAACACTGATGGATGGGAATGAGTCCCAGGTCTGAATTATTATGGTGCTGTAAATCTGTGCTGTTCTCCTGACCTTGGTGTAACATCAGCTGGTGGCAGCTGAGAATTTGGTCCCTTGTTGGAGATGAACTTATACAATCTTTCTCAAGAGAACAATCAGCATTATTTT
Source organism: Taeniopygia guttata (assembly GCF_048771995.1). Lineage (NCBI taxonomy): Eukaryota > Metazoa > Chordata > Aves > Passeriformes > Estrildidae > Taeniopygia > Taeniopygia guttata. The sequence continues at coordinate 16,668,739 of NC_133024.1, read as the reverse complement.
GTGTAAGAAAATGAAGAAAAATCTGAAATCCAGACAGCGAGGTAAATTAAGTCTCTCGTGTAGAGAACAGAAAGATAAACTAATGTTTCCTGATGGGAAGGAACATATGCTGCTTCATGTACAAAAGAGGAGTCACATTCCCCCACAAAACAGAATATGTATTTAACCAATCTTTTGACAGACATTAACAGCAGAATTTACCTAATTTGGTTTAGGTTTTTTTACAGGAATGCACATGACTCCGGGTCAAATACTGCTTGAGTCAGGGAAAGCCGAAGTGGTGGTGATGGACATTGTGTAGCTTTCTTTCTGAGTGGGATGGAAACCTGTACCCTCAGAAAGGAGGACCTTCTGAATTTACAAAAACTTCCACAGCCTCACAAATGCCACAGAGAATGACTAGTCATGATTTAATCACAATGATATAATCAGCTCATCTCTGATATAATTGAATGCCATGTACCACGATTTAGCTTCATGAAGAATGTCCAAAACAACTGGAGGAATGCTTGGGAGAAGGCTTCTTTCATATTCTTCCATAACACATAAACCTAAATAACACTTTTTAATATTATAGGGAGCTTGATTTTGCACAGGGGAGGAGAAGTCTTTTTGAGTGGTCCTGTGAGAGTCTAACTTGTTCTTCCTGTCTAACCAGGGAAGGATGAAAAGACAGAAACATCAAAATATCCCAGTCCCTGCTGAATCTCTGTCACTGGTTTTACCAGACAGATATGGACTTTTTTTATTTTGCAGTAATAATAAAATGTGCTGGGACTGCAGAAGGCTTACAGCTGCTGCTGTCTCATGAGCAACTTTGGGCTCCTTTGAAGCAGTTCATCACCACACCAGAGGAGGTTCCTCCTCCCCTGCACTGCTGCATTCCTGTCACAATGTTCTACAAAGACTGTCTCTCCCCTTCCTCTGAACTGCACAGGGACATTAGCATGAAAACGAGGACTTTGTTCCTTAAGTGTTCATCCATTCCTCCAGCTTATCCTCCCACCTGAAGTCCTCATCTGTGCCATCAATGAGTTTCCCTGGAAATTGGTTTGATGAGGCTGCTGAAGTGCAATCCACTTATGTATTATATGCAATAATCTCTCCATAATTATAGACCTCCCTTTACTATTATGACATCTTTTAACACTTTTGAAGTTCCCTCAGTCTCATAATTCAGCTTCATTGACCAGAAAACAAAGAAACCCACCAGCTGCAGAGTTAAAATAATGATGCTGTTGGCTTTAATCTCTCTTTAATCATTAAAATATAAATTAGCACTTGTACTCGTTACTTCTCAAGCAGCTTTCTCTTCTGGATTTCTTTCATCCTCTGCTCACAACTGCCACCTGCTTTTTCTGGTGGCCTGCCTTGCACCAGGGAGAAGATTCCTTCCCAGGGTTTGTCAAGAAACAAGGCTCCGGGGCCTTGACAGCAAAAAATCACAGTACAGGAGAGGAGTTGAGCAAGTGTAGAAGTAAGTCAAGGCTCTGGACATCTCTGCCATAAGGACACTCCTTTAGTATATCCATTTTTAGCTGGGGTGTCCCTCAAGGTAAGAAGTTTCTGAAGCCCTTTAGGGGCAGTGCTGAAGTTTTTAGCCAAAATTGGATGCATGGCACACACCACATCTGCTAAACTTCCTTGCATATCCTCTGGTGGGGCTCAAGATTGTTTTGGTCTTATAGAAGTTTCCTCTAAGTGAAAATCTGCTTTATTTCTAATGCAGTGAAGTGTGTAAACACATGCTGCTTGTCCACAGTTAGTTGTTGCCTGAGGTCTTAGACCAGGAGTAGATTTTCTGCTCATAGCTGCATCTCCATCCCAGCCAAGAGCAACTCTGGAGGAAAGGATGTGTTATCTTCTAATGGGATGGGACATTCCAAACGTCAGGGTTTGGTTCACAGCTCTTAAGGCTCCCAACTGTGTGTGTGTGGAAGAGTTTTAGTGTTACATGCACATCTCTGGATAAAAAGAATTATTTGCTGAGCTGTGAGAAAGGCTGAAGTAGTGGAAAAGTCATGCAGCGCACCTGACTTAATTGTGTCCCTTATGGAATACATAACATGATGTGCAAAGGGATGATCCTTATTAAGAAAGGCTCAACCTGTTGGTTAAATCTTAGAAAAATTCTTTTCTTCCTTATTATCTGAGCTTCTTTCTATGTTTCCTAAATGTACAAGATGAAATTTAAAGCTTAAATCAGGGAAAGAGATACTGTGTCTGGATTTTGTGTATTCATGATATTTTCCACGAACTTTGAACATGATATGGTTTGGTCCATGGCCAGTTCTTAAAACAAAGCCCTTTTTATTAGGTTTCTCTTTTTTTAAAATAATAATATCTTCTATACTATTGCTCAGGCTATATGAATTAGACATGTGAAGCTGTGGCTCCATTAAAAACAGGTTTTTTTCTCCAATAACTGCTGAGGAAGCAGTTTTGTTCTCTGCCAGAATGAGATAGTTATAACATCTCTGAAAATAATCTTCCTAATTCTGACAATACTATGAAAATCCTGGTTTGTTTTACCACTCATAAAAACTGGCTATACATAATTTGTGATGTCTTAAAAGGATATCCAGGGCTCTATTTATCTTTCACTTCAATAAGCAGAGAATTGGAAAAGAACAATAGAAAGAAGCAACAGATGTGCTTGGGTATTTGAGCATAACCCCATTAGGGAGGACTCAGTGTGGTTTATTGGAATTTCAGTCCTACAAAGCCAAGCACATGTGACTTTGTGGGGAACCCCAAATTTGTCTGATACAACAGGAACATCATTCCAAGTGGCGCAGCTCCGTGCCTGGCAACAAAATTATCTGCCAAAAGCAAGCAAAAAATACAAGGAGTAGGTGAAGGCAGAAGGTCCCTGAGCAGAAACCACAGATTTGTAGGATTGTGCTTGGAGTTCCACACCACTGAGAAAGGCCCAGCTCCATTTTATTTGCACCCTCCTGTCAGGCATTTATTCACATTGACAATCCTCTGTGCTTAGCAATCCTCCCAATAATCAAAATTTGGGGTCTGCAGCAGAAAGTAGTGTTGCCATGATCAGCCCTACTGTCATTCCTGCTCTCAGCCCACCCTCCCTTAAAGGCAGTTCACATTATTCAAGAAAATTTGTTCTGCAAGAGCAGCACACCTGCATAGTTCTACTTGGAGGATGGTTTTCCTTTCTTTTCTTTTCTTAAGGCACAGCAGGTATTGTTTCAGACACTGGGATGTTGGAACACTTCCCAGTAACATCTAAAAATATTGAATTGCCAAGACTGTGGTGGTGCCTTTGAAAGAAGCAAGTGGAAATGGGTTTGACCATTGCCAAGAGTTTAAGTGACATTTGATGAGGTGTGGATTCGTGTATTCCAGAGAGCTTTTGTGTAGATATTTCAAATAAGTAATCATAAAACGCCCCCCAAAAAACCACAAATAAACAACAAACAAGGTAACGAAACAAAAAAATCAAATTGAAGAGTAAATGCAGGAACCTTGTATGCCGGTGTGTATTTCAGTTTAAATTAATTTTATTTCACACTTTGTATTCTTTTGTTTCCAATGCTAATTTTTCTTTGTCCTTTAAGTAGTTTATTTGGTTGTAAATACTAAATAAGAGGGATGCTGCATGCTGCCAGGTGGGACAGTTTCACAGTTACTTGAGTCAAATATAGCATTTTTGTACTGCATATATTGAGAATAAATGAGGTGTCACTGGTTTATGTTCTATATGTTTAGTAAAAGCAACATAACGCAAATAGGGCAGTCTCAAAGAAATGGTAAATAAATAGGATATTATTATTTGAAAATACCAAATGTTTTGAATTTAGAGCTTAACTTGAATGGCTTTCAATGTGTTATGAAATTGCTGGTTACGTGGGCTGTTCAATAACTTAATTCAGTTAATTCACTGAATAGCAAGCAATTGGTGAATAACTTCTGTGTTCAGTCAGTTTTCCACAGTAAAATGAGGATGCAACAGAGGAAATTAGGCACTGACAGCAGGTGGGTGGATATCATTCCCTGAATTCAACATTGACTCCTACATAGAAAGGGATGTTCCTATCTAACTCCAAGAATTAAAATGTTCCCATTCAGCTCTAATCAGTTTTGACAAGTGTCTGTAAACCTTTTTTCTTCCACAGAAATATGGAGGAGAGAGTTTTTAAACAACTGACAACCAATCTTTTCAATCTGAAAGGAACTATCAAGTGGGTGTATTTGTTGTGTGTGAATGTGTGATTTATACCTAAAATATGAATCAAATCACACAGGCTTGGGTAAGATGGAGGGACTTATGTACTTATGCAGTACAAAAAAGCATTTTGTGGGGATTTCTTGTTTAACAAGAAATTAATTTACCATTCTGCATTTCTTCCAGCTGCCTGTAGTAAGTGATTTATAGGAAAGGATTGTTAAGGTTTGATTTAGAGCAAAGCCAGGTGCTGAAGTAAATTCACTTTATAACAGATATTTCTGTTAGCATGGAGGAGAACTCTGCAATAACATAACTCCATGCCCACCTAGATCTGTTAGAACCTGATTAAAGACTCTCAAGCAAAATCCCAGGCTCTGATTCCCCTTTTGTATTCTCCCTTCCCAGCCATGCACGAGGAAATGGTAAGTGCAAGAGGGAAAATTAGGTACAAGAGGGAGCAGGTGGTGCAGCAAATTAACCATAAACTTGTGGAGAACAATGTGAGAAGCAATTAATTCCATATATTGAAGAACGCTATTCCTTCCACTAATCTGCTCAGGTCTCACTATGAATAATCAAAGGATGATTGGCAGATATTTATAATGCCAAGAAAAACCTGGTTTACAATTTAAATTGTCTTGTGATAAAGGCTAAAGCCATCTAAATTCCAGCTTTAGGAAACCATTAACTGTTTCTCCTTAGAAAGTACATTAATGTATAATAATATATATAATGTATCCCTTGTTAGAGGTCTTGGGGACTGTCTCTGGATTTGATTATCAATTCAAGGCTATATCACATCCATGATATTTCTTTTTTCTTCTTTCTTTTTCTACCCTTTGAGCTCTGTGACTAAATTGTGGTAAAGTAAGGATTCCTACTATTTATTTCACTAATTTTTATGTCCATCATAATGGTTATAGCAGTTGTTAAATCAGAGATGGAAACAGAGAGGCTTTAGAGCATCATTTTCTGTGTTGTATTACTTAAATAAGGACCAGTTTTGCTCTCTGTTTATTATGGAGCAGAGAGATGAAGTTTTTATTCACATGGAGGATTGGTAGAATCCTTTTTTGCCAGTGCTGTGTCCTCACCAGAGCTCACCTCAGTTTTCTGAAGCAGGGCTGGAAGATAAGGAGTCCCCTTACAACACTAAAAAAAAAAAAAAAATCACCCTGGTGATGAATAAGCAGTGGTGAAATGTATATTTTTGGGAGTATTTTAGACCATGTTTGGGTGTCCCCTGAGAGAACGGGGGAAGAACAGCTCCTAATTCAATTGTGAGTTTATGGACTGTGAGCAGAAACTGCTGCGTGGAACGGTGTGCTTTGTATTCCAGAGGGGTGGGATTACTCAGGGATCATTTCCAGTCCTCGAGGCTCTTAAAAATCACTGGAAGACTTTCTGTAACGAGGGAGCATTTCACCCAGGAGTGAGTGAGGGGGGAGTGAGGTCACTCAGAGTCATGGGGCTCACCAAAAGGCCATGAGACAAAACTCCAAATCACTAAGGAGAAACGAGTGTGTGCTTGCCCCGACTGTTTATGTGGAAATCCTTTGCCTTGGATCAAGTGTTTCTCTTGGAACCACTGGACCCCCAGAGGCAGCCTCCAAGAAATAAGGTTGGAAGGATTACATCCCCTTGGCCTGCCAAAGCTGCTTGAGTCAGACGTTTGGGTTTGTCACTCCCCTCTCTTATATAAAGTCTGCTCACTGGGGTTTGCTGGCCAGACTGGGGAGGTTGGTGGTGCTGAGCTCCCTTTCCTGGCTGCTCTGGAGGGGATCTGGTGCTCAGGGTAAGTACAGCAGGCTCCAGCTCCCAGACAATGAGCTGGAATCCCAGAGGCAGCTGGAAGGAAAATGGATAATGTCTCCAGAAGATGCTGATGTTGAATGACGGAATATGCAATAACGTTGTAGACCAAACCCAACAGGGAAAAAAAAAAAAAGAAATTAATAATTTCAAACTTTGCTGGGCCACTCTAGTTCCCACCGGAGTTTTATCTTGGTTTTTGTTTTTTATGTTCTTTTTTTTATTACCTCATGTAATATAATACAATAAGCTTTTCCACCAATGGCAGGGTTACCCGTTTTGTCCAAACAATAGCCCAGGTGTTATCAAACAAGCAACAAGATAATAGTCCAGGAAAACCTGAAAATACTAAACATGAATCAAAATGGAATTCTTAACCATTTGTTATATTGTATATTTTTTATCTTTTGCATCAGATTGTCTTGTGGTATTTTCTACCCTCGTCAAAGTTCTTGCTGTGCTTAATCTGTCTTGAGGAAGGTATTTTTCTAATTAAAAAGGCTTTTGTAAAGTATAGAACACAGTTACAGTTCTGATTGTTCTTCAAGATAAACATATTCATTTAGCTCAGCCTTTTTGGAAAACAACTGATGTAAACTTCCATAGATGACCCAACTAACCCCAGCACTGACAGGTGTTTCAAAATCATCCATGATGTTTAAGCACTAGATTTTTTTAATGTCCTGGAAAATATTGATACTTATTTTCTTGCCTTCCTGTGACTCTTTTGGACTGCATTTGAACATGAAAGCTAAAATTGTAATATTTCAAAAAGCCTTATTCTAATTTTTGCCCACCAGAAAGGGAGGCGGGGGGCAGAGCTTTCAAATAATGTTGGACATGGAAGCATTTTTAGCCAAGGTGATGGGTGACAAAGCAGCTGCCACAACTTGTCTAATTAAAAGGTATTTTCCTAGTTCTGCTCACATCTTTGGGATTAAGTATGACTAAAGTTGGCTTTGGAAGCCACACCCTTTTTGCCTGAACAATGGGGAGGCATGCAGGACCTCCCAGAGCCAAGTGCAGAGACAGTATGGTACAGGGCAGGGATAAATCCCTCCTGTTTATGTCTGGCCATTAAAGCTGAGCCTAAGGTTATGTGCAGCATGAGATTTACCCGATTTCCCCTTCTGAGAGGATACAGTTGTGGAGATTTGCATGGTGGTTGTTTCTTAAGCACCTTCACGTGGGTGGTTTGTAGGGCCAGCTGGGGCCCTCACCTGAATGGGACTGTCTGTGTGGGTTCTGTCCCTTCTCTGCACAAGAGAGAAGCCCCAGACAATTTAGGGAGTGAGGGATGCAGCAGGAGCCAAGGCCATGGCAGGGATCTGTGCAGCTCAACATTGGCTTTCACCCCTTCCCTCTCTCATCTACTGTAATAACAACTTATGGCTCCTATGTTGGGCACTAGCTTCAGTTATCAAATTAGTTATCAAAGTACTGCAATTCAGCCAAACTGGGAACTGAGACGGCCCTCAATGCCACTCTAATTCTGTAAAATTCCAAGCTCACTGCCAGCTGCCTGGCAAGTCAGGCCAACAGGTCCATCCCAGCCTGGAGCTAATTTTGCACATATGCAGCAGGGTGCTCGTGCACAGGAACAGCACAGCTCTGCCCAGAACCACCCAGAGAGGCTGAGACAGTGGAGCCTCAGCATTGTAATAGCTCTGTGTGCTGTTAGACCTCAACATGTCGTTATACCCAGGAGAAGGCAACTTTAATTTTCATATTGAATAGCAATGCTCGAAGCTCAACATATTGCTTTGAATCAAAGCAGCCCAAACTTGAAAGCATTTATAAAGTGGAAACAGGTGTAGTCAGCTGTTTAAATACTTTGCAAGTTGTTTGACACATTACCACAGTAGTCTGATTCACATTTGAAAGTTAGGCATTTGCATAAGCAGAGTGAGATCATAAATCATTTTGGACAGCGTATTATTATTGTGTTAGTTCCTGGGGATTGATGGAAACAAGTAGCTGGAACAAAGCAATGCAAGCCTGTTCTGAACATATATATACATGTTTATGATTAGCATTAAAGCAAAGAAAGTAATAGAAAATAATTTTTCATAAATAATAAAAATCAGATGAGGTTTTTTTTATTCAGCTGCATTATTTTTGTGCCTCCTTTTAGTAAGATTGGAGTTGCTGAGTGGAAGTAGCTCAAATGACTGTTTAAATAAAATGTCAATCAGGCACCTAAATTCCATGTAAAAGGGAGCTCAGGCATTGTATTTGCAAGATGGAATTCCAGATGCTTCAGAGCACTCCAGATCGTGTGCTATCTGTTCTTCCTTCTTGTCTTCTGAATAATTGTTGCATGCCATGACCCATGATCTTTGTTTCCCTAGAAATTCATACTACTCCATATTTTATGACATGTTGTAAAATGGATGAAAATATTAATCTTCTAAAAAGAAGTTAATTTAATAGAGGAAGAAGGGAGGAAGGGCCAGGCTTTATGTTACACTTGTTTGATGAATGTTCTATATTTCATCCTCATGCACTGGAGCCAAGAGAGAGTAACTTGTCTCTTTGCATAAACATATGGTGGCTTTGTTTGGAGGCAGATTTGTGACAGCAGTGAGTGAGTGACATCCCAGGCTCTGACAGTTGTCATATTCCTGGGTAGCAGAGCTGCCAAAGAGCATGAATATTAACACAGCAATTCAAATTCCCTGTAACACCAGAGCACTGGATTCACAAACTGCTTCTCCTAAGAAGCTGAGTCTCACTACACTTGTTTGCTCAGGGAGGGAGGTCTGTTCATTTTTTTGGGGGCTTTCTGTTTGTTATTTTTGCAGTTTTTGGAAGTCTTTATTTTGGAGCCAACATATACAATAGACACTGATTGCCTTTGATCCAAAGTAGTCAAAGATACCGGATTTCAGCAACTGCAGTCTCTTTCTGGGGAATAGATCTGTTTGTGTTGCTTGTTGATGGGAAGTGACTGGTGCATTTCCTCAATAGACAACAAATATGGGACACTGTGAAATGGAAAGCAAAAGGAACATCATCTCTGTCCTCCCCTTGACAAAGGCCATCTGACAGATGCACTCTTGCTTCCTGAAAATAGGCAAGAAAGGGAACATCATGAAGAAAACAGTCCTGAACAACAAGTTCATACTAAGGATTTTATGGAGAAGGCAGATTGTAGATAAGAGACTAAAAAGACCATGGCGTGCTGTGCAGAGAAACATTTATTCAAACACATTAAAGGAAAACCAGAATGTTTTGTTATTAAACAATTTATGTTTTGCAGCCAATAAAACAATTGGGCAATTGAGGTCAGATCTAAAGAAAGCCAACTCCATTTCTTGAAAACCATCAAAAATTTTAAAAGGAAAACACCATCAGGATCAGAACAGCTTTATTATACTGAAGAGGGGAAAGGGCACAAAGATAAAAATTGGTCTTTCTGTGCTCAGTTGAGTTCCCTAGTTGGCATTGGAGGTGGCCAAGAGCCACCAGCCAGAGAGACAAAGCAGCTCAATCTTGATTATTACTCTCAAACTTGCTAGTTAGATTTCAAAACAGAGGTTTTCCCAGGAAAGTGGAGAATAAAACAAAGAAAGCCAACTCCACAGCTAACTCTTACATGTGTTAACTGTTTGTAAGTGTTATTTGCTAAAATTTTGGTGCTGTCTACTCCAAATCCCATATTTTTCCACAGGACTTTACAATTGGATGTGAGGGGCAAAATTCTCTGCTTCTAACCTCCATGCATCAAATCTTATTTAAATGCAAATAGTAACCTTAAATTCTTTCTCCCAATTTAGTTTTGCAACCTGAGAACACCAAAAGGCCTTGCTGAAGTGATTTTTATTCTATCAGTCTGACATTTGTAGAACCATATCCAAATCAACATGTGTAATAAATAATAAACTGAGCATTTTTTGGTAATATAAAGATCATTGAACATATAAATTAGCAAGCTGGTAGAGAAGACAAATGTGATAGAAAAAGATGGCAAAAAGCTATGCTGTCATATTTCAGATTATTTTGCTCCCAATGTGATGAGGTTATTTTAACCCAAAGATGACAATGAAGCTGTCCAAGCAAAGCATAAAAAGATCAGGTTTTGTTTTATATAAATATGTAGATACTGAGTCAAAAGTAGAAGGAGCAGTCAGTGACAAAGTTTTAATTTCTGGATGTACTTCCACAAACTCTTCAAGTCCTTGATGTATTTAGAAAGCAGCCAACTGTTAATACCTAATTTTACAGGGAGAAAGTGCCCTGTGGAAAACAAAGCAAGAATATAATTCTTATTTTTGATTCACCAAGCCACTTAAGCACGTGTTCCATCTCATAATCTGGTTAGCAAAGCGCTGAGGCATTTATTTCAGTGTTCCCTATGGTACTACTTAAAAATTAATTCAACAAGCTGTTGAGCAATCTTGCTTCATCCAGTAAAACACTCAAGCGTGAGCAAAGTAAAATTCTGTTACAGATTTTTATTGTCCTAGTCATTTTTCCTAGCCCATTTTTATGCATACATTTGCTCTTTGCTTGGGATCGGAGGATGGATTTGTATTAATTGCAAACTTTATCCTGAAATATGGAGTGAAGTGATCACAAAGAATCACATGTGAATGAGCAATAGCAGCAGAAGGGAAGTTTTTATTTGAGGTAAAATTTGGACTGATATTCAGACTGACATGAGATCAGCTCTGCAGTTCATAGCTTTCTTCTTAATACAACTTTTTAAAGAATATTGCTCTTGTTTCTTGAGTTTTTACTTTTCCTATAGTCCATATTTTTGATATATTATCAATTTTTTTTTTTTCTGATGAGGATTAGGAGTTGAATATTGGGACATATACTAAATTATGGGAGTAGAGTGCTTTGGATAGCACTGGATACCTCCAGTGTCACTAAACATAAGTAACATTGCTGAGTGGAAATTCACTTCATCTTATCAGGATGTTTTGGAGACCAACAACATAAATAAGATCAAAAAAGGATTAGGCAAACCCACAAAGGAGTCATGAGATACTAAACACAACCAGGTCATTGAGAGGAATTCCTAATCTGCTCCTCGGGGATGAGAAAAGGAGCACTACATTTGCTTTGATTATTCAATATTTCCCTTAAACATTCATTGATGATCATTGTGACAGGCAAGATGGGTTTCTGTGCTACATCTCTTCTCCTCATACACTCTGATGCCTTCACAGGAAAACCTGGCAGAGCTCACCAATGGAAAAGCAATTTATTTTCTTTCCAGTTCTGATTGTGGAGAAATAATTTGCAGGGTTAAGAGGATGGAGAAGTCTCCTTGAAAAATCCAGAGAAGACATAGAAATGTTCTTTATAGCATGTTCTGATCCTGTTGTCCTCATCCAAAACATTTTACTTAACCTTTTGTCTCTACTACTTTTGATTTTCTCAGCCAGTTTCCCCAGCTGTCTACTCCAATAGTTACACCTCCACAGGTGATACTTAAAAATGGTAATGTGCATGTCAGTCTATTATTTCTTCTGGAGGAAACTGTCCTGTACTTGCTTATAGGCAAATATAGCCCTTATTTTAATTAATGAATTCCCAGACAATTGAACAAAATAGAGATCCAGGAATAAATAAAAAAGTCTGGTTTAAATGTTTCTTTTCTTAGCCAATGGTCAAACGTGTTTATGGTCTTGGGGCCAGTGATGAGTCCTAAGTATTATTGATGATTGTGAATTTCACATAGAAAATAACTTCTAGTTTTATCTCTAAACAAAAAGAGAATGAAGGTGTTGTTCTTCTACAGCCCCAGCCAGACAATATGGTCATTAGTCTCTTATTTTGACCATTGAAAAAAATTGCTTTTTTTTCCCCCTGCAAATCTATTTCATAGTGAAAAATAGAGATAGATTCAGCTGAAATCTTACAGTTTTTCATTTACAATATGGATACCGGCAGTCTGTGATTTGATTCAGGTTGCATGTGTTGACTGACCCTTACACAGACAGTAATTACAATCACTGGGCCGTAACACCCTGGCAATTATTTCCTGTGCTGTATGAGCTTAGCTGTGTCATCTGAGACAGAATATCCACAGAATTTCTAGTGAAGGTTCTGTTTTCCATAGCAGCCAGCAGGCAGGTCATGGGCATGAAGAACAGCACTGATTTGAGAGGTTGTAGACACTGCACTGGGAACTTAAATACTCGGGGATCTGGTGGAAAAAATAGCTCTTTAAACATCTTAAATTTGATTGACCCTCTACAAAGGACTGTCTTGCTATCACAGAAGTTAGCCACAGCTCTTTGAGGGCCAGAGGAGGAGAAGGTTGGTCTCTCTAAAGCAATGCTTGTAATCATCTCTAGTTCGTGGGAAGAGTTTTTCCTGTTCCTTTGAGAAGTTCAATTATGTGAAGATTACAGAAGTAGCTGTTGGATTTATTCTCAAGTGTCTTTGGTAATAATTCAAGGAGGAATGAGTGAAAAAATAATTTGAAGTCTGACATTAATCTTTGAATTTGTAGAAGAGCAATAGTTAGAAAATTCCCTACTGGTTTATTTTCCCAGTTCAATTCAGAATAGTTTTGAACAGGAGGTTATTCAGCACAGAGTTAGTACTTCTTTTCTGTACAGCTGGCATAAAATATTGCTGTCAAGAGTCAATTTGGGTTGGTAAATATTTTTCTCCTGCAGTCTTCCAGTATGTTTTTAAATTCAACAAAGCAGGCTGAAAAACTGAATCTTGGAAAAAGAACTATTCCACGGACTTTGATTAACATCACTTGGTTGATGGATCAAAACCAGAATCTGAAATCAAACTTTTTTCTTCTTTAATACAGTGAAGCTAAGAGTTAAGTCTGTTTATAATAGTTTTTGACTTTAAAATCAAAATGTTATATTCCATCTGTGTTTGCTAAAAGCCTTATGAAAGGATCTCAGTTTACAACAAGTTTATTCAGATTAAGATCATCAAATTCCATCTGTATGGCCTGATCTCGTCAGAATTATCCTTTTTTAGGTTACTGTCTGTGTGACAATAGCATTCAGATCTAGTGCTGATGATCCTGACCCAAAACTAACCTATATCCTTAGGCAATCTTGATCATGAGCATTAAATCTTTCCTAACTGCAAATTGTATTTCCTCCATTAATTTCTAGAATTTCCCATGTTATCAATTACACAAAGCCAAACGTTCAATGTTGGAAAAGCCCAGTAGATTCAGATTTTAATTTCTCTTCGCTCTCTATCATTGTTCATGTGATTTACAGATGCTTAAAAATCCCAGGAAACTCTCAGGATACCGGGAATCACTCCTCCACAGTGTGCATGAAAGGCAAGGTGAGCACAAGGCTGAAACAAATCTGTGCTTTACTCTGACCAAGGCAAGCAGCAACAGCTCAGGATAATACAAGAAGTGTATTTTTCTCTGCTTTTCCAGATTAGAGAAGTCTGTGTGTACAAGATGGGACAAAGAGGTTCCTTTAGCTTAGTTGCTTTTAATGTGATGCAGTTGCCATACCGCGGTGTGCAGCAATGGGGAAAACCAGATTTGTATTTCCAATTACAAAATATGAAGCAAAAGGGCAGGCTTACACAAAGCCTGGCTAGGACACACAGCAGAATATCACATGCCTTGCTCTTAAACCCTTGTTTCTAACAAGGGTTCCCATCAGAACCAAGATCTCTTTGAAGACTTGGAAAATTTCCTGTTGGGTTTGATGAGAAACAGAGCTTTGCATGAGTTATTTTCACAAGCAGAGCATAGGGCACGAGTCAAATTATTTGGCTCCCCTGGGCACTGGGTTGCTGGATTCAGGGTGTCCTGAAGTGTGTGGGGAGGGCTCAGGCTGAGTTTGCTGATGCCACTGTCCTGTCCCCATGGAGCTTTTGGCTTTTCCCCCTGGAGGGTAAGTGAAGGAGACAATAATAAATTTCAATATGTTTCCCACTTGACATTTGAGCACAAAAATTTAAACAGAAAGGCAGAGTTATGCTGCTTTTGTCTTGGGATAATGTTTGAAGTCCACTTAGTTCATACAGAGGGTGCAAATGCCTGTGGTGTCCTTTTTGTACCTTTCACCTTTGGATCAGGACTTTTTTAGCATTGGGAAGGTGTTCTTGGCACGTGGAAGGAGGCACTCTTTGTACCCGTGTGGCTAAATGGAAACAAAGGCTGCATGCTGTCTTTCAGGATGCTCTGCCTTAACGTTTTCCCATTGTTTTCTGGAGAGTAACTGGTTTTAATTACTCCCCCTTTGGGATGCACAGTGTGCTTAGCACGAGTGGTTTCCATTAGAAGGCATTTTACCGGGAGTGCCCACACAGGTGCTTTTTAATAAGTGATAAGGGATCTTTGCAGACAACCCTGCAGACCTTCAAACTTGCCAGAGCATTATGGCAACAAATACTGGGAGTCTAAATAAAAGGTTTTGTCACATTAGGGGAAAAAGAAGGGATTTATTCTGGAGTCTTGAGCAAAGTTCAGATGTCCATTTCCATGGTTTTACTGGGGGTAGGAGGGTCAGGTTTGCTTTTTACCTAAATGTTTGCTTTTTACCTAGTGCTTTTTACCAAATTTGCTTTCTACCTAATGCTTGCAACCACTTGTATACAAGTAACTAGCAATATTTCCAAAATCCTTTCTATGTGTATTTATAAGTATTATTTTCATGGTGAAATGACACAGAATAGCCTTTGATCTACTCATGCTAAGTAACATTTTACTTGACAAATAGTCCTACTGAACTGTGAGGGAAAAAGTTGATTGAATACTAAGGTTTTGGAATCTGACCATAAATAAATGGTGACTTTTTTTTTATTGCTTCCAATTTCTTATCTCTGAAGTTTCCTGGGGTAGATTCAAGATGTCCAGAATTAAGATCACTGTTCCTCAATGTAAATTAAAAGCAAAATTAATTATGTCTGAATTTATTTCCCACAACTTTAATGCTTTCAAGATGGTTTGCTCCACCTCACTCTGAGCTTCACCAAAGTCAGTGGAATCAGGCCAGTGGTAAATATTGTCTAAGATTCCAAGAGGGAAACTTCCTGCACAGAAGATGACTGCTGCAGTTTTTAATTTAAGCTGCAGTTTTTCAAGACAGATATTTAGAGATTCAAAGGCACATCTGGGAATATTTTATAAACCGTAGTATTCTCCCAGTAAAAATGTAAAGCTTGTCTTATGTTATATCCAAAATTTTATCTTAATTAGGGTTTGCATTCCCTACATGCAGCTATATTTTATGTTTGTTTTGACATCAGAGACGTGCCATTAATTAAATGCCAGGAAAAAGTAAAGGTGCCGGAGAAAGAGAGTGACATAAAATATGTACATATGAAAATATGTATATGTATGTGTGTGCATGTGAAGCTAAATAGTTTATTTTGCTCTAAGAGTCAGCATCGAGGTCATTCTTGAGATTTTATTCCTTCCTAGATTTCACTGGGGAAAACATACCTTGGGAGTTTAATGGAAGGGCAAATGAGATGAAATGATGAGAAGGTTTTTTTTGTGCTCAGCCTCTGGTAAGCAACTTTTCAGTTTTCATTCTGAAGGTGCGCTCTGATCACTCCTTCTGTTTGTAGTATAAAGGCCTACTGGGATGTCTTCATGCTTGTTTGGTTTGAGGGGGGTTGTTTTTGCAGTTTTTATTTATTTGTTATTAGCTTCAGTTATCCTTAACCCAACTGTCAGAAACGTGAGAACGAGATGCAGCAGACGTGACTTGAGTTCTTCTTGTGGTTTTAGATAAGTGTGGTCTGAAGTTCACAGATACAGCCGCTCCAAGCTTCTCAGCTACTGCTAAATCTAAGTTACAAGTCAGGAATGGGAGCAATAATTGGCTCTTTTTAGCCATACACTGAGTATGGCTGATAATAATGAAGTGACAGGACACACAGTCACCAACTCTGCAAATGTTTATCAGATTCTTGGGGATATCTTCACTTGCTTACATAAAATGCTGGCTGTGCACTGAAGCCCTTGTGGAAATTGTGTGTGTTAGTCGTGAAGTCTCTTCTGGATCCCTCCTGTCCTGCAAGGATCACAGAGAGGGAGCCAAACTCGTTTCCAGAGTCCTGAGCCAGAAGACACTTGGTCCACTGGAGTTTCTCACACTTTTCCATGTATGGCTTGTTGTTTATCCTTTTACTGCTAATATATTGGCCCAAGTTATGCCCCAAAGTGTGAAGAGTGTTATTTTCCATGTCCCCTGGCATTACAGATTCCTCTGACAGCAAATCTACTCCTCCTCCCTAATACATACTTGTTTTCTTATACCAGCTTGCAGATTAGAGGGAGTAATAATTCCCTCTTGGAGAGGGAAAACAGTATCCCATTTGTCCAGCCATGTTATGGTCTGCTGAGTTATTTAATACTCCACACATTTATTTTATGCCATTAATCACTGAATCTGGATGACACACAGATTTTCAAGGTGGGGAAAACATCCTGCCAGAATCAAACCATAGGGTTTTTATAGAAGGTTTTTTTGGTTTTTTTTTACTGTGTCTGTATCCTGAGAAGGGAGACAGGCAAGTTCACTGCAGTATTTCAAACAATCTGATCTTCAGAATGCAAAAATCACATCATATCCAGCACCAGATAAAATCTGAGTGAAAAATTAAATTTAGGAATGGGGTCCTGTTCCAAACCCTTCTGGAGGCTGTTCCTGGATACCTGAGGAGCTGCTTCCCTCTACAGGAACGTGCCTGACCATGACAGCTGTGGAACAACAGAAAGATTGGAGGAATAATTTTTTCAATAGAAGAATATGTGTTGTACTCAAATTATACTGGTCTTTTGCAATTCTCTTCTTAAGGTGGCTCTCCTGGAGTAAATCTCTGTGTAACAATCTCTGGTACTCCTTTGAGAAACCTGTTTGTAGTTTTCAAAACTTGTCCCCACAAAGAAAATTTGCTCAGCTCCTCATGCTTTCTTGTTTGCCTGTAGGTGGAATTAAACTGTAGAAGTGCGTTAAGAGCAGGATATGAAGTGCTCTTAGGAAAGAATGGTATCTTTAGTTTAAAAATGGGGATCATCTTGATGTCATGGGGGTCTGAAAAAAGCTCTTTTGCCTGTAAACTTCATAGTGCTTTGCCATACAGTATTGAGGCTCATAAAAGAGTTGGGTGTATAAAGTAACTTTGGATTAAGTGATGGATGGTCAACTCTTGCTTAGCTGAAATTTCAGAAGCTAATAAATAGCAGAGTACCCTTTTGAAAAAGGCAAACTTTGAACTTTAAATGATGTGAAGTTTGGATTAATATTTGACATTCTGATATTGGATGAGCCAGAATGTCTCTAATTATCCCAGAGCTGTGATCCACGTGGGACTGTGGGGCTTCAAGAAGAATTTTATCTCCATAATCTTATATCCAAAATCAATATGTGTAAAGAAAGAGTTGCTGAAGTCTAACTCAGAATTTGTGTCTTAAAACAGGCAAGCAAAGACTTTTCAGCTACATAAATAATGAAGTAAGAGGAGATAACTTTTGAGCTCCAATGTCAGTATGGGTGTTGTTTTTAAGAAAATCCCAAAAGAAAACAAAAAACCCACAACATTTTGTCTTGACTTTCCCCCACTCCCAAAATATAAAAAAGCTATTTTAAAGCTTTTTAAAATAAAAAAAAATCTATTTATATATATTGATACCACTGAAGGATCAAAAAGAAAATATTGAAGTAAGCATGAAACACATTGAAATAAATAGAAAATGTCTTTTGTTATAGCACAGCTGTGGATCAAATGAGATTAGTCACTCTGATAAATTCATACAGACATACATCCTTTGTCTAGCACAGTGCATCAGCTTGATATTCACACATTTCAGTCATGAAAATGAGTAAGAAATTGGAAGAGGCATGTATAATATGAGAATTGCAAGATTTTAATGTAAATTAACCATAAACAGATGATATAATGACAGGCAGTGATGAAAAGTGGATTACCGTGCAGATTAGAGATGAACTCTGGATTAATTTGGGGATGAATCTTGTTTGCTGTTTTGACAGGAGCTATTCTGGCTGTCTATTATTTCATTTGCTTTAAAACCAAGAGGGAAAAGCCTCTGTAGGGTGAAAGATCAATGCACTAAAAGGAATAGACAAATACTGTCCGTAATTATATTTTGACTGAAAGCTATAAAAGCAGTGAAATTATGCAGTATCTTCTAGCAGAAATACTGAGACCAAAGCAGAGATGTATTACTGCTAAAATAAATAAATGTCTGGATCAATAGGCTTGCTCTTTTAATCTCTAATTGGTTTTAATGAAGGACAGAGAGGGTTTTTTTTAATATAAATAGACTGAAGGAAGAATTTAAACTGCATGCAATGAAAGTGATGCAGGGCTATGTTTGAAACAGCAAGGATACAGGAAAATATCAAATATTCAATCCTCAAAGGCACCTTTGGCCTGTGCAATCATATGGGTGGTACCCTATTAGGGGAGAAAATTGAGTATATAATTACAGACTGTATCATAATGCAAATATTGGTGGGGGGCGGGGGGTGAGTCAACATTTCAAAGGGCAGCTGTAATTCAGATATTTTGCTTTTAGTTTTAATGCTGTAATGGTAGGTTTGGTTTTTAGGTTTTTTTTTTTTTTTTTTACATGCCTGCATGTACAATTCCTATCTGCACTACGACAGAACACCTAGCACTGCTTTGATAAAACACTAAATAATTACTACAGGCTGAAAGTGTTAATTCTAGGATTATCCCTCCAAAAAATTAGAAGTGATATATATTCCACCATTCTTTTTTTTTCCTTTTCTTTTCTTTCTTTTTTTTTTTTTTTCTTTTTTTTTTCCCCCAAGCTGGCAAATATTAGCTTTCTAAGTCAAAAATCACCAAGCAAGTTTCCAAGCATTCCTCAATCTGTCCACACTCACCGAGTTCCAGGAAACAGAAAGGCTGATACAGCTGCTCGTAGCACTTGGAAAATGTTGAAATCTCTTTCAGTAGCAGCAAAAGGATCTTGGACCAGAAGTTTTCCACTGAAAAAAAATGTTATCAGTGTAGAAGTTTCAACTCTCTTTAAAAGCCAAAGTGACAGAAGAAGTTTTTATGTCCTTAAGAAGGACATAGAAAACATAGTTATTTATAAATGTAAAAATGCATGCTTTTGTGTAATAGATGTTCAAGAACAGCTAGACAAGAAATACTCTGCAATGAAAGGATTAACATTAATTTCTGTAATTTATCCTAGTAGAGATTTTTATGATTATGGGGCTTGTTGCTGGCAGAAACTGCTGCAGCAAAGTCATCTTCAGTAAGTCTCAAATAGGATAAATAGTCAGGAAGCATTTGTCCCCCATTAAGCCACTGAAAATGATTAGAGAAAATATGAGCTTCAGAGTTCATAATTGCAATGCATCTCTCATGTTTTCACATATATATTTGGCAATAGTATTATGGGGTTGTTTGATTTTTTCAATTCTGCTCTCAAAAAATTCCTACAGACACAGAAAGTATTTGCAGATTACAGCCACCAGTTGTGCTACTGTATTTCTAAATTGTCACTTAACCACCCGAATTTCACTTGGACTTGAAAAACTGCTCATAATCTCCTCTGACAGTCACTCCCCAAGAGAACTCTTCCAATTAAAAACAGAATAATAGTGCACCTTTCAGTTAAAAAATTGAATTTATGTTGTTTTCTTGTTGGGAAGCCAGCAAAACAAACAACTCTCAGAAGGGAGCTCTTCATACGTGCTGGAAATAATTGAAATCAGGCTGTGGCTACTACAGAAACAGAGATGTTCTTTATTTGATGAATGACAACTTCACAAAATCATCAGCTTCTCAGTAAATCTCCGAGGGACTTAATTTTATGCTGAAATCTGTACAACAGTAACAAACAAACAGTTTTGTGCTCCTTGCTTGGTCCCCCTGCTGTCCCTAGGGTTTGTACATCATAAAAATTAATTTAGCAATGCCTCCTCTGTTTTGCCAAAAATTACATTTTTATTGCATTGTGAGCTTGGCTCACAACTCTCCCAATTAAAAAGGGGAAAAAAAAGAATTCCTAGTTCTTCATTTTTAATCCCAACATAGGTCCACTAGCCCAGACCATAAGGAAACATTTGTTTCCTGTCAGAATTGATCTTCTTAACGATAACAATGAAATTGCCTTGGTCTATCTAAGAGAGCATGATCAGTTCATGATATATTTTTCTGAGGCAGGCCCTTTCAATTTTATTTTCTTTTTCATTTTCACCTTGCATGCTTCCTTGCTGAAGCCCCCAGATACTAATTTTGCCTGCTTTGAGAGATTTGTTTGCCAGACACCCAGAAAAGGGTGCATGAGAGGTCTCCCTAAATTTAAAGGCTGACTTTGCCACATGCAAGAGTCAAAAATGTGCAAAACTTTTTTTTATCTAGGAGCTCAGTATAAAATAGGTCCTTGAAAGAGTTCCAATTAAAATATAATTACACCGTCATCATTAGGAAATAAATTCTTGGATGAGTGAAAGACTGAGCTAAATATTTTTATTTAGTTCAAGATTTCAAAAAAAAAAAAGCAAACAGGATTAAAAGGGTATCATGAGATTTTTTTTTTAATTCATAAATGCTTATAAAATGTTAAAAAAAAAATGCTGGAACATCATTATATTGTATCCCTAATTTATCCACAAAACTAGGTGAGCCTTGGAGGTCCTGAGTCCAGCAATGGATAGGAGAAGGAAGATATAGTGGTTTTAGAAGATATGAAATGTGGAGTAATTCACACATTGACAGCTGGGAATGCCTTAGGGAGGTGGATGCGTCACAGGACTGGGATGTTTTCCATGGAATGTTCTTCACTGAAGAAGCTGCCTCATAGATTTCAGATGCACTTTGCTGGCTTTTAAACTGTGTCAGGACCTGAGGTTTGCACTTCTGGGATGCTAGAGGGAAATATCCCTCTTTGGAAAAATCCTGCAGAACTGTTGGGATAGGAGAGACAATAGCTTAAAGTGTTGTCAATGGATAAAAAACCAGAATAGGTGGGGAGGAAAAGGCACAAAAATCCTCAAAGCTTCAAGCAGTGCATTCAGATGATGGCAAGCTTAGAGATAAGAGATAAGCAAGCCAGAAGCAGTTTGTACTTTCCCATCATGAAAATCAGTGCAGATTTCCCACCCCATCAATGCAGATTAATTAATGGGAAGGAATTCTTTACTGTGAGGGTGTTGAGGCTCTGGAACATCCCTGGAACTAAATCTTTGAAGTGCCTTCCAACCAAAATCCTTTAGGATTGTATCTATTCTTCTGGTGAGTGTGCTAAAAAAACTTCTATCTATTTAATTAAATTTACTACTGTATTATGCACTTTTGGCATTGCCTTTAGGTTTTTCCCTGTGTCCCTGGCACAGCTTGATGGAACTGTCTGGTGGATGCTAAAAGCACCGAACAAATACTCAGCTTAAAACAAACCATACAGCAGAGGAAATTTAACATGATTTAGTCATGGGATGAGTCTTGGCTGAAACTCACAATGAGTTCTTAAGCCTTATAACCAGAGGAATTTTAGGTTACAGATAGAAAAGTTTATGCACAGCATTTGCTATCAAAGGGACTTAATTAAGAACATCTTTAGTTCATCAGAAACAGAAAAAAACATGTGGTTAAATGTTCTTTAAAAAACAAAATCAAAATTTTAAAAAAATCAGCTTTGGGGGAGTTTTTTCTGTGCTTCTTGCTTTTCAGTGCATCCAGAAACAGCAGGGCAAGAACTGCCACACAGTTTCTGGCATATTGTGCTGTTTCCAAATTCCTCTCTTTTCCTTCCACCTTTACCATCCTTCCTTTCTCCCCTTAGAAGCCTGCACCCTGTTCCCTTGAGCCTGGTACCTCTGGGCATGGATTTCTTGGGCTGTGATGGTGGAAAATCATTTTCATCCTGTAGAGGAAGCCTGGGGAGGATGATGCCTTGTAGAAGCTGTTGCACAGGATGCCGTGCTGAATTTTAGGCAATAGGCAGGAACTGTCCACCCTGTAAAGGACTACAGCCCTTTTAGCTAAGAAAATTCCTGAACACAGTCCTCCAGCCTAGTTCTTTGCAGTAATGTTTCTTTTTTCAAAGTTGGATGAATGAAATTAGTAATTCCTGAGAGAATCCTGTAACATTTTCCATGTATGATTAGAAACGTAAACATGCTGGAAAGGGGTTTGAGGGACCAAGATTTGGAGGTGTGAGGGATATACTTAAGCCTGTTCATAAATCTGAAAAAGTTAAAAAAAAAAAAAAAAGGCTAAATAAACTAGATGTAGGTATAACTGCTTGGTTTGGGATTTTTATTTTAGGGTTTTTTTTTTTTTTACTGGTTGCAGAAACTGCTGGTACTTCCAGCCTTCTGGAAGAGCAAGGCAGAACAGCAAACTCCTTCCATCAGGCAGCAGATGGCAACTTTGGACAGCCTCCGACCAGGCTGGCTCAAATCAGAGATGAGTCCCATCCCCTTCCAAGTGAGCACAATGCTGGGCTGAGCTGGGAATTGGATCATGTCTAAACATTGTGTCTGGGCTCAGGATGCAGCAGAGTTTTGCTGTAGCTGATCCAAGGGCTCAGTTCCAGCCAGGTTCTAATGAGGACTCCTACCTTAACAGAGAAATGCCCTGTGTGCTGCCAGCACTAGCTCTGTGTTACCTGTCTTCTCTGCTGAGGTTTTGGGTTTTTTACAAACTGTCTCCAGGGCACAGCTGGTCTCTGAGGGCTGCTCAAAGCAGTCTGATTTAACATCTGAAAAGAAAAAAAATAATAAAAACAAAACAAACAAACAAAACCAAACAAAAACCAACAAAAACAACAACAAAAAAAAGCAAAAAAAATAAAACCAAACAAAACAAAAAACCCACAAAAACCGGCTCGTTATCTGATTTGGTACCTTGTTTTCCTTACAGCCAGCTGGTTTTAGGAGACACATCTATAAATGCTCCCCTAAAACATGAAAGCCAGGAAACCTCTGAAGTAATCAGCAGCTTTTAAAGAGTTGTTCGCAAATCAGGAGCAACTTGAACTTTCCCAACATAGCGTGTAGATGAAGAGGCACCAGCTTGAAAATGAACATCAGAACAGCAAAAGGCAAAGCCTGGGAAACAATTTTGAGGGCAGTTGTTAATAATGTGGATGACAAAAACCAGAGGAGCCTCTCTAATTGGTTTTCTGAGTCCCTCGTTCTCAGGCTGGCTGGTTGGAGTTGTGCTGCCTAATGTTACTTTCCACTCTGTAATCCCTTGCTGTGCAGAGAAGGGGAGAAAGTGCTGTGGGACTGCAGCAAAGACAGCCCTGTTTTCTCCTCCCTGACAGCCCATGTGCTTCTGTGATAACAGCTGAGGTTTATTAAATGGGTCTAGTGTCTGCATCCCCTTGCAGGCAATCCTTCTTCATGTGGCTCCTTTTCGTGGAGCCGAGCTCAGCTGCAAAAGGATCTCAGCACCTCACTGTTTTTAGAGCTCACCCTGCCCCAGGAACAGAGGTGAGGTTCTCCCTGGCCAGCAGCATGGAAAGAGGCACAGAAAGTCTGAGTCTGTGCAGTACACTCAGGGTAACATGAATCTATCCTTATGTAGGCATGTGTTGTCTCCCTCTCCTTTTTTTTTTTTTTTTTTCTAGAAACTATTGTTTCATAGAACAAAAACTAGTCTTATTCTGTGCACATGATCATAACTTATATTACAAGCTAAGAGGATGTGGACATCTGATGCTGTGGATTGTTTGATGATACATGCCTTTGGATTTGTTTGTACCAGGGGCAGGTTTCAGCCAAGCTCTGCCCCAGAGCTGTGCTCCCCAGCCTGCCCTGGAAAGGGAATTCTGTCTGCCCCAGCTCCCTGTGCTGGGGAAATCACTGGGGAAAGCTGAAGGACAGAATCAAAGCTTCCTCATCCCATAATATCCAGAGGGAAGCCAAACCCCACAAGGCCTGTGGGTCCTGATTCTCTGCTCATGAGGCCAAAGGAACAATCTCACATTTACTGCAAATTTAGGGGTTAATATCTTGAAAGTCTGACATAGCAAAGGCCGTGCAATACTTCAGGCTGCTTTAGCATGCACATCTTGTTAACATGCCAACCTAATTCCACTCTTTTGCTTCACAGACAAGCACCACTTTATTAGCCACAAATCCATTATCTTCTCATTTGAAAGGCTCTGAATAGCTTATGGCAACATTCTGCTTTTGTAATACAACAAGTCTTTTCACGTCGGTTAAAAATACTTTAAGAAATGAAAAATAAAAATTCAACAGTGACAGACATTCCCAGTCGTGCCTTTCATCCTCCCTGTGTGAGCCAGCAGGTGCAACTTGACATTCTTTAAACAAACCTTCCCCCTGCTTTGTGGCTGAATAAAGGCTTTGACAAATGCTTATCCTTTGATATGATGTGTACTTGACAAAATTCACAGGGAGATCTGAACTGCTGCTTTGAAGCAAATACTTATTAGAACACTGGAGCACTAAAGTGCACTGTGATTTGGCTCGGTTGCTAGTAAGACATCAAGTAAAATGTGCCCATTATGTCAATTCAAAGCCAAATCTAAACACTGACTTCTAAGAAATCTGAAGAGAATTTGGGGCTCTGCAGCTCTCCTGCTTTATTGCTTATCTAATTTGCATTTCCTTCTCTCTCTGTCAGCTCCCCTCTGCATTTCGAGCCGAGTAGTTTGTGAATCATCTGGAATTCATTAAATATTTTCCATTACTTTATTTTGCTTACACTTTCAAGCCTTCTCCCCCTCTCCCCCAAAATGCAATGTACTTCTAGCTGAACAGGAAAGGGGATGGAGACTTGTCTCCCTTTCACGGCTTCAGGGCTGTTCCAGATTTGTGTCTCCTCTATGCAGGCATTCAGTATGGAATATTTGGTCTAGATTAGTTGGAAAGGTGCCATGAAGAATGGACTGGCACAGGGTCAAAAACAGACTCAAGTTGTAGCCCAGGAAAGATTTGTAGGTGAAATGAAATTAATTCATCTCTTTCTGCCCAGAAAAAAAAAAAAAAAAGACTTCTAGAACACCTTTCATCCTTTCTTTCTATTATTGTCTTGTACATTGCTGTGAAATGTCACAGTTCATCGCAAAATCTTCTTTCTTTGTTGCCTGTTAGTAACCCCTAGCCTGCTTTTAGCTGTCTGGGCACAGGCAGGCAGCTTCAGACATCATTCCCCAGGTCTGGAGAGCACTGAGAAAATGCCTGACCTGCCTCTTCCACAACAGATGGCAGCTAATGGCATCTTGGTGGAGGATCTCTCCTCTGATCCTAACAAGCTGTCTAATTTAGCAGAGGTATTTCAAGATGAAGTTTCAGAGAACTTAGGAAATTCAGGCTCAAATTAGAAATTTGGTGTAATTTTTAAATACTGATTATAAGCAACTATCAGGACAGCCTCCGTGGATGTGTCATTTACTCACTTTACCTTGACATTATTTATGGCAAGCCTTGATAACTTTTTAACAGGTTTTCTGTAGTCTAATAACCTCAAGCAGAAAGCTTTTGTCACAGTTTGGGCTGAATAAAGAAATACATCAAATAGCAGCAAGCAAGTAAGAAGAAAGGTGTTCCAGGATTTTGTTTCCCCTGCTGCCACAGAAAAAGTGCTTGGAATTTTTGATTTGTTGATGTGTTCAAATGGGAAATGACACTTGTTTCTTTTTCTGAAAGCTACCACGTAAACACAACAAATGTTATGTTTTGCTTTGAACATACAGGTTACATCCTAAATATTACACCTTACAGCACGTATAAACACAGGTATAAATACACAGCAAAAAAATAATCCACTTTCAAGCCTTGCTGCCCTGGGGAATAATTTTGGAGGGTGTGGGTGAGTAGTCCAGAGTGCTTTCCATGGCTTGATGAGGGTTGGGCCATTCAGACATGGCACTGGGCTGGCCTCAGGTGTGCTGGGGTCAGCCTGCTCAGCCTCAAGTGGAACTAATTTTAGGAGAGAGCTGTAGGTAATTTCAGGTGATCCTGCTGCAGAGAGTGCAGTGCAAGCTGAGGTTCTCACACGGGGTTTGTTTCTATTTTTCTACCTAGAAAAGCCTGAGGGCTGAAAACACAGCAGCTGCCAGCGAGCCTGGCCCTCTGACACTGGGGAGGGCAGGTGCCACTCCTGGCAAGGTTTGCTCACCTCCTGCCATCCCCTGTAAGGTTTGCTCACCTCCTGCCATCCCCTGCAAGGTTTGCTCACCTCCTGCCATCCCCTGCAAGGTTTGCTCACCTCCTGCCATCCCCTGCAAGGTTTGCTCACCTCCTGCCATCCCCTGCAAGGTTTGCTCACCTCCTGCCATCCCCTGTAAGGTTTGCTCACCTCCTGCCATCCACACACTCCTCTACACGTGTTCAGCCAGAAGCCAGGAGCACTTTGCCTAAGCTCAGCAGGACCAGAGTGCTGAGCCAGGCAGCTGGGCAGGGCTTTATCACTCCTGGCTCTGGCACCAGGCTAACGAGGCAAATTTGCTGATGCTGCTGCTCTCAAATTTTGGCTCCTGGACTCAGGGCCAGAGCTCTGGAGATGCCAAGGCTGTGGTATCACAGCACCTAAAGGCTTGGCATCACCTCCTGCAGCCAGAGCTGCCCTGCTGATCACCATGGGGCTCAGCAGAGGAGCTGTTCATTAGTGGTGCTAAGCTGGAGTCCTGCAAAATTCACATCGGCGTCAGCCCTGAGAGAGCTGTGCCTCTGTGAAAGAGATTAATTGGCAATGCAGAAAGTGAAAACCTGCTGCTGCATCTCTGCTCTGGCTGCACCCCTCAGTCCTTCATGTGACAGTGTAAGAGCTGTCATCCCTCTGTCAAAGGCTAAAGGAGTCTGCTTTGCCCTTTTTGTACATAGATTTTATTTTTTTTTCAGAGAGCCTCTTCTTGTATCTGAAACAACTCCTGAATTCATGTGAGACATTGGGCATAGCAGAGCATCCAGGGCAAAAGAGTGCATGAGGCTAAATCTAGAAGCCCTCAGAGAAATTCACTGTCAGGTTGGAGTAAAGGAAAAAAAAAAAAAAAAAGGAGCTATCCTTTCCATGTTTGAGTAGTTTTTTTATGTATGCCAGTGAAACTCTCCCATTTTCTTCTGTGGGAAATACTGGAAAAAACCATACTCAAATATTATATTCCTCAAACTAGCTATTTGTAAGTAAAATGCACTTCATTTTCTTCAATAGAAACCAGGGGAGTAGCTAAGGTGATTTCTTTTCCTGCCATTTTCCACAAGTTTCAGTCTCTTCCCACGTCTGGTAAATGTTTCTATGAGTCTGTAAAAAGACATCTGGGAGGCTCCCAATATTCAATTAGCATTTAGTACTACACTCTTCTCTTTGCAAATTAAAAACTATGCAGTTCCCATAGCAACCTAAACAAGATAAGAATCTGAGTGAAGACAAGCTGATTTAAGTGAAGATAAACAGACAGCAATGTAGATATTTTAAATGAGTCCGGGAGTTTCTTGATTGGCTGTGGTTTTTGTTTGTTTGTGAGGGGTTTTGTTGGTTGTTTTTTGTGGGGTTTTTTTGGTGATTTTTTCTTTCCTTATCTCAAGGCGTATTTGGAATAATAAACTGTAATCCTTACTTGAAAGATCTCTGGCAATGACTGGGCAGCAAGAGACACTGGTTTTGCTACAGAAAATACATCCAGCACAAAAACATGTTTTTTCACAAAGTTCCTCGAGCTCCACCTTTAAAATTGGTTTTGTTTAGACAACAAGAAGTAGGTGTAGCCATCTCCTTGTTTTATTTGTTGTTGGGTTTTTCTTAATTAGGAGCTGAGACTTGGTGTGGCCAAGGAGTGCTGAGTTTTGTTAGGTAAGCAGGTGGGTTTATGCAGTGTGACATTTAAATTGCAGCCCAACATGTTTGCACAGTGCTCGGATCAATGGATGTCCCTTTGGACACGGGCAGATCATGATGAACATTTGGTTGTTTGTGCAGATGGAGCTTCAGAGAAACAAAAGCACGTGTTCTGTATTAGTTCTGTGAAGATCAACCACAGGTATGAACCTGAACTTAGAGAAATTTCTCCCCAAATGCTGGCACTCTACTCCCCTTTGCCAGGCTGGTGAATGGGACACTCCTAAGCTGCAGAAAAACCCTGAACAGTCCATAGAAATCCTCTGGCCTTTAAGAACAGTATTTCTCAAGGTTTCTAAGGCATTCTCTTTTAAAATGAGGATGAGAAGGAACTAATTCCCATCTCCCATCCTTCCAGCGTGCAGGGTTTGCCTGCAGTGTGCTCCTCCCCGTGACCCTGTGGTTAAAGCTGAACCTTCAGCATCTGAGCACTGACACTTCTCTGCCAACCATCCTGCTCCCTCTTGTTGTTTATGGGAATTTAACCCCGTGTTTGGAGCCCCTCATCAAGATTTTGACCCCAGTAAGCCAAGTCAGGGCGTGTGGAGCTCCCTGAATTTACCCAGAGCTCAGGAAAATGTCACTTATGCTCATCTCGTGTCAGTGCAGCACCAATGCACCTGTAAGAGGTGATTCTCTGCCCTACATCAGGTTGATTGAGGCAATTTTTTGTTGCTGTGATGACAAAAATGGAGGCAAAATACATTGCAGTGGTTTATACACATTTGTGTTGTCCTGATACCCCTGTGACAGTGTTCTGTGTGAGATTCGATGCAGTGTGGATAATAAGACAAATTAGGTATTCCAGCTGCAAAAACACAGTGTGAGGGAATGATGTGCAGCTCAGCTGCAAAAATACAGCATTTTTGTGACATTATGTTCAACCCTCTTCCCCTGAGACGTCTCCTTCCAGGTCAGTGTGGACAAAGCAGCCACTGCCAGCACGATGGAGTCCATTTGCTTGGCAAGCAGGAAATTTGCCTTTCTGCCAGTTTTGTGCTTCTAACAAGTATCAAAGTCAAATGAAGACAACTGGACTGTCAAAATCTCTGTTAGCAGAGATAAAAACAGTTTGATGGGGGTGGGGAGGATTTTGTTAGAGAAAGAGTAAAAACATATGTATTTTGAACATATTTATTTTCCATTAAAGAGGCAATTTCACAGCCTAGAACATTTTAATAAGGGTCTATTTGTGTCTCTTTCAAGTTAAAGTGTATCTTCTATTTGGCTTATTTCTTTCCATAATTGTCATCACCATCTCCACCTTCCATCCTGTTAGATTCACTGAATGGTTCCCGTCAGAGAACTTCATTGATCCAACCCCAATTTTTCAGGTGTGTGTATATAAAACTGTGCATTACACACTTGCACCTCTTAGGGGTGAGCAGCACCTCAAAATTCCTGTGGGAATCACCTCTTGGATTTCCTTTTCTTGTCCTTTTCCTGTCCTGGTAGCATACATGGCTGGATGCTTTAACAGATGTTTAAAAATGGGAGCTCATAAGTGACAGGAAAAATCCACTAATTGCCTAAATTCTGTGTTCAGTCAAGGTTTAAAGTATTTTAAATTCTTATTATATAATTATCAAAACAGCTTTAAGGATGCACACTCAGAAAGTCTCAGCTGGTAGGATTAGGGGGAAAAAAGTCCTTTTGCAGCAAATCTAGTGAAAGAAACTGAAATTTTGTGTAGTCTAAGTTTTCCCTAATCCAATATGTCCTGTATTCCATTCAAAGCATCACTTCACAGTGTGACTCTCAGCTAGTGTGCATAATTCATTTACTAATGCAAATTGAATGGCCCAGGAAATAGCTCTTCTTTAAGAAAAAAAAAAAAAAAAAAGAAAAAAGAAAAAAAGAAGATAGGAAAAAAAAACCTCTCTTTCAGGAAAACTAAAATTTCTTTGCTGAACAGGGAAATTCAGAGGTTTGTGCTTTCTGTACTCGCTTTTCTTACATGCACATCAGCCTGCTGCAGACCCCTTAGTGGTTGAGGTGATTAGGGAAAATCCCAAACTGGACAAGCTGCAAACTGGATTTGCTAACAGGTCCCTCCAGAGCCGATTTTGGTTATGGACTACATGCCAGTGGGACAGGCAGAGTGCAGAAGGCTGTGCTCCCTTCAGAAATTCAGATTTTCAGGAGTCACAGGTCACAGTGACTGATTTGATATTTAAGCTTGGAGGGGTGAGGGAAGTTGGTCTATCTTCCAGCTGTAAACATTGAGGCAAACCCCACGTTTTTAAGAGGTTGAAAAATGGTGTGAATTGGGCCATCCTTAAGGCTGGATGTGGCATCTTGGTGCAGCACAGATGAGATTTATGTTTGTTTTTTGGTTTGTTCCATTTTGTTTTCATTTCCCCCCTTACAGTGGATCTGTTGCAGCTGCGATAGTTAATGAAGTGCTGAGAATGGAGTTGTTATCCAGCACAGGGGGAAAAGCCTTGCTGGCTCCCCACAGGCTGCAGGAAGGGCTTGGCCGTGAGCTCAGGCAGCAGAGGCTGATGAGAAGAGCTGGGGGTTTGACAAACAAACATCTGGGCAGCTGCATCCCACCCAGGCTGGGGATGGGAGCATGAGCTGCGAGCTGTGGCTGCAGCTCTGCTGAGCTCCTGCCTGTCCTCTGCTGTCGGAATCTGAGGTATTGATGATTCTGAGATTGTAGAAAGTCTCTGTCTTTCTGCCCCGCTGCCAAAGAAGAAGCCATAATTCGTCTGTGCTGGTTTCAAGGTTGTTTATTCTGTTTATCTCTAACATGTTCTGCTGCCCTGCCGCAGGTCTGGCCTGCAGGGCAGCGTGTGGGGCTCTGCCCTCAGTGGGATGTTACAAACATTATATACCAGAAACTACCTGTGCTGTATTTACAATAATGTGCCAATATCTGTCACCTACGTTGAACAGTGTGTCCCCAGCCTAAACCAACAGAAAAATGCCAACACTACAGTGAAACATGGAGGGCATGAAGAAGGAGAAAAAGGACAAGACACACCCAATTTCCTCCATCTTGTCCCCTTTGGACCCCTAATCTAGAATCCTAAAATTTTACTTTTGCACCCGTGCCACACTTAATTATTACTTATATCAAACACTCAGAGCTTGTAATTCATCCTGTAAGATTGAAAACTCTTTTCCATGGACAGAGATCACAGACAGTGTCTCTGGGGGCTCTGTCCAGGGGGGTTCCTGACCCCCTGCCAGGGTCCCAGACCTTCCAGGGCAGCCAGAGGGAAGCCCTGGATTCACACACTCTGCAGCAAGTGGGGCTGCAAGAATTCTCCTGCAAGCAAGAAATTTAAAAAAGAACTTTCAGTTTAGGATAAAGCCCTTTGTTTTACATTTGTCAGCTGAGGTGTTGACATTTGTCTTCTTTTGGTTTATTTAACGTGAGGTGCAGCCACAGACATTCTCACAAATAAACAGACATGTAAGACTTTTGCTAGCATATTTACTTTGCCGGTGTGAAACTAATGAGTGACATATTTCTTTAGCAGCTGCCTTGGTTGTGCAGCCTCTTCCTGCAAAGACCATGCCCTGAGAATGAGTGAAAAAAAAAAAAAAAAAAAAAAAGAGTTCAAAACCTGGTAGAATGATAGCAAACATATAACTGGACAATTAATTGAAATAATAAATGACTCACTTCAGCAAGACCCTGAGTGAATCCCGATCCTGGACTTCCTGTGCTATGTGAAGAGCCCTGATGGTGTTTATTTAAATGGGAAACATTCTCTGCAAGGAAATGGGTAAATAGGGACCTCAAAAGTTCAAAGCTAAGGTCCTGCAGAAGAAATACCGAAGCTCAGGGTCATGTCCTTAATTTGTGTACACCATTGGTCGCAATTAATATCAATCACAGATCTGTCTCTCAGTGCTTGTTCACGTTATTTGGTCTTATTGAGCTTGCAAACATTGATCTTGTTTGATTTTAGCCTATAGGAGCTTATGTCTCTTCAAGCTTTAATGACCAATGAAGGTAACATCAGATTTGCCTGATTGGACAGTGGCTGACTAGTTTTGGTTCTGTCTTGAAGCAAAAAAAAGGAGATGGATGTATCTAAGCATAGAAGAAATTATCAAAGCAGTTAAAGATATACATTTTTAATACTGCTTGTCTTATGTTCTGGAAGGCTCTGGAGAAACAATTATCCAAAGACATTTTCTGGCTGCAGCAATCAGTGCAGGTCAACCCTTTTATTTGCCAATACCTTCTGCATTGTTTATTTAAGTTAAGTAACAATAATTTTCTTCATCATGGATGTTTCCAGCATGTGTGCAACAATTTGTGCCAAATAGATGAAAGAAGAAGACATCTCCAAAACGTGCAAGGGAGGCATAACATCACATTTACAGCAGGGACAGCTTGTCAATAGAATTGTTCCTCTCCAGCAGTGTCTGCTGGAGCTGCAGACAGAAAATCTCAAAGAAGTGTCAGAGGTGCCTAAAATAACGATAAAGTTATTTTCAAGTTCTTTTCTAAGGAGGTATCTCCTTCTGCCATGGCCTGACAATAAAGCTGTCAGAGATCTGAGCAGGCAGTTGGACCCAGAGCAGAGTGCATCAGATCTGAGTGTTTGCAAAGTCAGACCCAGGAGCTGTAGCACAAATATCTCTGAGAACACTACAGCTGAGGTGGTCTGCTGTGTTCATCACAGAGGAAGTACTAAACCCAGTGATAAATTCAACTTTCTACTGAAATTTCCAACTTGATCATTTCCTGGACTACTCCCTGTAGGATTCCTGGACCCCACAAGACACTGGGATATCTCTAGAGCTGCTGTGGAAGGGTGTGACACGGTCTGTGATTAAGGGCCATCCATTAAAATGCCCAGCTTTAACTCTGCAAGAGTGGGGATAACTTCAGAGGGCATTGCATTATTGATTTTTTTCTCTTAGGAGTGGGGTGAGCCCAGGAAGACTCCTTAGACCTGTGAGTTCAACTCAGTTTCTCTCCTGCCAGTTCACACTTGGTACCTCTCTTTCAAAATCATGTAATTCCAGAATATAGCATCAAGCAGTCTGGGTGGGTGTGGGGGTTTTATTCTGGGGAAAGCATGAGTGTCTGTGGGTTTTATAGGGCTGTTTGGTTTGTGTTTTTTCTGGTTTTGTTGTTTGGCTTTTTTTTCTCAATTTTTAACAGGAGAGATATTTTTCATCTTCTGTTTGTGGAAGTGTCTGGGGAAATAGACCACCACACAGACATGGTAAAATGGCTTCAATTTAGTGATAATTCAGCACCAGATCCTGGCTGTTTATAACAATTCCCAAGGAATTTTCAGTCCTACTTTTCCCTGGTTTAAATCCAGCCCCTGTTAACCACGTCCGTGGGACGACATCGGTGTCCATCAGGAAATTTGCATAATCTGTAATGATTTTACAGTGCATGTCTAGAGTTCCTGGTTGGGTATTATTTGACAGGACAAAATATGTATTAAAAATTAAAAAAAAAAGAGGGAGGCAAAAGCCTGTGAAAAATAATTTGCTGCTTACACCAGCATGAAAGTTACTCATAGGCACCA
The DNA here is from genome assembly GCF_048771995.1 of Taeniopygia guttata. Lineage (NCBI taxonomy): Eukaryota > Metazoa > Chordata > Aves > Passeriformes > Estrildidae > Taeniopygia > Taeniopygia guttata. The sequence goes on along the minus strand of NC_133024.1, from coordinate 16,635,433 downwards.
CTGGTGCTCTTTTGCACTGCTGAGATGATTTTAGCCCTTGACAAATTTAGAGCCTTGAAAGGGACACAACAAATGTTAACCATAAAAGTGCCTCCAGGGCATTGATTTTAAACACCTCAGCTTCACTTTGGTTTTCCATTTTTAGGCAGGAAGTTTGTTAGAAAGGAAAAATAGACACTGCAGGAAAGGAGAGGCCACTTGTAGTTTCCAAGTCAGCATTTACGTGACTCGGGTTCATTTGAAGGAGAATAATTTATGGTGTTGTGAATAAATAATAGCTGTGAGTTCTAACTGTCCAAACATGATGCATAATACCCTGGGAAAGCTTCCTTTGCTGTGTGCTAATGACTGATTGTTGGCTTTTATATTATGAGTGACTGTGATGAGTAAATAATTGGAAAATATCTGACGTGCTCAGGTTTGCTTAAGCAGCACTTGTCAAACTGCATCTTCAAGCCAACTGAGACATGAGCTCAGCTCACTGCTGCAATCACTGTGGTCTCTTTGCCTGCATTTGTTAGCAACCATGCAAGATCAGCTGCTGAGCTTAAAATATCAATGGTTTGGTGTGTCTTGCTTTGCACAAAATTGCTGTTTTATCAGCATCCCTCCTTGTGGAAGTAAATTTATCGAGACATCAGGTAAGTGACCATCTCATCTGAAGAGATAATCTGTCAACTAATCCTAAAAGCAGCACAAAAATATATTCTCTCATGTGTGCATTTTGTGTGTGGAGAAGCATTTTCAAGCTGTTGTCAATCTCACCATGTTGGCTGCTCCTCTATCAGCATCCACAGCGGGAAACGCTTCCTTCTTTTCTTATTGCAGCTTTACTGAAATGGCTCTTTTTCTATTTTTTTTTTTTTTTTTTAATCATCAAGGAGAAGAGTGTTGCATGCTTTTCTCTCTGCCTGACACTGCTTCTTGACAGAGAACCTTGAAACTTTGTCATGAAAGGAAACTATTTAAAATGTTGCTTTGATTTTCAGTTGCATCTCTTCGTTGTTTCTATTGATGGACCTTTTGAAAGGCGAGGATTTTTTTTTCTCTCTTGCAGAGGAAATAAAATTTTTGGGTAAGGAGATAACTGGACAATTCCAGTTTTTCCCCTGCATGTTGAAGCCTACATTTATTGTGCTTTCAGCATGAGCAGTTTTCTGAGTTATTTTCAGGGACAAAAAAATAAACAAACAAAAATAGTGCAAAGAATACTCCCACACCTTACAGGAGCAATAAAAATTTCTGTCTGTTCTGCCTTTCTTATCCCAGGTGGCAACACACTCATGGAATTTCTCCTTGGCTGTCCTCCTTGTAATATCCAGGCACTGAAGTTCATTATTAGAGCTGTGTAGGAAGGAAGTCTTGTCCTTCTTAATCTCAGCTTCTGACAAGGACACAATGGCTTTCCATGTCACAAATGAGATTTAGGTTTTTCATGTGTTCCAGCCCTCTGAGAGTGCAGGTTTGGGTTTTTAATTGCTTGATGTGAACAACAGTTCTTAATTGGATTAGGAACATAAAGGCAGGAGGATACCAAAACCTTATCCATGCATTTTGATGGCCGTGGGTCACCACGGGTTTGAAGCCAGTCTTAGGGTGGTGACATGGATTTCAAAGCTTTCATCTCTTATTTAGAGTTCATTGAGCCTGCCAGTTCCACTGCTCAACAGTCATCTTAGTCAAATCAGCTCTTCTGGCCTTTTTTTTTTTCTCTTTTTCTCTCTTTTGCATGTATTCATGGCAAGATAAACCTGCCCAGTGAATGATAGAGTGAAACTACCCCACTGATAGTGAATATCAGTGGTTATACCACTAAACATGGTTTTATCAGCTTTAATTTCTCAAAAAAATAATCTGTATTATTTTTAGCAGATTTTTACTGGGGGAAAGTTGTTCCCTGCCTGCATTTGTGCTCAGTTCTGTTTACTTTGGATCCAGTGCACTCATCCGAATTTAGCATTCAGTGAGCAATTCTCTGTGGCAGTCATATGCATAACTTCTCACCATCTGGCATCACTATGGCTACTACTGGCCCAGTGCAGTTGCCATGGTAGTCAATGGAAATTTCTGAGGGTGACTTCACAAATGCAACACAGGAAAGAAAACCTGTCAATCCAGAAAAGAGCTCAGCACTGAGGCATACTCTTATCTTTTTCCTTTGCCCTACTTTTGTTGTGTGGAAAGTGTAATCCCCACCTGACAGGTGGGGACCACTGTCTCCAGATTCATCTAGTATTTCTAAAGGGGTGGAAGATTGTAAAAACTGGTCCAAGAATTGTAAAAATAGGTCTTCCAGGCACCAGGTGAGTAGCCTAACTTTGGTGCCATCCTTGAGAAAACAGCTGCGGCATGGAAGCATAAAGGTAGGGGGGGAAATCAGCTATCACAGCATCACATTCACAGATCTGGAAACAGATCTTTGCTGTTACCAAGAAAAAAAGAAGAAAAAAAATCTGTCTAAATCCTCCTATGGATTAAGTTTGTTTTAACAAAGGTACAAGTGTGTTTGGCATCTGATTAATGCAAGTCCTCCATTGTTGCTCGGGCTTACTCAGGAATCAGAGAATTAAAAGGTTACATTGAACAAGGTTCTTCAATTAGTTGGATGACTGTAATCAAGGGCAGGATTTGGCCTGGTATCTTGGTTTTATTGATGTCATCTACTTCATGTGTCTCTAGTACAATGGAAATATGAGAGTAATTTCAGTCCCTGTGACCCTTTTGTGAGTAAGACCAGAACCTCACTAGGAAAAAGAGAGCTACAATATTTCAGAGTTATTTTCGTGAAGACTTTCTTATTATTATCATTTTCTCCTCTCTTCAGTGTATTCTTTTTCTATGTATTATAAACCACTTTCCCTCCTCTGGAGAGATTTTCCCTGTCCCATGCCCTCTCTACTCCCAGCTTCCTTGACCCTCTTTTTACCTTTCTTTTCACACGATACACAATTTGGGTTGTTTTCAAACAAATGTGAACTTTTGCTTTGTTCTGATTTTATTTGTGGCCTGAAAAACAAAGCACATTAACTTGAAACAGACACTGAATTGCCTATGGGGGTAACTTGCAAAGTACTGATGCTTGGAAAGCTCCCAAAAGAAAACAAAGCCCAGCAGTCTTGCCTTGTTTGTAGAGCTGATGGAGATCATTGACTCCTAAACCTTTGCCATCTCCTTCCAACCAGCCCCCTAAAATAACAAATATATGGGTTATGTCAAACAGTTATGGTCTTCTGAACCGTGAGCCAGACTTGAGAGTCACATGGAGACTGTTCCTGCTCATAAACACGAGTCGCTCCTGTTGGGGGCAGCTCTGTCATGCCCAGCCAGGCTGAGCTGTTTGCTCCCACGGGGAATCTGGCCTGATATCCCAGCGAGAGCAATCCAAGGGATGGATGCAGAACACAAAGCACGTGGCTCCACAGGGTTTTGGGTTATGGTGTCTCCATGGTGTGCTCAGTGCTCTGCAAGCACAGAAGTCAGCGCTGGATGCCCCGAATCTAACTTAGAAAGCAAAGCTGACGGGGAACGTTCCAGGCAGGGAAACCCATGAAACAGAGATTTTTGGAGTTCACTTAAGTTAACAAAATGAATTAAGCATTTATATTCTAGTGTGTAGAGTTATATGTTGAATTTTAACCTTTTACTTAAGAAACATCAGCCGTGGTACAAAATAGCATAGGAAAATGCAAATTTCTGAAGCTTATTGCACAAAGAACAATGCCTCAGAATGCAAAGAACCCAGATAAAGAAGTTTTCCTGTCTTCAAGCCTATCAAGACTGAAAGACGCACACAGATAAGCATCGAAGGACCGAAAGTGCATGTGCAGAGAGGAAGAGCTCAAAACCGTGGTTTTGAGTTTAACCATGAAGAAGACCATGATCTTCAGCCTTAAGAGACCACCAGAGACCCCTGCAAGACCACCACGACAAACCACGTGTGCCCAGAAGGGCGTGGACCTATTTAGCATGTGCATAGACAAGTTGTGCAATATATTACATATGGAACACCTTTGTGAATAAAGGTATGGGTCAGACTAAAGCTCACCACACAAGTTTTTGGAGAAATATCTCACTTATGCAGAGCACTGGTAATACATACCCACTTCATAACTACCCCCAGTTGTGGAGTCTATTTATTCTGCATATCACTTCACCCAAAAACAAACTAAAGTGGGATTTTGTGGCTGTGCTCTGCCCATGCCTCAGTGGCTCAGAGCATGTGGGATGTGAATCAGCTTGTGGGGCAAATGCAGGCCAGTCATGACACATCATCTGACTTAAATACTTTTCTGTGCCTGTGTAAAAATAAGAGAATTTACACAGGCAGGTGTGTTAGTATAAGTGTTATTTAAGAGAGCTTGGAATAAAGCAACTGCTCACTCAAAATTAAAAATTTGATAGCAAAATTTCACTCAATTGTTAAGAAGTTTAGCATTTTACACATATCATAGAAAAGTGTCATTCTTTATTGATGTCATGCTGTTCATATAGTTCCAAAGCTTAAACAAGAGAAACTTTGCAGCCTTAAGGCTGGACTCCAGCTAGAACTTGAATACAGAACACAGAGAAGGAAGAGGACACCTCTAAACACAACTTACTTTTTAAAGGCATGAAGGTGGGAGTTATTCGCCTGCTCAGATGGGAAGAAAAAAAGGGCTGCTATAAGAAATGCCATTTGTTACTGCTCCTGTTTTTGAAACAGAGGTAGTGTTTGCAAAGCTGCTGCTGGTAAAAGGCAGAGGCACAGCTTCTGCCTTTGCAGGGTCTACCAAAGGAAAAAAAAAAAAAAAAAAAAAAAAAAAAAGCTAAGCTTGGTTGCCCCACCTTGCTCCATGAGAATGATTCCTGCTTATCACAGAGCTCTGCAGCCAGAGCGTGCTGAGCCCCCAGTGCTGAGCCCTCAGGTGGCAAAGGTTCCCCTGCAAAGACTGCCATGTGTTTGAAGGGCTGCATGCCAGATTTACAGGGCACATTAATGTAATCAGTCCAATGAATTAATGGGGATATTGATCACAGAATACTTTTCTTATTGATTCCCCCCTCATATTTTCCTAATATATGTTTCCTCTTTTTGCTTGAGTTTCTTTATCCTTCTTTCTTTCCCCATCCCTTTTACTTTCCTGGGTTTTGGACATGACAAGTTCAACTATATAAACACCCATCCAACAAACCAGCATGTGATAGACAGGCATACTAAAAGAAGAATTGGGTTATTATTGCTCACTCTTTGTACACATGGATGACTTTGGTAAGGAGTGAGGTGCTGAAAAGCTCATTTCTCTCTCTCATGGCACTCTGGAGTGACTCCAGAGTAGGTAACGGAGTCACCCTCCTGTAAACACTGATGGGAGACACCAGCCCTGAGAATTTCCTCTCACAGCGCTCTCTCTTGCACTGCATTATGCAAATATATCACTTGTGTTCACTGCTCTCAGCATTTCTTTTTCAGGCCCCATTTAGGCAGAATTACTGAAGTCATCTAGGTAATAAGGTGAAAGAAAATAGACCCATTCAATGACAGATTTTGAAATTACAATTGGCCCTTGAAAAAGTGGGTAAAGTCAGGGACAGGTAACAGATGGTGCTGGTGACTAATCTTTCAGCCTATTATTTTACCACATGGGGGTCTGAGCCACGGATTTTCATGCTGAAAGTAAAGGAGAAATTAATCACTGTATGACAATGGTTAAATAGTGCAGTGATATTTGCCTCCATCCAGAAACCATATGCAAGGAAATAGGCTCCAAAACAAGAGTTAGGCTGGTTTTTTTTGTGGTGACAGACTTCACATGACTTCAGAGGGAAAAGAGCTCCACCATCTAGATTACACAGAGAAAATGAATTTTCTGGCTATGCTAAGGACTCTGTGAAAGGAAACCTACATGCAAACACCCCATGGGCTGTAATAGGAAATGATAGCTTCTCTGTGGAATTGAACTGGGAATTACATCACATGCATAGGACTCTATAGGATGGTTAAAACCAGAAATTATTTCATTCTGTGTTATTTGACAGTCTCTTAGCTGGCCTTTCATTGCTGAAGGTAGAAGTGTTTTGGTTACTGCAGTTAAATAAGTAAATTCTATTCAACTATAGCAAACTTCTACAAATATATGTATTATATACTTAATACACTTTCTATTCTTTTTCTACAAAAGAAACACACAAAGAGCACTTCTGTCTATTCTGTACATCTGTAAATGTCTCCTTAAAATGCTACCAAGGTGAGATCATTTTTCCACTGGTGATCCAGACTAAGGTACTAAAATTCCAGTTAACTTTCCTGCTATCTTCACTGTTGTTAACTGTGGTAAGGAGAAGGACCAGCTCCAACACACTCCTGTCTCTATCTGATTATCAGAATGTCTTCCAGAACCCACTTTAGACAAAGAAGTTTTGATGTTAGAAACAGATGTTGGGAAATACATGTTCATGACTAGAGAGAAGGTGGAATACAGCTTGAGCCTGCAGCAAATCCCACAGTCCTGCCCATGCATTGGCATGCAGAGAAAAACTCTGAGAGGAGATCAGAACTTGGTCCAGTGCACTCTAAATATAAATAACTTTCATTAGTGCTTTTTGGAGGTGCATGCCTATCTATGGCAGTAGGAGCAATAAGAAAGTTGGAGGTCAAAAGCAAGCCATGGAATTTTGAGAGGCTAAAGAAAAGCAGAGATGAATGCTGCATCTCTGGAAAACAGTTTCCCTTTGTAGCCCTGATTCCATTTGTGCAGAAAGGGCCTTTTCCTCTGTGTGTGTGTGTGTAGCAGGAAATAAATATGCACAATTTGGTGATGTATTTCACACATGAAGTGCTGACAGAATTATTGGAACTATCTATCACAACTTACAGTGCTGCACCATGCCTTAGTGAACAAGTCTCCTAGAACTTCTGTGTCTCTACATTCAAAGAAATAAAAATCACCACTAAAAAAGAAAAAAAAATAGTTAGTCCTTATAAAATTTTGCTCAGATTACCCTGATGTTGTGGTTAGTGGTTCAAACAATCCTGGTTATAACTTGTTTTCATTTAACTTCTTTTTAACACTGACCCCAGTGTAACCCAGGGTGTTTGATCAGATTTTTTGTTACTAATGAAGCTGTAGAGTAGCCTCTGACACTGTCTTTCAAACCAAGGGGTGCAAGTGACTTGAACCTTAAAATTGCTTCAATTTAAATAGTTTGTAACAGAAATCCTAAGATTAATTTGAAGAGATTTTTTAGTGTTTCTTTTGTTTTTTCTGGCATCCTCCAGATTAATGTTTTCCTCATTTGTCATTTATTGAACTTCTCTGTTACCTCTAGTCCTTTTCAAACATCAGTAGAAACTTAACTCTGTGGATTCAGGTAGTGAGGTAAGTATTTAGTATATTTTAATGCTAGAGAAGCCCCAGTCTTGACAAAGAAACGTGAAATACAAATTTTAGTTTTAATAAAAATTGTAGATACAAGACATCATCTTTTCAGTAGCCATCAATCAGATTTTATGGACAGACAATTAACTGCTTCAATGAAAACAGAGTCTGATCTGCTCATCACGCTGGTGATGCCTTTCCTTTCCCAGTGGAACACTCACAAGGTAATGTGAATAATTTCCTAGGATTTCTTGAAGGGTTTGATTGTACAGACTTGAGAAAGTGTCCACACCAAACCTTCCTCCTGGTTCCTAGAGAGCAGGAAGGAAGGAAGGAATGTGTTCCCTCAACAGAAGAGTCATATTTTGCTCACATTTCAGTCTGAGCCTGCCTATTGTGTTTGTGAAACACACTGAGGAGGCAAAAACTGAAATTACAGTTTATCACCCAGCCAGACTGATTCATGGTTTATCTGCAGCTAATTGCTTACTACTTAACCTACTTTTAGCTGCATCCCCATATGCAGCCTTTTTCAGTCTTTAAATGCCTTCAAGTCAGTTGAGGAATATTAATTTGTTCCTCAGCCCAGAAGGGTTCCCAATTGTTGGGTCAGCTGTTAAGAAAGGAAAAATAGTCATTAGCACCAGGCAGCTTGCTTTTCTTCCATTTGATCAGATTACAAATGATTTAATCAGAACTAAAGACTTCCTACAGGCAGGCAGTTCCATGTTTGAGGAGAGTCCACACTGTCCAACTCAAAGCATGTTTTTTGTGAGGCATCATTTGTCATTATTTTGTATAATTTATCCAGTAGCAGCCCCTGGATGAATTAACTTATAGTCTGCTTTAACTGGTAGTGTCAGAGCATGTAGTTCAAACAGGAACACACAGCCTCTGTGTTATTTAGGTAAGGAAAGTTTATTACTTCACATTTATAGAGCCCTGGTTCTCCTGTGCCTTATAATCACAGAGCTCCTTTACTAGCATGGCCAGGAAATGAACTCACATCCATTTCTTCTAAAGAAATTCAGACTTACAGATTGAACATGAAATCACAGCTTCTGCAGCTCTATGAGAATATATTGTGACTTTCATCCTGTTGCTCTACAGTGTATTTTTAAAGCTGTTCTGGACAGTTTGACAGCTGTTAGAAATCAGTGCATCACTCTGAAAGCCAAATGAGCTTCCCTTGTTCACAGAGTGCACTGAGCACTTGGACTCTTCCAGTTCCTGCAGAGCAAGAAATTCAATGTGCTCCATGATTTTGGAGATGCCTAAGGTGGCAAATGTGTGTTCCTGAGGTTCTCAGTCCATTTGAAACTCTCAACTCCTGAATCAAAAATAGATAAAGGAAATTAATGAGCCAGGTTATGCTTATTTTTATCATGACCAAAGTAGAATAATCACATTGCCAATATTGGATGGACTGTAGTGACATTTAGAGGACAGGCCTGACAGGTGACTTTGTTGCTCTCTAAAGAATCTCTGTGCTTGGAAACTCAGGTTTTCCTTCTCCAATGTTTCAGGAAGTCTGCTTCCCATCAGCGAGGCACCTCCATCTTGATGGAGTCCCTTGATTGCAGCTCTCTGGGAAACTTTGCTTAGCTAAAAGTTCAAATACCTCTTAAGAATTTGGCCTGGGCAGGCAATAGGCAAATTTTCTCTCATGGGGGCAAAGGTTTAAGGAGTATTTGCTTGCCTGCATCCTCCTCCTCAGTTATTGTGCATAGGTACAATCAGCACTTGTTTCTAATGAGGCTGGAACTGGGCTGGAGAGAGGAATCCCGCTGGGTGCAAAGCCCAGCATCAGCACTCCCACCAAGCCCTGGAGCTAACTTTGCACATCTCCACCCTCCAAAGAGTGTGTTTGAAAAGCCCCCAGTCCTTCAGGGGTGCTGAAGCCAGGCGGTGTGAAAAGGAAAGATGAATTTTCTAAGCACAGGATTGCCCTCAGAGGAGCAGGAGGGGCAGCTCCACAGTGCTGTGTGCAGCTACTCCAGTAAATCAGAATGGTTTCCAAGGGCTTCCAGCTGTGTTACAGCCCTGCTGCTGCTGCTCCTGCAGTGCAACCACAGGGAAAAGCAGCAACTCACACCAGGGCTGTGATCCTGTAAATGCTGCAGCTCAGCTGTCGGAATCTGAGGTATTGGTGATTCCGAGATTGTAGAAAGTCTCTGTCTTTCTGCCCCGTTGCCAAAGAAGAAGCCATAATTCGTCTGTGCTGGTTTCAAGGTTGTTTATTCTGTTTATCTCTAACATGTTCTGCTGCCCTGCCGCAGGTCTGTCCTGCAGGGCAGCGTGTGGGGCTCTGCCCTCAGTGGGATGGTACAAACATTATATACCAGAAACTACCTGTGCTATATTTACAATAATGTGCCAATATCTGTCACCTACGTTGAACAGTGTGTCCCCAGCCTAAACCAACAGAAAAATGCCAACACTACAGTGAAATATGGAGGGCAGGAAGAAGGAGAAAAAGGACAAAACACACCCAATTTCCTCCATCTTGTCCCCTTTGGACCCCTAATCTAGAATCCTAAAATTTTACTTTTGCACCCGTGCCATGCTTAATTATTACTTATATCAAACACTCAGAGCTTGTAATTCATCCTGTAAGATTGAAAACTCTTTTCCATGGACAGAGATCACAGACAGTGTCTCTGGGGGCTCTGTCCAGGGGGATTCCTGACCCCCTGCCAGGGTCCCAGACCTTCCAGGGCAGCCAGAGGGAGCCCCTGGATTCCCACACTCAGCATGCACTTACGTGGAAGCGCTTTTTGAGGGAGAGAACTTTGGTTTCTACATCAGTAAGCAAAAATTTCCAGCTCTCTCTGGGCCTGATGTAGAAGATGGGAAAAATGAAGTCTTCAGTGCAGGCTGGTCTGGCTCCTAAGAAGAAATTCTGGTTGGCCACACTGCTCTGGCTCTCATCCACACATTGTGTCACATTGCCATAGCTGAGTGGCTTCATGAATTTCATAATATGGACAGAAATATTCTTTTCACCTGAGTTTTTGTTGGAAAATAACTTTTGCCCCCCATGGATTTGGAAATACGTGAATGTTATAAACTGTGAGTGTGGGTGAGCAACTTAAAAAAAATCTAAGAATTCATTTATTTTAGGTTTACTTTTTAGCATATCTCAGGAATTTTGAGGTTAGACATATAGCTGAAGGTTTCTAAAATGCTTTGAGGCGATGGTTTGCACATATTTGGAACACTTGATACATCACTGGGGTAAAAGCAAGACATGATCCTGCACTTTGCATGTGTCCTTTGTTATCTGGAGCCATACTGTGGAAGTGAAAGGGATTGCTTCTGCTAAACAGGAGGTGTTCTTCTGGCCTCTGGGTTTGGGAGAGGGTTTCTAAACTCCAATTTCCTTTCTGTCAGCTTATGTAACCATAATTACCAGGCACTGGTCCCTCTTATCCCAGCTCCCTGTCTGACATCTGTGCAGAACTCTGAAATCCCAAACATATTGGTGTGAATCTGTGTGAGTACCCTGGTTATGGGAATTTTTTTTTTCATTTTCTTTTTTTTTTTTTTTTTGTTTTTAATTTGAGGGATTTATTTCTCCTTTTCTGATCAGGTGCACAGCACACTCCTGGTTCCCACACCAGAGAGGAAGCAGCTTCTTGCTGTACACTCTCCTGGGCAGTAATTACAATTTCTCAGGAATGAAGTTTAGTTTGTAATCCAGCATTTCCCCATAGCACAATTGTGTAGCACCTATACAAATATCTGTTCCTGTACAATTCTTGGGGAAAAAAATCCCCAGCATTATAGCAGAAGTCAGAATATGTGTAAGGTAGTCGCAGGAACAAAACCTTTTATTTCCCTGCCCTTGAATCTTGTACAACATTCATTAAAATTGTCATAATACTTCCACTGACTTCTGTAAGAATAATCTCTAAATATTTGTAGCTCCTGGTGGATTCTAGATTGATGTCCCTTAATCTATATATATATTCAGTTGGCATTGTAGAGGCACAACAAAACTGTCATCCTTGCCCAGGTATAAATCCTCAGGAGCAGCAGCTGAGCATCACCATGGACCCCAATTCCTGTGCTCCTCCAGTCCTGGAGGGTTACAAGTCTGATAAAGGAATGACAGTAATTTTTTTCTGATTAACTTTGTGCTCAATCTTCTTCTGGTGTCAGCCTAGTAGAGGTTATACCATCTTTTATTCTGTGTCAAACAGTCACAGAGGAGAGGATAACATGACAGATAAAGCCGTGGTGGCTACCACTTTCTGGTCTTTTTTTAAGTTCTTAAGGCTGAGTATTTAGAGCAGAACAAAAGCTGTGAGATCTGAAGGTTGCCACCCAGGATTTCTTGTGATTATTAAATAGTTTTAGTATTATGCAAGTCCACAGCAAAAGAGATAGAAAATGGGAATGTAGAGCAAGCAACTATGACTTTTCCCACATTTTTATTTTCATTTAATATGGAAGGAAAAAAGACCAGGATAAAAATTATTTTAGAAAATTAATTTTTTTAAATTGAATATTCATAGCCTGATGGTGAGAAATGCTGGGATTATTAAAATATGTGTTTCTCTCATGTGGAAATAAGGCCATCAGTTGTCTGTCCCCTTCACAAAGAAATGCAATTGAAATGACTGTCAAAGTATTTACATAGTGATGGCTCTTATTTAAGCTGTCACCCTTAACACCCTGCAGCAGTACCCCCCTCTGCCTGCATCGTGGTGCCCCCAAACAGGCAGAGGCATAGACTCAAAAAAGACTTTTTAAAAAGCAAACTTTCATGAGGGCCGTGGAATTTTTACCTATGTTTGGGTTGGACTGTACAAACTGTTTGAAACATCGCATTTTGGTGAGTGATGTTTCAATATAATCTATTTGAATGGGGGGAAAATCCCTCAGTGTTTTTTTGTTGTTTTGGTTTGGTTTGGTTTTTTTGTTTGTTTGGGTTTTTTGTTGTTGGTTTTTTTGTTGTTGTTTTTGTTGTTGTTGTTTTTTTTGAGCATCTACTCATTTGTATGACACTTTTGTTTTTTAAGAGGTTCTCCTTTTTATTTTCCCCATGTGGAGTGGGAGGCCATGTTAGCTATCCCGATGAAGTGATCAAATTGTTTTCTCTCATTGTGTAGAATGACAAGGGGCTCAAGAGCAATGAATTAATGATCACCAAGTCATAGAATGGCTTTGGTTGGAAGGGACCTTAAAACCCATCCAGTGCCACCCCTGCCATGGCAGGGACACCTTCCACTGCCCCAGGCTGCTCCAAGCCCTGTCCAGCCTGGCCTTGGGCACTGCCAGGGATCCAGGGGCAGCCACAGCTGCTCTGGGCACCCTGTGCCAGGGCCTCGCCATCCTCACAGACAATAATTTCTTCCTAAAATCCAAACTAAGCCCATTTTCTTTCCATCTGAAGCCATTCCCTGTGTCCTGTCACTATGTGATCCTTTCTGTGGTTGACTTCTGAACCAAAGATTGTCCACGGGGTTCCAAGTAAAACAAAAACTGAGATTCATTTCGGCTTTTTACAATGCAGCTGCAACTTTATGCTTTTGTGTCCAAAGAGGCCTTAACGGTAATGGCATGTGAAATTGTTCCTCTGCAGCACTTTGGGTCCATGAGAGATGAAGCCACGATCCTTTATCTGTGTCTGCACACACAGAGCTTGCAGCAAGAAGCAGAAATTAGATTTAGAAAGCTAAGTTTTTGTTAACCTTAACTGGAAAAAAAAGTAGCTAAAGATATCATTCCCAAGTTCTCAAAAAAATTAGTCATGAAAAGTTAGGAAATCAAAGCCAAATGAGAAGTCGTAATGAAATAAAAAGAAGTGCTCTCAATTTGAATTCCAGTGCTAAACTATTAAGCAGCACATTTCCAAGTATTGCAACAACCCTGAAGGTGATATGGCAAATATATATTTTACTGTGCTCTGATAGTAATTTTATTTCTGCAAAAGAGATTTGTTCCAGGTTATCTGTTGAAATCCAGCCAGGTCTTTGGTGGAAAAACCCTGCCTTTTGTCTGTGTTTCACTTCTGCATCATCAGCCAGACTGTTTCCATATAAAAAACGTGACTGGAATTTGCAGGTATGTCAGTTATTGGTGATTTCACACCTGCTGAGAAGCCAGACCTTTGACAGCTATAAACAGATGCCTCTGTAACACATTTGGTTCTGCTCAGAAAGTGGAAATGTTGTTTTAGTCTCTATTAAAATAATAATAGTGGAACCATAGCTTTACCCTGAATAGTAAAACTTATGCATTCACAGTCAGGAAAATAAACTCTTATGATAAAACTGTTCATATATTCATTCGGAAGAAATATTTTTTGCCTAAATTAATTTTTAACTACACTTTATCTGGTGCAAATATTGAGCAGAAGTGAAGCTGGACTGAGGATGTTAAATCTATGATTATTCATCAGGCATGATCTTCACCTGGAGTTTCAGAGCCAAATCCAGTGGGTCTGCAGGAAAATATTGCATTACCTGAGAAATATTGTTTTTCCATCCTCTAGGTGTGAAAAAAGATGTCAGATATTCCATGTAAAAATCTCTGGTTAGAAAATTCTAGCTTCTGGAAATTGTTGTGCTGTAACAATCCAGAATACACACACAGATGAGCTTCCAAATTGAAAATGACCCTGACATAGCCCATGAGGCCTCAGTTAACTGCAATCTTAATTAAAGCTTGACTGTGGGCAGAAAAAATGAAACAATAAAGTTCTTAAAAAATGCTTAGAGGTTGTTACAGTGGTTAGTAATGCTTTGCAATAATGTGTGTGCCTTTTCAGTAATAAATGGATTGCATAAATGATAGATGTAGAAGCTCCCATAACCTGATGAGTTCATTATGGAATTAGATCTTTAGCTCACGTGCAGGACTAATGATAGAGGAAGAATGTTCATGCTGAAGCTGGTTGAATAGAATGGTAACGTAAAAGGCTTTAGAAGACATCAAAAATCTTTAAAAATCAAGTTACACAGGTAACAAGACCAGCATGTGCAGAGAAATCTAAGTTTTGATTTATTTATTTTTAATTAGTGAGTGCTCTGTGTAGTGCAGTGAAACAAACCGTGTTTGCCAGCGTTTCCCTATTTAATGTCCTTTGTGAGAAAGACCACGTCCTGAAACATTTAAATCTAATTGCCTCTGACATGCCTATGTCTATTTTTATATTTTAAATTCTATTTTATGTATTTCTCTTCTTGGCATCCAGTTCTTCCTCAGTCTCTGTTCTCCCTCACTTTCATGTGACCTTTCTCACTGTTTTCAGCTTCCTTTTCCTTTCATCAAGGAGGATTTCAGTGGGGGGCACTAAAGCCTGCACAGCCTCCTTTGGTAGAATGTTGTGCTGTGCTGTCATTTTGAGGCTGTTTTGATCAGGAACCTGAGAGCTGGAAGACACTGCTGGAGGAAAAACCAAATCCTCAGCTCACTGCTGCCCAGATATTTGCACACCTTCAGGCTGGAGTTGTCTTCCATCCTCTGTAAATCCTGCAGCAGTTTCCCCTCTCCTCCACGCTCTGTGCTGGGAGAGCTTTTGGTTGTGATCTGGATTCACACTTCACACGAGGGTGGAGATTAATTAAGTGAGGGATGGATACCCAAGACATTTATAATTACTGCCTTAAGTAAGTCGTAAACCAGGACTCAAAGATGAAAGCTCCCTGCTTGGCTGATTTACTAAATCACACATTCCCTCTTGACCACTCTGAAGGGTCTGCACAGCCTTTGCCAGCCTCGTGCACATGCTTTGAGAATTATTCACTTCTGAGCTTCCTGCACTATCAACAGCTCAGTATTTTTTCCAAGGAATGGTAAATCCTTTCAACCTGCATGGCTTTATAAGATCTGATTAAACCTTTTAGACCTGCCAGTGGGTATTTTGCATATTGAAGGACTAAATCTCATCCTTAAATCTTTTTCCCCATATGAAAACTGTTCTCCCTCAGCTTTGCAGGGAGAACTCCTATTTTCATCCTGGAAAACTGGGATGGCTCTAAGGGAGAGTCTAAGAGGGAGCAAGTTACTTTGAACCTTACTTTCTGCTACAGAGTGGGCACACTTTTCAGTTTCACTGAAAAATCACTATAAAAATTAAATAATAATTCTGGCCTCTTTTAAGAGAGTTGTTTAGTTTTTCTTTTCAGAGAGAGTGTTTGGAGTCTAGTCCAACAGTCCTGAAGTCTAAGAGAACCAGGGACAAAAGGGAAGCCAGCATGGCTAAAAGCAAACTAAGGAGGTTATTTGAAGTATAAAAGACACCCTTCAATAAGTGGAGTCCAAATGGAGATTGCAGAAAAGATAATAAGCCTTCTGGCAAGCTAAATGTGAAGCAATAATAAAGCTGGCCAAAAACGATTTTGAGGAGGATGAGTTCAAAATTTAACAATAAAATTTTTTTTTTTTTTTTTGGATACATCAAAAGCAGGACTTTTGCCAGCAAGTTGATGGGGCCAATATATTACTGAAACATAGAAAAACCATTCTAGCATTCTAGAAGGACAAGTCCATAACAAAAAAGCTGGAAAGTATCACAAGGGTGAATGCCCATTAAGGAGGGATTCCCTGTTGGAGCTGATGGCTGGGGACTGTCCTGAGGAGCTGCTGATCCTGGGGCAGTTTGGTAGTAAAGTGGATTTGGATAAATCAACACAGCAAAAGGGGTAAGGGCCATATTGTACCAGCACAATTTGTGCAAAACCTCTAAAGAAACCAAAGGAGCAGTCACCTCTTATGGTTCCCTACCCCTTCAGTCAGCCTTGGCTAAGAGATTTGTGATATTCTGTGTCTGACTCTGATTTTCCAAAAGACTTCAGGACAACCAGGCAATGACAAATGTGTGTCTGACTTTCATATTTCCAAAATGATCTAATATTCTTTTGTAACAGTCATAACAGTAACAAAAAAACCCAACCCAAGCCCATGCTTATTGCAGAGCAAAATGGCTCAAATTTCCAGCCTCAGTTTGAGTGAATAATTGTTTGGATTTGGAAGGTAATATTGGGGTTTTATCTTTGCTTGATTTTGACAGGAGACTACTTTCTTTTCCAGCTTGAAGTCCTACCTGCTCCTTCAGTCTGATTCAGATTCATGCACTGCCCAACTGGAGTGGAGAGGAAGAAACAATTCCACCTAAAAATCAAACAGTGTCTGAGAGACATTTGGTGGTTCATATTTATGGGAGAAAAGCTGGTGTTCCCACTTCTGTGTGTATCAGTGTGGCTGGTTTGAAGGGCTGGCCTCAGCTCTGTTCCCTGTCCCCAGGGCTCAGGGGGAAAATAAGGATTAAGTGATATTTTTGGTTAAGACATACAAGAGCCACCTGGTCCCTGCCCGATCACCAGCATAAGTCAGAACAGCCAGTTCATATCCAATTTCCTCTGGTCCCTCTGGAGCTCTGGAAAGCAAGGAAAAAGCCTGGAGCTCTGCACTTCATCTCTTTCCTTCAGCACTCCCATTCCTTGGTACAAAAGCTGCCATCTGCTTGGAGGACTGAAATACATTTGAGCATAAAAATCCATTTTGCCCATCTTGTACATGGCTAAGCTTCTGCACAGAAAATTACTTCATCTGCCTCTTTTTTTGCCCTCTATTTTTACAGTCAGTGACACAAACAGGCTGTAGACAAACATTCCTAGGAGCTGGGAGCAGGTAAGGTGTGTGTGGTAGGGCTGTGCTCAATAACAGCACGAAGCTCCCACTTCTGGGCAGTAAAACTCTTCCTGCCTGTGTGGTACAGGGCTGGGACATTTCATTTGTGGAGATGAACCCCCAATGCCTGTTGATATAAACCAGATGGGCTCATTCCATCCCAGTGCTTCTTAAACACAGGGAATGTTGGTGGTGGTGATGTGTGAGCTCGCTACTTTCAGTTTAGGTCAAGGTTTAATTTTACTTTTGAAAAACGGATGGTCATTCCCAGATGGAAAACTTTGACCAACTTATCTGAACAAAAAGATGAGCTTTACCAAAACTGGGGAATTGGAACCCAGTTTAAGAGGATCTTAAACACTGACTTCTAATCCCTAAACATATCCCACTTGTTTGTTTTTTTGTTGTTTTATTTGATGTTTTGGTTTGGTTTTCTTCTTGCCATGAATGGCACATCGAGACAGCAACTGTCAATGAGCATCCCCAGGTGGTTGTTGCATTTGTTATACTTTGAGCTCCTGTTCTAGGTCCTCTTTACTGTCAGACACAAAACTTTTTGGGTGCTGTGGTGCTGGAATTGCCTGCAAAACCTTCAGGAATGAGCAGGCCTTTCAGAGACACTTAAACACGTAACTGGAAAGGATCACCTGCTTACCTGAGAATGTCCTCAGAGTATATTCCGGGTACTTTTTTGTGAAATATTTTGGGTTTGCTAAAAGAGAAAGTAAGTAGTTACTCTCTAATATACTTCAAATA
Organism: Taeniopygia guttata; assembly: GCF_048771995.1. Lineage (NCBI taxonomy): Eukaryota > Metazoa > Chordata > Aves > Passeriformes > Estrildidae > Taeniopygia > Taeniopygia guttata. The sequence goes on along the minus strand of NC_133024.1, from coordinate 16,617,680 downwards.
TACGGATTTTTATTTATCATGATCATGGCTGCCTGCACTAATGATTTTTTGCTTTTATCTTTGTTTGCAATTCATAGGGTGATGTTTCTTCCCAATTTTTTGAAACTTGCATAATTAGAAATTTTTTAATTTTTCAAACTGAGACAGAACCATCTTAATTCCCTTCAATTCACAGACTGTGGAAGGGAGGATGAATTTACAGAGATTTACTTCAGGTGGGCTACAATTACTTCATTAAATCTTCACATGCCATTTCAGATGTTCAACTTGTACATTGGTGGGGGAAAATCCTCTTTGGCCATCAGCTGAAATAAAATTGAAAAGTTATGCCTGTGTTTGCAGAACTTCACAAGTCTGCAAATGGCAGCACCTGGTTCATTTGTACCACAGCTATTCCCGAGGGTCACTTTGTGCTTGGTTTCTCTAGGAGTGTTTCTGCCAAAAAAAAAAATATTTAAAAAAGCAGAAATGACCGTTTTTGCACTGGTTGTTTTTGTTTTCTTGCTTAAAACATCACGGGGTTGTAGCTGCCCTGGGGGCTGCAGGAGAGGAGGATGAGGATGAGGACTAAGGTAGGGGGGAGGAGGAGGATGAAGATGGGGATGAGGAGGAATATGAGAATGAGGAGGAGAGTGAGGGTGAAGATGAGGATAAGGATGAGGATGCAGGTGAAGGATGAGGATAAGGATGCAGACGAAGATAAGGATAAGGTTGAGGGTGGGGAAGAGGAGGAGGATAATGAACATGGGGATGAGGAAGAGGATGAGAATGAAGATGAGGATGCAGATTATGACGAGGATGAGGATGCAGATGAAGATGAGGACGAGGACGAGGATGAGGATGTGGATGAGGATGCAGATGAAGATGAGGATGAGGACGAGGATGAGGACGAGGACGTGGATGAGGATGTGGATGAGGATGAGGACGAGGATGATGATGAGGACGAGGATGATGATGAGGACGAGGACAAGGATGAGGACGAGGATGAGGATGAGGACGAGGATGAGGACGAGGATGAGGACGAGGATGAGGATGAGGATGCGGCGCTCTCCCGGTGCCGCAGCGCCACCGCGTGTCCCCTCCGGTCCCCGCACCGCTCGCGCACCCCCGGGAGCATCCCCGGGAGCATCCCCCGGAGCTCGGCATTCCCAGCCCTCGGGGAGCAGGGACACGAACACTTCAGAACGCCTGGAGAGCCTCGGAGGGGTGCTGCAGCTGGGTGTGACAACAGTTGTGAGCAGCTCTCAGACACAGGAGCTGCGCTCTCTCCCCGCTGCCTGCCTCGCTGACGGACTGGTCCCTTCCCTCCTCCAGTTGAAGCTGGCTTGGGATATCCGGGAAAAAAAGATGTAAATCATCACTGGAAAGCATGAGAAAAGATCACCAAACTCCACGTTGGTGTTACTGGACTGATAATGTTATTAGCAAATATTTTACATCAGCCTGGCTTGTGTGTTTCCAGGTGACTGTGCTGGGTTTAACAGCTTCTATAAACATAACAAGGTCTGGTGTATCACATTATATCAAAACACTGAGCAAGAAACTGGCAATTGCTCATCCAAAATTATGCAGTTTGACATGAAAGGATTTTTGCCAGCCAAGGTAGAAATTCTCCACTGGGGGGTGCTGGGTTTTGTCCCTAAAATATTTCTCCACAAACACAGGCTCCACTTCAGTAGTCAGCCATGTGAGAAACATCCCTTTCTCGTTGGTTTTGGTATCTTAATTAAACATATTTGCCCAAGGAGGAGAGGTGGAGTGTCTGAGTGGTCACCTCACTGTGGCTGATGTCAGCAGACACATGGCACACACGCTGTCTCCTTTTGTCCTGTGAGCAGGAGCTCCCCTGCCCCACGAGTGCTTTGTATGGGATTTCTTCTTTGTGCTGTCTCAAACATCGACTGTTTGTGTTCTTTTTCAGATGAACTTTGGTTCTGACCCTGCTGAGGGTGCATTGCTTGTTTTGGAAACACTTGCAATATCCCTGGACTGTTTGTTTTCCACCCCAATATGCTGCTACATTCCTGCAAGCTTTCTCTGGTTGTAATGCAGTGTTTGGCCGGGAAACAGAGAATTCAAATGAAAAACAGTGCCCCAGTCTTAGGGAAATGTAGTGAAACTGCGACAGAAAGTGTTTTATTGGAAACAAGACAAAGGTTTCCAGAGAATTAATAAACAAGCAGCTGCTCAGCATCTCTGCAAGACCATCAACTCCAGATGTGTATTTCCTGGAAGGATCAGAGTATTTTGTTTAACTCTCTTCCTCTGCCCTCAGCAGGTAGGAGAAACAGAGGTCAGGTCTGGTGCTTATGTTCCAAAGGAGATAATTAGAGATTTAATAAGAGTAGCAACAATACAATTTACATGACCAGCTAAGCATCTACAGATTTTTTTCCAGTAATAGATCCAAACCACTGAGTTTCTCCAGGTATTTGTTGAAGACCAGCACTTCATAGCATGTAAATAAGAGTCAGGCTCCAGAGGGGCAGCAGCAGGAGAACACTTCTCCCCTGCAGAGCTGAGGAGGATCTGTCTAATGTCAATGTTGGGTCTCTTTTGCCAGGGCAGTGGAGTTTTGGAAGGCTCAAGACCAGTCTTTTTTGAAACAAGGGCCCAACTCCTCCACAAAGAAATAGCAGTTTCAAAAACTGTGATGGAGAACATGAAAGCAGACCCTGGTCCCCAGGAAGTCACAGCACCATCAACTCCTTGCACTGGGGAGATGGAAGTTCAGCTCCTGAGGAGATGCCAGGTACTGAATTCAGCAGCAGCAGGTTATGTCACCTCAGAGGGCTAGAGAGGAGTTCTGCTGCCCTGTCTCCACCCTGACAGTGCTAAAAAACCACGTTCTCCATGTTAGCTAAGACCTTTCCCTTCAAAACTACACCCCAGAAGGATACAACATCTCAGTACAACCCTAGAAGTGGACATTCCCAGTGGAGAGACCACAGACTGGCCAGCGGAGCAGCAAGGGACTCTGTTGTCCCAGAAGTACAACTTGAAGAGCTATTCAACCGAAGTATTAAGACCAAAATATTGTTGGGTGTCACCAGATGCTTTGAATCCCAGCAACAGAAGCAGAAAAATAAGTGTGAGGCAAAATAGAGAAGGAGGCTCAGGTAGGTACTGCTTCATTTAGAAGCATGAGGAGGCTTGGAGATCTTGGAGCTGAGTAAAATTGAGTGAAAGAGATGAGGTTTTACAAAAGTTGAGAAATAGGTGAAATAGGTAAAGTCCTAAATGACCAACCCTGCTTCTTTCCTGGTTTTTGAACCAGCAAGGGAATTGATAATTAAATACCAGTGGTGGGCTCTGCAGTACAGATGTGGCTGAGCCTGGCAGAGCCCAGCCTGACTTTTCCACTGCAAACAAAGCTGTTTTGTTGCTAAGCTAAGCAGGGCAGGCACAGACACTCACAGGGATCTCAAAATATTTCCTTTGCACTCAGGTGAATGTCTGAGTGAGCACTCAGTGAGCAGCAGGACATCCAGGAATCTGGATGTCACTTCATACATGAAAGGAGGGGACTAGCAGAGAGAATTTCCCTCAGGACAGTGTTTGGATGAACCTTTTCTTACAAAGTGAGAGAGCTGGGATGGGATTTTGCCCTGTGAGGTGGGGCAACAAAGCTGGCTCAGTGAAAAAGTGAATTTTGTGGCCAGCTGCACAAAGGCTTTGAGCAGACAAAGCCTTGCAAGTAATGTGAATTTCTATAAATACAGGTGCAGATGAGCACATGAACTGTCTGTGGAGAGGAAGGACAGGGACAGGACAGCTCCAGAGCTATCTGGGCCTTCTCTCCCTCTAACAAAGCAGCACAAATGGGCTGGCAGTGGCAGAAAAACCCAGGTGCAGTTTGCAAAAAGCACTGGTGTCATTGCAACTTCTTTCATCCTTAGGAACTGGATAGAAAGTTCCTAGTGGGAGATTAAACTTGGTGTTGTTGAAGAATGCCAGCATGGCTTATGTTCAACACTTTAAAAGGTCTTATGCTGTGCATTTATATATAGCAAAATGTAGAGCAGACAATGGGAAGTCATCAGATTTCTGGCTTGTCTGGAAAGTTGCTTTCTCACTCTCTGCATACACCACGCAGCAGGGTGTAAAGCTGGTATCCCCGTGTAGGACTGCCACAAACACGTTTTATTTTTGTTTGAAGTCAATGAATCTTTGGACTTACTGCCTTCCTCCTCTGACTGCAAACATAAACCTCTGCAATTGCATCCAGGCAGATCTTTGTTCTGGTGAAGAACAGCACATAATCTAAATTTTGGCTTTGAGATCCTCAGTGTAATAAGGCAGAATTCCAGAGGCATGAAGGTTGAGGAGGCTGTTGACTTTCAACAGCAAGGGGATGCCTAAATTCCTTCTGTGCCCTTGGAGATCATTCCTTTGTGTATTGTTTGCCACTTGCCTAGAAAAACAGTTTCTGCAATTTAGGAGTTAAATCCATCATTAGTAGCAGAAAAATCAGTGCACATAAGGAAGAAAATCCATTTGGTTCTGGGCAGTGGCACAAAGAGCTTTGGGGCTCTGTTTAATATTCACTGTGCAAACTTCTGAGAAATTAATGTCCACTTTTTAAGTTTCACTGGTTGATTTTTGTTTGTTTGTTTGTTTGTTTGTTTGTTTGTTGGGGTTTTGGGTGGGGTGGAGGGATGGACTATTCTTATATCAAGACTTACAACAGAGTGTAGAATAATCCATTTTATCCTTCATTAATTAATCCATTTTATCCTTCATTAGCTACTCCAGGCTTCTGGTAGTAGCTTAACATTTCACATATTGGCAAAGTTTGTTCTTACTTTCTTGTAGATGAGCTAAACTACATTTTCACCCCTTGAGATCATAGATAGCAGTTCTGCTTCACCAGCTTCAGCTAAGGATATCACTGACACCCAAACCAGAGCAAGGACAGCTAAATGCATCCACTGCTAGTACTGTTAGTGGTGAGGAACCTGGGACTCCTGGGATCTCCACCTTTTGATGTAAGTCCAAAGCCAATTGAGAAGAAAGGTTGCTACAGAGTGCAAAAAGGTGAGAGTAACCTTTGAAGTTACCTGCTTTACAGAAGCTCTAAAAACCATTTTATTTTCTGTGGGAACAAAATATGGAAAGGTGAGTCACATAATTCACATTGGTGGTTTGGCTTTTCAGTGACATGTAAAGAACTCACCAATCCCTCCTACCCCAAATTATTGTGATTAGATTCTGTTCACTTGTCTGAAAAAAAAAAAAAAAAAAATCAGCCTGTATTTCAAATTCTTGTCAGGCCCTTTGTTGAAAGTCTTTTGTGTGTAAATAAAGCTCAGGAAATAATAGTGCAAGGCTTGAAAGAGACTGGCAGTGTGCTTGCTTTCTGTGAAGTGTTTGTTTATATAGGCTGTGTTTTTAAAGAGGAAGACTTTTTTTTTTTTTTTTTTTTTTAAACAGAGCATGCTTGGAAATGCTGTTCATTTATCTTTGTCTAAAATGCTGAGTGGCTGCAAGAGCAGCCCAAGAGTTTTTCCTTCTCCTGTGGGGACAGGACACCAGTCCCTCTCTGCACTGCTTGACCCAGACTGATGCCAATCCCCCTGCAGGGAGGGGCACCCCAAGCCCTGGGTTTGAACCCACCCCAGCAGAGGCAAGGGCAGTTTGGGGCAGAGCCTGGTGTCAGCTTGGTTCCCATCTCTGGGAAACAGCAAATGCAGCAAAATTACTTCACTGGGAGCATTTTGTGAAGCTGCTGATGAACTACTCAGGAAATTTTGGAAGACTGTGAGAGTTTAAACCTCCAGGTAGACACAAACTCCAGCTCATCTGTACAGCTTGGGTAACGCCTCTATTGCCCATGGTAAAGTCAAGAATTACAAGGTGATGGGGTTTGCCTGCTCCAGGCAAATGGGATTGTTAAACCCACGTGACCTCCTGTCCCAGAAAAAAACCCTTTAAGCAAAAGGCTGGATTTTACCCGGGTTTAGAAGAGCAGATTGCTTTTCCATGGGCTGAGTTAGCAGGAGTCTGTCAGCAGCTGGTGGCAATGATCAGGCACTCTGTGATAGGCTAGGGAAGAGTAAGCCTTGCTTTTAATGACAGCTGTGGTTTGGTGAGGTGCTCTGTGAGCTGGGTTCTGGTCGATGGAAATCAAGAAGGGAAAAAAAAACCCCACATTGCTGGAAAGGTTATTGCTGAGAAAGGCTGGAAAGATATTGCTGAGTTGTAGTCAGAAATATTGTTTTATAAATAAACTGCTCTTTCTTGGGGCATGTTTTAAGCAAAGCCATTTTTATTTGGTACTGTAAGTTACCCAAAACTTAAAACAATTCACATGTAGCTTAGCATGTGTCTTATGTCCTGCTAATGAAAATTTTTAACAGTTTAAATATTCAAATATTTAAATATGATGAATTCTAGATTATTAATCTGATGAATTTTAGAAATGTTCTTCCCCGATTCTGTAGCCCTCACACCTGCTCAGTTGCTGGTGCTTTTTTGTGTGTGTTTTGGGTTGGGGGAGGTTGTTTCAAGTTTAGTGTTATTTTTGAATGGTCTTTTTGGTTCCTTGTGTGTCTCCCTCTCCCCAGTGCTCAGCTAGAATGGACAGGAACCAGTGCACTGAAGTGAGTTGGGTTTCTGACTTTTTTTCCTTATTTGCTGAGATACTAGAAATTCCTGAAAAAAAACCCACAAAGCCTCAATTTTTTTTAAAGTCACATAATTAAGTGCTGAGTTGCATCAATTTGCACCCACTCAGTTGATCCAAGTGCCTGTAAGTAACACACCAGCTCCCTTACAGTTTAGCTGCTTAATCTACTCATATTCCTACTGAATTTTAGCTGCTCCTTGAGCAGAAGGATGTGCCCAGTGTAATAAGGAGGTCACAGCTATTTTGTGGACTGAAAGAATTTTTCAAAAGCATGAAGATCTCAGTAACTTGGTTCTTACCCAGAAAATGTTACCTTACTTATCCTTGGTGTATTAGCTGTTATGATTAGCCTTGTTTTTTGTTGGGTTTTTTTTTTTTTTTTCTTGGGAGGGCTACATAACTTCTGTTTCTGGCAGATAAAATGCAAAATTACGCCAAAATCAGGGTGGTAATTTTGATATAAAAAGGTTTCTGAGGCAATAAAATACTAAGTGTGAATATGACATTAAAGGACCAATATCACCAGTGAGTGACAAGCAGGATTAAAATGACAAAAAATGAGTGTGGTCTCTCTTTGAAGATGACCTAGAGCCAGTCTTGAGCATCAAGAGCCCTCAATCCACCAGAACACATGCAGGCATTAAAGCATGTAAACTAAACTGCTGTAGTATAATTGAGAACCCATTTCAGGACTGGGTTTCACTTTCAGGGAAACTGGGACATGTGGAGTTGTAGCACAAATGCACGGGAGCTGAAAATGCAGAGCAGCTCCAGCTGTTCTGAATAAACCCTGAATGGCCCTTGCTGAAATGATTATGCCTCAAAATACAGTGAAATACATCTGATGAAAGAGAAAACACAGGAATTGGTTACTTGCCCTGATCTTCTTTGTTTCCACATGTATTTTTAAGCAAAATCTCATTTCCTCAGGTACTATTAAACAATTAATTAACTTAATTATCTAGAGAGTGTGGATGCCTATTTGGATGGCATATTAATTGGAGCCAGTTCTTTTCTTTGATGCTGAAGATGATCACAATCTCCTGAGTAAAGGCATTAGACCACTAGAACAAGCCTTGTACAGCAAATATGAACAAAAATATGCAAATACAACTTAAAATGAAAAGAAACTTGCAAATGCTGCTTTATTTAATTCTTACATTAGGGAGGCACTTTTACATTAAAAAAGAAGTGCAGAGGTTTCATTATTGACTACAAAACCCTAAAATATTATTCCATGAAAACAAAGAGAAATTGCGTCTGTGTGACAAAGTGATTGGTTTTTCCTTTCATTTCTATACAATTTATTACATTTAAACAAACAAACCCTAAAAATATCTCTAGAAAACAACAGCAAAAAACCTTTTATTCTGTTCCTGCAGGCCAGAAGCACTTAGAACATTGACGACACTTTGCTTTGTGTTCCTCATCTCTTATTTTCTGTGCTTGTTGTATGAGGCAGTCTGACCCAGGGGCTTCCCAAGATTAATGGGTGCCACAGAGATATCATAAACAAAGTGATCATGTTTTTATTTGATGTCAAAGTCTCAATTCAGCTCTGCCTTGCATGCAAAACCTGCTTGTTTCAGTCAAGATATTCTCCAACTAAGACCTGCAGGCAGAGTGTGTGTGGTGGTATGGTGGAAAAGCACGGAAGGGTGACTGCAGGAAAGGATTTCCCCTCCGTGGAGTCAGAATTCCAAGCTTGTTTTCCATGCCATCCTAGAAGAGTGACCTTGTATTAAAGGCAATGAGCCCCTGATTGGCAGCTTCTTGCTGGGACCAAATCCTGCATTGCACTACCCAAGTGGGAAATGAAGTTACCAGTAAATTTCAGCCAAAGCAATAATAACACTGAGAGATAGGCTCAGACTCTGCACTAACCCTTGCATTTAACACTGGAAGAAACCTCCCTGATGTCACTCAGAATATCCCTGGAGAAAGGCAGTCCTCCAAATTAATATTGTCACAATCCACCCTTCTGGACATCAACTTCCACTTCAGTGTCTCAAGTGAAGACAGCAGAGCTGGGGTCAGCAATGCTGGCAGATAAATGTCTCTGTGCTGGATGCATGAGAGGATATATTTATACCTCACAGCAATTCTCTTGCTGTTTATTTGGTTTGGGGTTAACAAAACCACCAGGTGAGCTGCACAGGGAGGCTTCTGGTGGTGTGAAAATGAGCTTGGAAGTGGAAAGAACACTCAAAGGATGTTAAAGAAATATTGGAAATGCTCAAAATCAGCACACCTGAGGAAAGCAATACTTTTCTAATTACCTGTTGGTTTATTAAAGTTGGCTGAGCAGAATGTGGCTTTACATTCTGAGGTTACTGGCAAAATTCAAGCTTTCAGTGGCAGCAGGGCTCACAAATAAATCTGTTCTGGAGCTCTCTGAAGGCAAGGTTACCCTAAATAAAGGGAATATGATGGATCATCAGACTGTGCTTATGTTGAGCAGTGCTAGATTTGATGGAAGAAGTATTTGCTGCAATTCCTTGGTTTTACTCAGCAAATTCCAGTTTGATGTCCTGTGATGCAGAGCTCCTTCCTTCAGGCCATTTCCTCTGTTTTTCAAAATTGCTTGGGGTGTATTTTACCCCACTTTGAAAGTAAATGACCTGACCTGATCAAGAACTCTTTTCAAACTCTAAAGCTGGGTTCTAAAGACAGACAAATTAAAGCTGGTCCAAATACATAACCAAAGCTGTTTTCAAAAACTGAGCTCCTTAAAGAAACACTTCCATTTTGAAGTTGCTTTACCACCATGGATACAACCTGTAAACATATTCACAGAGAGTTTGGGCTATAGATTCCAGGATATTTTTTTCCTTTATCAAAAGCACATATTACAAAACCTGTAGAGATTTTTCTTTGCATGTTATGCTTGAAAAAGTTGAGTAAGTCTGGTTTCATTTAGATTATAATACATTAAAATTATTTGCAACTTGTAACTTTGTGCTGATATATGAAATAGAAGATGTAAAATTCTTTCTAAACAGAAATTCCTAAACTTTCTCTCCAAGCTAAATATGTCAAAGGACATAGCATGAACATGAAAGATAAATCTAGCTTTAAGATTTCCCACTGATATATAAAAGAATGTTTTACAGAATTTTGATCTTGATTGTTTCTTTCCAGCTGAACAGAGAGGGTTCTTTCCCTCCATTCTGTCTTAAAAGGGAGAAAACCATGCTGCTGCTTATTTCCCTGGCACACCTTGCATGAAATAATGCAAGCTCCATTATGGCATGAGACTAATTATGCAAATTACATCTGAAAGGAAAAAAGTTAAATTAAGATCTGAACAGTTACTGCATGATCCGTGGGCACGAGTGAGATCTGATGTCGTTGTGTTTGGAAATGGCTTCATCCAGATCCAGCTGTCTGCTGTTGACCTTCACCTCCATGCAGCCATTATAAAAAGCAGTCACTGGTGTAGCACCCAGAGGAACATCTGCACAGAAACACATTCAGTTCATGAGGCCAAGGCGTGCAAATTTCTATGGATTTTTCAGATCATTCAAAACATGCAGAATACTCCACTCCCCATCCTTTATTTAGCCATGGGAAAAAAGGAGCAATTTGGCAGGAAACGCTTGAGTTCTTCTCCCTTTTCTTTAAGATCAAGTCAGCAAAGCTGAGAAAGGCCAGTAAAATGTTAAATATGCACTAGAAGACTGTTCCCATCCAGAAAATGAACTCCAGGAATGTTTTCCATAGTAGCTTTTCCTGTATTAGCAACAAGAGTTTGTTTCCTGGAGCCCACTGTTCTTGTCCTGAGCTACAAACAGCTGTTTCTGGGCTTAGAGGTCACACAAAGAACTGTGCTGCTTTTGCCAGGAAGCTACTCTAGATTCAAATCTGCAGCTTCTCACTTGGGGCACCCCTGGGAACTTCACACATTTTCCTGCTTCCTCACTGCTGCTTCCAAGTGAGTTCTCTGTGAAAGATCACTTTATCTGCTGCTCGTTTAGGTATTGTTTGGTTTAGGGCAGCAGAAGATTGTGGTTTTGCTTCCAGGAAACATTAAGTTAAGCACAAAATCAAGCAGGCATTGCTCTCAAGTCTTAGGGTACAACTGGCTTCTTACAAGGTAGACCTAAGGGATGCAAGAACCTTCAGCAATGAAGGTTGATTAAGAAAATGAGGGTGATTAGAAGCTGATCTCAAAAGCACCCTCTCTTTTTTCAGGTGTTAATCACCCTATCTCTCCTTAGGAGATAGATTTGGTTATCTTAGGAATCAGAAATGCTGTTTTCTCATTATTTTATTGTGCTGTAAACTGAGGTATTGCACAGAGTCCCGTATAATTGTTCCCTTGTGTTTTTTTCTCCCAGTGAAGGAAACACTGCTATTACAGAACCATGGAAGTTTCATTTAACCTGCACTGGTTGTGCTGAAATAACAGGGGAGTACTCCCACCACTGTTACCAGTTTGTAGAAAGTGGTATAAAAAATGGGGACTTATGGTCTTCATGAAATGGATGGGGTTTTTGAATACAGAGGCTTGTTTTTGGGGAAATTTGTTTTACTGTGTTAATTTGCATGTTTAAGATAGCTTTTAAAACTTAAATCAGAGATGATAGAAAACTGAGATTAAGGAGTGGCAAGTAACTAATACTTGCTTCTTATCTCTTTGGGATGCCTGAATAGTGCAGAGCTCTTCATTCTCAATATGTTGATTTCTCTGTGGCTGGCAGTGTACTAAAAAAGAATCATTGAAGCATCACAAAGATGAAGAGGCCCAAGAAATGACTGGAATCTTAGTTACTGTGGCTCTGTTAAACTGCTGACTCACCTCTACTAAGTAAATACTGACTCATTCCTTGTCAATTCAAGACATGACAGTGAAATTTTTAGCATTTTCGTAGGAATTGTGATTCATTCTCCATAAAATAATAATAGTATTATTATTTTATATTATTATCATTATTCAGAAAAGCTCTAGAAGTAGCAACACTGCAACCATGGCACATTTCCTCCAGCAATTTTCAAGTTTTAATTCAGGTTTTGACCATTTCTCACCTGGGGCAATGCTATCTTTCCTTTTGATTCAGCCTGAAGTCAAACTATTTACACAGAAGTATGTGCACACTTCCTGGACAAAATAATCCTTGGGATAAGGATAATGTTGACAATGTTGACAATATTAACTTGAAGCTTGCTTTTAACAAAATATTTTCTGTTTTAACACATTCTCTGTCTCATAAAGATTGCCAGTCATCTCTTGCTCAGAGTTTCATTGTTGAAACCATATTCCTGACTTTTCCTTCTGCACTTCTGACACGCGGATTATGTACAAATGTCTGCTTTTTGTAAATTTTTGATGCAGTTCCTCAATGGTGCCAGGTGGTGGCATTTCAGAAACATGCAATGCTCACCCAACTCAAAAATCAAGACATTTTCCAAATTCAAACCTCTAGAGACCCATGTCTTTATGTCGAAATAATGCTACTGTTAAAAAGCTGTCTGCCTCCAAAGCTGAAATGACTGGAGGAAACAAGAGGTACTTGAGGGGAAAAATCTTTTTTTTTTTTTTCTCTTTAATAATTGTAGGCTTTTCCTAGCATGGGTAAGGCTGAATACAATCAGGCTTGTAGAAATAATGAAATTAATGAAAATAACAGGCCTCACCTGGCAGGCCACCCAGGTAGGTGACAACATTTGCCATCATTGCTTGATGCAGAGTTGAGAGTTGCTCAGAATTGCTTCTGTCTGTGTGTGAATCAACAGCCAATTCAAGCTCCTGTTTGGTCACTAGAAGTCCAACCTGCACTTTTTTGGGGGTGCATAACTTCTTTGATTCCAGCTGTGCAACAATAATGTTCCCAATGGTCACAGTGATTTTCTAGATGGAAGAATGGTAGATCACCAAAGATGTCACATGTTACTTTAATAAATCATTATACTTTGTTCATTATACTTTTTATTTGCAAGTAGAAGGAAATATTAAATACTGGTACCTTGAGCTGGAAAAACTTATGTGTAACCATCACTTCTGATGATGAATGCCATTCTTATAAGTGAAAATGTTTTACAGTGAACAACTTTGGCTACAGTTCTGAGGTGACATTCTGTTTCACCTACAGTTTTAAAGGCACCCAAGTGTTCACTACAGGTTCTTAATTTGGGAAAAAGCCTGGAGTAGCCATGGTGTATAATTAAGCTCTAGCTTCAGATGGCATGTAGAGGGATATAAATGGAAAATTAAGGACAACAAAATCTGTTAATAATTTGGAACTAACATGATGCCCTTACTGTATACTCTGCTCTCATAGCTCCCTTTCTGCTCTGTGCATTTGGAAGGAAAGGTTAAAGACAACATGATGGAATGGATCTGAGTTCAGACTGACACAATGGAATTTCCCTGGCATGAGTGATTAGTGCTTAGTCACTGCTGCAGCAATCATTAATAGACAGATATTTTCTGCACATTATTATCCAATCTAATTTTCAAAATATTGAGGCTACCAGCTCTACTGCAAGTGTGTGAGTAACTTTTTTTAGTTTGATTTTTCACCTGGCAGCTGCTAGGAGAATTGTAAGATCACCTGTGAGTCAGAGGAGTTAGAGCCCACTATGGACAATGCAAGAGGCACTGTTCCATTAGAAACCAAGGCAAACATAACACCAGTGTCTGTGGATGGCCGAATAGTCAGAGTCACATTTATTAACCAATCTTCAGCACTGTCAAGATTATCTGTTTTAAAGAGAATAATTGAAATTAGTAAATTCACTTGCTGATGAAAAATTAATATGGGGTTAAAAATTAGTATTTAAATCTCCTCCCTGCTGTGGAAAAATTAGTGCTAATTTTTGAACTTATAGACAGAACTATAATTCTAAAGAAACCCAAGCAAATAAAACAACAACAACAACAAAAAACCCAACTAGCTTTTAATCCTGGATTTGCAGTAGTGGCCAACCTTTGCAAATAAACTTCTGAATGCAAAACACTCCAGAAACTGAACAGATGACACTACTGTGATCAGAATCCTCATTCAAGTAGATTCATATCAGAAGTTAAGGGAATCACTGGTGGATGCAGAAGTGCATAGCATAGTTTGCATGCCTTTTTTTATTTTCTTTCTTTTAAAATTTCATCAATTCCATCACCAGTGCAACAAAAAACAAAGGGATAGAAAAATACTTACTATAGTTTATCTGGAATGCTGCCATTCCAGTGCCAGGGTAGAAGGATCCTCTCTCCACTTCTACAAAACAGTGTTTGCTTTCTTTTTCTTGAATAACTTCATTTACTCCTGAATGTCCCTGGTTCATCAAGTTCCAGGCCCGGATACAACCATCCAGACGAGGGTTAATCTACAGCAGAATGACAGCACTGGGGGTTTGAGTCCAAAGTTGGTTTTAAAATGTTAATAATGAGTCATTCTTTTCCATATCAGCTTATTTCTATGTAGTCAATACCAGTCTTATCAATGCTATAGGTTACAGCAGTGATACTGGGAGAAAACCAAGTGGCAGGCATTTGGTACCTCAGAATTCAAGAGGTATTTATGGTTTAGCATTTCCCACTTTGCTGCCAGCGATCTGGACAAAATAATATTGCTTCAATTTTTAAAGCTTGTGTTGTGACCTAGACAAAAGGACAGCATACTTTCTGTAGATGAAAGAAAGTGATCACTAGCAATGCTCCTTGTTCAAAGTTTTATCTTGCAGAAATTTCTGCAATTGTTTTCTGTTGGATAAAGGGATGTTATTTTTTTCTCTGCTTTGCTTTTGAGTAAAACTGATTTTGAAAATTTATTAAAAAAAAAAATCTAAACTCTCTGTTGCGATTGCCAATTAGTTTGAAGGCTCCTGGATTGTAAAGAAGACAGTTGCAACAACATGACTGTAGCCATTCTTGAGTCTGTGAGATTGAAAGAATCAGGGTCTTGTCCAGCCTGGGTTGTTGTAAAAACTGCCTGCACAGCAAATACTGCACTTATTTAGAGCTTAGCAAAAGCCAGGACCAGGACATGAATCACCCTGAAATGCACTCTCAGCAGCAGCAGTGGTGGTGATTTAGGGATTCTTAAAGCCATATTAGGAAACAGGCTACAGAATCCTCAAAGATGAGACCAGAAGTGCTGTGTTTTTACAAGTGAAGTCTTACTGAAGGCAGACTGAAATGCTCCACACATGTTTATTCTCAAAACAGTGGTTTAATAACCACATTTTCATTTTCTAAATGGGTTTCATGCCAGGCTTGCTTCTTCTGTGACTCCCAGGAATACAAAACTGAACAGAGCATGATCAATCAATATTAGTGTTATTGTTTAATTACCTGTTTAACAAGAGCACCACCCACTCTGCGAGGTAATCCTGCAATGTACACCTTGGTTTCCAAGAAACCCTGGGATTGTTTAAACAGAGTTCCTGGGCTGTTAATACTCATCACAGCCTCTTTAGCTATTTTTACACTGATGCTGTGTTCTAATTCTTCAACTGATATCTGGAATAAAATACAAATAATTATATATACACACATACAAAAATGTAGAATATATTAAATATTAATTACATGAGCCCTACGAAGCATGACTAATGTTTCTTTAAATATCTACCTTGTCTAAGATATCTAAACAGGTTATCTAAAAGTTTTAGTGCAGTCACTACTTAAATTGTATTTAAACTCAATGCAGGACGGCTGCACATACCTAGGGACATTCACAGAATTAAAAATTTGGTGTGGTCTATAGACTGTGTAAGTGAGAAAGGCTTTTCATCTCAGCTATGAAGGCTTGAAAAGCGAGAAGAATTTTTGGTCTAGCAGATGTAAAACGTGTTCTAAACACAAAGTATCCAATAACTGTGCACTTGACCATGCAATTACAGTTTTGAATATCCTGCCACTTTCCTTTTCATGTTTAAAATTAATAATTGCTCTGTTGACAGCTAGAGGTAATTATCTTTTCCTTGATTGTTAAAAGGTAGCAGAATTTCCTGATGCAAGGCATTCCTGTGCATTTCTTGGTTGGCTTTTAAATCTGGCATTCAAGTGCATCATTTAAAGCCTTTTAGTAGTTTAGTTTAGATCAGCTTCTCCCTACTTTATTTATCAGCATCTTCTCACAGCGAGTAAAATGAAGGGAATGGGAGAAGAAAATCCAACTTACTATATGCCACAGTCCATCATTAATGGCCTTGCCTCCACTGGTGACTTTTGTTCCAAACTCATTCTTGAATTGAATCTCAATCTTTCCATCCCTAAGAGCAAGCAAGATCCATGCTGAGTTGTCCAGAGATTCTGCATACAGGATCAACCCCTCTGCGTCGTATGTCCGGAAATCAAACTCTGCTGTAAATCTGAGTTGTGAAGAAGGAATCTTAATAAGAACACAAGAAAAGTGAAATATTGTACAGCCTAGGATAACTCATTAGCAGGTCAGAGAAAGGTTCATAGATAATAACTTGTGGTGTCTCTGTATCTGAGCAGTTGTGATTTTTTTGCACGGTTAGTCAAAAGCATAATGTAACATAAGCCTTGTTCACTCAAATCCAGTGGGAAGTTTTCAGGTTAACACCCTGACCTGGGACTTGAAAGAACCTTGGTGCAGTTCCCAAATACTTGTAAAGGATATCCCAGTCCCCTGAGTAAGAAGAGAGATGTAATATTCCTACTGCATTTTGTAGGGATGCAATGCAGACAAAATAGAAGATCTATGATGTGCTTCAGTACAGCTGGGTTGCCAAATGTTGTCCTGAAAGAATTATAACCTAGAAATTCGCTCTGGCTTTCGTATGCCATTCTCTCATTTGAGGATTTGTTGGCTGGATCTAGGTTGAGTATGTGTAGCAGAATGAGGATTTACAGAGTAGTGGAAGAGAGGAGAGTAGAAGTAGAGTAAAAAACAGTCTTTGGGACTAGACAAAACAGAGTAAGGTTGAAAGGAGAAAGCAAAGCATTTGGAAGCTGGGGTTTGCCAAGGCAGCTGTAACTCAGAGCCGTCGCTGTCCCTCGCTGTGCTGCTCTGTGTCCCCTAGATGGGGCTGTCCCTCACCAGACGCACCCAAACCCGCTCTGTATTTACAGCAGGCTTCAACCATTTATCATCTCTGAAAGCTCTTCCAGGACAGCATTAGTGCCCGGTCAACTTGGAACAGCGGCAGAGGGCAGAGTTCTCAGTATTTATGTCCATCTGTACGGTTCTGAGGCTCTGGGGATCACCAGCTGCTGCTGCTGCTGTTACCTTCCAGGGGTTTGGTCACTAAGTCAGGGAACGCTGCAATTTTGGTTGCTGCAGCAAAGAGGTCCAAGAGCAATAAAGGGATCAGTGCCAAGGGCAATCGCTCTGACAGCTGTAAAGAAAATCATCCAGCTGGTGCCCTAGACAAGGTACTGTGCTCTGCGGGTGTCCTTGGGACACTCTGTGTGTGAAAGGAAGCCCAGGGAGGGGCATGGGGGCAGTGGCCCAATTTTGTTCTTCAGCAGGATGAGCAGAGCATATCCCAGCAGCAACATCCAAGCTAAAGCCATTCCCATGTATAATTGGAAGTTCTACTGTAACTATTTTTATAAAACTTCTGAATTTTATGTTGATAATTCTGAAGGTCTTCCTGTTTATTTATTCGTTCATCATATAAAGGTATCTTATCCAAGGGGGAGATGGTGATAAAATTCAGGCATGCAATGCATTCTTCCTAAAAGAAGAATTTCTTCTCTCAGAAAACGAAGGGAATAATCATTCCAATGCATACTTTTATCAATAGCAAATGCTTACCTTGTGACATTTGGCAGTTTGAACTTTAAGTGGAGAACAGGTGCTCCTGTAAATTGCTCTGCCAGGTAAAGTAGTTGATAATTCTTTTCAAGATTCAGATGGATACACTCAGTAACAGACTGAAAATGGTAGAGAAAAAAAGCTGCAAATGCATTGTGATAGCTTATGAAGCAACTCCTGTTGTTGCCTGCTAGCCTTTTCTATTTTTAAAGTAATGGATTACCTCTGGGTTTTTTGGTTTTTTTTAAACTTGAATACCTGTGTACAAATGAAATGATGTGGTTTTGCTTTTGCTTGAAACATCCATTATTTAAACTGCTGGAGGATAATCCAGGTTGACACAGTTCTGGTGGACTGAAACTAATATTTAAATATTTAGTTTTTGAATTAAGAATTCCAGTCTTCCATCAGGCACTTTTCTTTCACCAGGGATATGTAACACCCACCTTCTAGGGAACTACCAAGCTCCGTTATTAAAGTTCTGCAGAACCTAAACCTGCTCAGGTGTTAGAAGGGAACAGACCAGAGCTGTGCATTGGGAAGACTGTGTTAAAGAGAAATTAAAGAATCACAGTGCTTATGGACAAGTAGAAGTCTCATAGTCTCTTTGATCAAATTAGAATCCCTCAAAACATTCTGTGACTGTCTTCTACTCTGACTTTTTTATTCCTGATGTAGCAGTTCCATAAAATGTACAGGTGTTCTTGAATTTTATGGCTACTTCATTTTATGGCAGCTGGTGTCAGTAGTCTTTAGATTGAATATATTTTCAGCTGACTGAACTTTTTTTCCCCAATTAAAAGCATGAAACTAACTCCCAGATAGAGAATTAATTGCTGTTGAACAACAGTACTGAAAGTAAGAGCATCTTCCAGCCTCATTACATCTCACCATTTCAAGGATGAGCAAAATAAAATAGAATGACTGCCAAATGCTGTTCATTAAATTTCAGAAAGTACAAAGAAGACCTAAAATACAGATCCTGGAACTTGTGTCAGATCTTGGAACTGCAGTTTAAGCCAGATTTTGTTATACTCTGTTAGACATGTTTTATTGTTGTTAGAAGTGTTTTATTGTTGGCAATTATCTGAGCTCACTTCACATGACATCTCAGACTGCTTGAACTTTTCAAAGTATACAGATAACCACATACAAAAAAATCCTTGGACTTCAATTCTTCAATCCCAGTTCTCTGGAGTTTCAAACTTTCTGCTCCTAAGAAGTGCAAATTTTCAAACTGATCAAGAGCAGCCTATTTTGGCTGCAAGATGTTCTCCAATTGGCAAGTATTACTGAGTGCTTTTCCTTAAGCTATGGCAGATGAGAACTGTGGAAAACAATCCAGGGTTATTTTTCAATCCAAACAGAGTAATTCTGAAAAAGTGAGCGAAAACTTTTACACAGCCTAAGGAAAACTTGGGAACATATGGACAAAAGGAACATTCTGTCTCTGAGTGGGCTGAACAGGAATTATTGGTTTCATAGGAGAAAGCTGAGGCGTATTTTGGAAGCAGCAGGGAATAAAGATGCCTGGCTAAAGCAAGTTGCTTTTGACAGGACTCCTGTAAATGAGCATGCATGAACTGAATGGCATCCAAATCCCTGCTGCTTTGTGAGCCAAACCATAGAGCAGAATCCTCAGCATTTTCGCAGGAATTTTTAATCTGTTCTCAAATAGTTTCCTAGTTTCCTTAATCTAAGGTAACCTCTCATCAAGAAATACCAAACTTTGTGATTTTCCACATGGAATTTTACATAGCACAGTTTTACCTCACAATTCTTCATGTCCTTAGAGAGCTTGAACCCTTTTTTGCCATCACAATAGCAGCTGTAACTTCCTGGTGAGTTCACACAGAGTTGAGCACAAATATTTTCAGCACATTCATCAATATCTAGGGGAAATTAGAGCAGACATAAGATTTTTTTTCATGGTACAGACTGAAAGCTAACATCAATTAATGAAATAATGGATAAGAGAGGTTCTCTGGAATAACATGAATCCAAAAGGTGTTTTAGCAATCTGATAGAGGCCTGGAGTGCAGAGCTGGAGACAATTTGGTCTGATTTCTGAGGTACAAGGTGGCTGAATAGTAAAAGACCTCATAAATTGCTACCACAGATGGCACAAATCCCATTTTGGGTCAGATCTCTCCCTTTCCTTGTAAGACACAATGAGACCTCAGGTCATTAAAAGTATATAAGGCAAATATGTGAAGAAAGAATGTGCTTTATTAATATAAACCCCAAATTATCTCAGGTCAAAATACCTTTTAAAATAACATACAATAATGTTATAATGCCTAAGGTTCAGACAGCATCTACTTGTGGAGAAGAACAGTCTGATTTGAGCTGTGATTTAAGCTAAATCAATAAAAGAATTTCATTTTTTATTTAGTAGGTTGTGTAAAATAAGTAATTTAGAATTGAAAGGCTGTTTAAACAGACAATGTAAATTTTACATTTCTAATATAGAAACAAAATCTCTCCTTGACAAGAGACTCCAATGAGGGTGATTTGGGCTTCAGATTAAAGCAACTGCAACATTTATTCTGAAACAAATAGCCCTTCTAGTGGGAAGAAAAATTTTGTACCAATGCATGCATTTAAATCTGGGGGGTTTTAGGACTAAAATACTTTTTATTTTTGCTGTTGTTTGGAGGAAGAGAGATAAGGAAAAAGATAACAAACCCTTCTGTTCTTCAGTTTAATAGTATCTGTCATCATAGAGATAGCTGTGCATAAATGTATGTAAATTCAATTTTCCTAATAAGCATAATTGAGTTTAGCCACCTACAAGCACTACGACAATGAAAAGCTCATGTCATTTAATATTTCTGTAAGGCTACATTCCTGTCAGGCTGCACAATCCTGTCCTTAGACAGGATTTGGTGACTCATTTAATGTGGTTACAACAGGGTCTAAAAGCTTAGCAGCATAATCCTCCTGCTAGGGAGGAAAGACTTTCCCCACTGGAATGTCATCATCTTGCAACCTCCTGAATCCATGTCCCAGTAGAAATACAACACTTACATGGGTTGCATCAAATTGAATTTATCTGAAGGAAACCTTAGGAGGAGTAAAAATTAATTACTGTGAGATTTTTCTCACTTTGGTGCATGCAGGGACAGAAAATTGTCAGTGTTTTAAAATCCCATAGTAACTGGACAAAGAGCTGACACCTGGATATGTAAACACCGCCACTGTACAGAGCATTGTCACAAAAGACCTGCAGGAAAAGCCATGGAGCAGAAGATTCATGGCCACCAGGAAGCTGCTTTTGTGTCCTTTTGAGTAGTAATACAAGGCAGCTTTTAAAATACAAACCAGTCACTGATAGATTTTCCTAAACCTGACAGTGTAGAAGATTCCTCTTTGTTGTAGAACTCTAAGAGAACTCTTTAATATCTGTTTACAGATTAATTTAATTAATTTAATTTTAATTTCTGATGTGCAGTAAACAGAAACTTTAACAAGCACAGAGAAATAGAACATATTCCAAGACAAATATGCAAACACTTTCAACACTGGATAAGTTATGGTCTTTGTATGAGTGGCTTCTTGCTACTTCACTGGTAGCCATCAATACTTTTCAACTTTGCTATAATCTTTACAGAACTTTGGAAATTTTTAGTTCCAGATTGTCATTTCAGGAAAGATTCTTTTGAAGCAGCTCCTTTTATTCACAGTTCTTTCTCTGGATATTTAGGAATAGTTTTATTTGACATTTGAGGTCTTTATAAAAAAAATTTTAAAAAAATCTTTAGAGAACTGTCATGCTGTCATGTAATACAGCCTGACAACAATTAATTTAATAAAGAATATGAAGATTCAGAAATGCACCAGTAGATGATGAGCTGAGTTTTGTATAGCAGTGGAATAAAAAAAGAAAAGGGAAGGGGGAAGATGAAAGACATGAAAAAGGATGAGCTGGGGACAAAGACCCACCTTCACAGTTCTTGGAAGTTGAATTATACATGTAGCCTTCTGGACACTGACACTCATATTTCCCCTGGGTGTTTTTACAGATGGCTGTCCCACAGATGTTTGGATGTAGCACACATTCATTTATATCTAGAAACACAAATAAGTTACTAAAAAACAACTCCCACTCTTGCACACCATTTTTCTTTCCAACTTTATCCAACACTGAGTGAGGCTGGCAGAAAGATTTTCAGAGGGCTGTAAAAGACACTTCTGCATGCCTCCAGTGAAAAAATTCTCTGCCTGCCTCTCTTTCCCATCCCTTCATGCCTTCTGTGGTTAACAGGGAAAGGGATGCATGTCTAGGAAGGCAGAGAGAGAAACAGGCTACAGATATCCCACAAACTAAACCAGACTGCCTAGTAAAATTCCATCTTAGAAAAGACAGCCAGAAAGACAAGAGATAATCCAATCAGAGGTTCTTCCATGCTACAATCAATTCATGTCAGTTTTCTTTTAATTGGCTATGCTGAGAGGTATTCAAGTCCCTCACTGTCTCTCTCTATCCCTCAAACCATTTTAGCGTCTATCTTCTGTCTTGTCTCCAATTTGTCAATGTCATTTTCCCAATGTAGATGTGGCAATGGGATTTGGGGTATAGTATCAATCTTACTAAGTGTCTTTGAGCGAGAAAAATATCAGATCCCTTGTCATACTTCACTCCCACTCGTGAATGCAGGGATCATTCTAGTTTTCCCTGTGGTTTTATATTAGTTTAGATATATATATATATATATACTAGTTTTATCTTTGATTATGTTTTTACCACATTTTCCAGTATCTTTCCAAGAATTACAGAAGTTCTAACCAATTTATCTGCTTGCCCTTTTTCATAAACCCACAGTCTTCTGCCATTCTGGCATATCTTTGGACAAAAAGAAATTACCTGACATCATCCAAAACTGTTGTTCCATTAAAATGGAATGAAGTTGTAGTTTTTTCTAAAAATGCAGTAAGAACTGCTAATTATGCCAATACACAATCTTTATTTGGAATGTAATTAAGCTTGTAGGTTGTGGCCAACAGCAGACACAAGCATGTACAGAAAAAAAAAATATGCTGGGTGAATCAAAGAAAAAAAATCTTTCTCTCCATTAAGAGATGTTTTGGCTTCATTAATAGTTTCTTCTCCAATGAACTTCAAACTGCAGAAAGAGCAGCATGGCTAATTAGGAGTGATTTAGCCTAAATAAGTTTTTACCAGAGGGAATTTCCATGGTAACAATATAAGCTATTTTATCACTTTAGATTCTTGTTTCAGGGTGCTTAAAGGATATGTGAAACTGGTGAGAGACCAAAACAAGCTTTATGTAGCTCCAGTAATGAACCAGAATCTCACCTATAGTTGCTCCCTCTTTCTTTCCTTACTTCTTGATCTGGTTCATTATTTGTCTGCCCAAATGCCTGCAGTGTGTGAGGAATGAGCAGCCAAATTAAACCAGAGCTGGATCTTTCAGAGGCAATGCAAGAGCATTTATGGAACTACTGGATCACACCCTTCCCTCCCTCTGGTCAGCAGGCACTGTGCTGGCAGGGAAGGAGGTTCCCCTGAAGTCTCCCTACCTCCACAGTCCCTTTTGTTGGAATGCATGAAGTAGCCATCTTCACACAGGCAACGGAAGCTCCCAGGGAAATTGGAACAGCGTTGGCTGCAACCTCCATTGAAGTCTTCACATTCATTTATATCTATAAAGAAAAGGGAATCAATCTCTCTGCTGAGAGGAAGGCACCAATTGACCAGCTGCAGATACTATTCAATAGTAGAAACGTAACTGTGCTTCTGAGAAGCAACATGCCATGAAATTGAGGACTGTACCTTCCTCACAGTTCTCTCCTCTCCATCCTGCTTTACAGACACAGGTATACTTGGCTTGTCCATCTATGCAATCCTTATATCCATCTTTATGGCATGGCAGGGGGCTGCACTGGTTTGAAATTTCTGTAGAATGGAAAACATGGAAAATCCTTGTTATTTGGGGTTATTTCTCCTCAAAAATCACTTTAGTGTTTCTTCTTCTCTTCCTACAGGTCATGAAATAGAAAAGGTCTTGATGTATAACATGAAGGACCCCCACAACAATCTTGCTACTCATTCTTTCAACAAGAATTTTTTAAGTGAGTAAGAACAGACAAAGCTACCAGTACTTTGTCAGGCAGAAAACAACTAGAAGACAAATTACTTAGTAAAATAATCCCTGCAAGATGTGACCAGACTTGATATTATTTAAAACATGTATTCATGTTTTTAAAGAACAGCGCTCTGCCCCCTATCATACTATCACAAGTTTCACTAGAAAGATCAAAGTTTCAAGAATTCAAGATTAGAGAGTTGAGTTTCTCTGTTCCAGAGTGGTCAGACAGAGAAACTGATAATTTATTGCACTATTACAAACTGATCTGGAAAACATGTTCAGCCATGACTGTGTGCAGTGTAATTATTACTGATTTTTTTGCCTTCCATTGCTTTCAATGATAAAAACAGAGTCAGGTGTTTAAGTATTCTTATTCAAAATAACTGGAAGTTTCTTTGATATAACCAGGCTGTAGGAGGTTTAGAGAGATGTTTCAACTGTGGTAGTAGGAAATATGGTAAAAATGGCTTGCTATAAATTTAGTAGAAAGAACACAATTCATACTGGACCTGTGAATGTATAGGCATAAAAATCAAAAATATGAGAAACATCCCAAGTTTCATGCTTTGTGACCTTTTGTTTGGAATTAATGACTGTGTTTCAGATAATATTTTGATGATTTTGTTTTGTTTTGTTTTTGAATTTTTGAAAAAGCTGCTTTCTCGGGAAATGCTCTGTCTCACCTCACATTTTTTTTTAGTCAATTTCTTGTTTTGATTATTGAGTTTGCCTGAGTTAAACCATTTTTTGTCTCTTTTTGTGTCCCTGTGAACTGCTTTTTAGGCACTGTGTGTTCCAGCATCAGCACTTACCCTTGACACAAGCTCTCAGGTCAGCTGGAGAGTCTGGAGTGACTGCAGCCACCCTGAACACCCCTGCTCGATGGGAGGCAAGGCAGCCTGCAAATGCAAAGCCACACAATCAGCTCAGGGTCCAAGCAACTCATTCATACTGAAATTACACCACTTGCTGCATGGCATCTTCAAAGAGCCTCTTCTCACAGCCTGAATTGCAAAACTGGTCTGGGCATGTTAAGGACAGCTGATGACAGCCCAACCTTCAGAGTGCCTCTGTGAGGATCTCAGCACACAAGACATTCTCTGCACTATAATCAGCATGGAAATCATCCCAGTGCTAGGAGCAGAAAAATTAAACCAGTATTACCCAAATGAGAGCATCACTGAATCATACACTACAGTTGTTTAGTTTGGTTTTTTTTTCTTTTGTTTTGTTTTTTTTTTTGTACTTACCTAAATATTTGGGATAAAAATATTCCTGCAGAAAGAAAAGAAAAATAAAGGCTAAGAAAAATTTCAGGTAGGTAAAATGACAGCAAAATACATCACTGAATATATTCTGAATTCTATTGGTATTATAACTACAAAAGAAGAAAAAGTTACTTTGAGTCACAGAATATAAGCCTGGTTTTCTATATGAATGTAGTTTGGGCTAAAGCAGATTATTTAATACACACAAGACTCAGTGGAGAGATTAAAATACTGCACTGAGTTGGACACTTGCAAAATGAAGGCAATGCAAATGAATTGGGTATCAAAATTACTTTGAAAATTTGCCTCTTGAAATGGGAGGATCTTGCCCAGTGTTGTATTTGGGAGCTGTGAATTCCATGTGCTTCTGTCCTTCCCTCTGCAAAGAACTACTATCTATGTCATAGATACTCATAAAATACTTACAGTTTCAGGATTATTTTCAAAGATTTCCCTGGCTTCTTCCCTATTGCATAATTCTTCAATGCATTCCCTTTCTAGATTTCCCTTCTTGCTTTCTTCCATGAAAGAGTTTGCTCGGCGTTTCCTCAGCAGGAACTGAGAGGCATACTGCTGGGATAAAACTTGGGAGAAACAAAGCAACTCTGTTATTATTTATCTCTTTTTTGCAACAGCTGAAAAATGCTGTGAACACTGAGCAAATATGAGAATTTAACACAAAATTCTGAATTAAACACTTAGTCAAGAGTTGATGTTTGCTATTGTTTTGAAAAATGTGAGCAAGAAATCCTAGGATTCTTTATGTGGGAGCTGTTTCTCATTAAAAAATCCTTAATCTCTGCTATTTATCCCTAATAGCATCCATGCCAGAAGCATAATTTATAACTCATACTCAGGACAAGATTTTTGTTTTAGATTATGGTTATTACAAAGTGATATATGTAAGCAGCAAGTAGATAAAAAAGGCTGATTATATTATTGGTTTCAGTGATCTGCAAGTAAATATTCTGACCCTATTAAATTTATGTGAGAGCAAAATTATGTCTTACAAATTCAGGCTACCTGTTTATATGTAATTAACATAAATATCATTTTATTTTTCAGAACAGTGAAGAACAAGACAAAGGTGAGAATGCTATCCTGGGAATACCAAGGTGGACAATCTATAAATACATCCACATTTTACATGGTAAAACAATCCCAGCCAGCTTTTATGTTTCAGGTCCAGCATAAGTCATTACTCAATTTTCATGTATCTGGTAATTGTCATTTTAGTGACTTTTAACAAGTGGTGAACACTGAGAAACGGCACTAAAAATGAAAGATGTCTGCTTCAATGTTCTTTGCAGAGCACACAACACTCCAGGAAAAAGCCTCTAAATTAGACTGCCTGGTTTAATTTTTGGATATAGCTTGTGATCAAGAGAAAAATGGATGAGCACAGCTGGAAGAAGTCCAGCTGGTTGGGTTAAAGAGTGAAGATGACAGATGTTAACTGGAGAGCACCGAACTTCTACATCTGCCCTGCTTTCCTCAGCCTCTGCACAACTGAACCTGTCAGAGCTGCCCAGCTGTGGGAGGGCTGTGACACCCACAGTGCACATCAGGTGTGCACATATTCATTGCACAGAAAAGAGCCATTCAAGCTCACAAAGTCCATCCAATACTGCCTGTGACAATTCCACAAAGCCAGAGCACCTTCACGAGCCACACCAGCAGGCCAAGTGCCAGAGAAGAGCTCCCAGTTTCTCTGCACTAACAGGAAAGTAAAAAATTAAGGAAGCTGACTAGAAAGAGCAGCTAATGAGGCCCAGAGCTTGAAAGGAGACAGATTTAACATTTAACTAAAACCACACAATCCTAAACACATTAAAGGTCTCTACTAAGTGACAGGGAACATTCTGAAGTGCTGCAACGTTGGGTAGTGAATGACCTGAAGAAACCTTTGTGTTACAGCCTCCTGAGTGAATCTGACATGGGTTGAGCCTGTAACTACAAACTAATCTATTTGCTTTCCTTCTGGAAAACTAATCATCCTGGTAAGGCAGTAAATAAGATTTCCTGAGCATAAGGTTTATGTACAGCCCACCTCCAAGGTTTTCCAGCACACCTCTATCTCAGAGAACAACAAGCACGTTGCTTAGAAATGAAAGAAGTTCAATTAATTAAACTAAATGCTTTATTTCTTGCTAATAAGTAAGATGCAGAAAGACCATCTGTCCTGAGGCAAAAGCAGTGACAATAGAAATAGGAAAATTGTGTATTATAGCTGCTGGGTTTATTTCCATGGGAGATTTCTACCCCCACAATGATGTTGACTTTTAGGTACATCATTATCATTTTCCCACGGTTTTACAGCAAATAAAAGACAAGAAATTTTCAGTTGTGTACAAGCAGATGTAACACTTTCTACTTCATGTTTTCAGTACAGTGGGGCAATGGGAACAAGTCTTTTCCCCGACATCAGAGCAGTTTATCCTTCTCCTAAGCTGATTTCCTATAACTTCTGACATTAAATAAAGCACATAGCTCAGAGCAAATTCCATTTTTTTAGTGCAAATATTTCAATCCCCATGCACAGAATTAGCAGTGTATCTATTCGTCTGTGTTTTAATTACAAAGATTATGATAGGACCTTTATTAAAAATAAAAAACCCTGGCTGCTGCTACTGCTGCCAGTCTGATTACAAGAAACTCCAGCCCATTTCTGACCCTGCCAAATCAAGTTAACCCTTAATGCACTCGGGCTGCTTCACGTGGTGATAACTGAAGCCTTGTGCAACTCCAGAGCATAACAATTCCCACAGCTGGTGTACAGCCACTGTGTAGTGAATGCTTATAAAGCATATAAAAGTGATGCTACTAAAAAAGAGAAAAAAATATGTGGGAGAGGATGAGATTCCGTGGTTTCTTACAGATGTTCTGTCATGCAGATGCAACCATAAACGTGCTTTAAGTGGGCCACTTAAACATAACTTAGAGCTGCTTACCCAAGACACCAGCCAAGGAAAGCAGCTGAATAAAGCTGAATAAAAAGTGACACCATGGTAGGAAGTGGCACAATCTTGTTTGCACAGCTATGTAACTCCAGTCACATGAGTATCCTGAAAAGCTCCTCAGTGACATTATGCAGCCAACAAAATAAAGTTGGCCACTAATATTTACCTGCACCTTCTTCAAAATGCATCCATATCCTGATATTTGACCATATCCAAATGCACTGAGGCTTGCAGAGGCAACTTTATGATAATTGAACTGTATGAGCTGCATTATTAAGCTGTTTTCTCTTCTTCCCCTGCCCTGCCATTCCAGAAATCCCTGGCACTGTTCAGAGCCAGGCATAGGAAACGGGATAATATGGACCACAGATTTTGGGTGAGCAGGAGAGCCGATTTCCTGCTATTAAGAAAAATAGCAAGGTATGAAGTGCAGAAAATAAATGGAACCAAGAAAAGATCATCATGAAATATTTATTGGAAGGTTTATTTTTAGGACCTGTTAAAAACGTTACAAACTGAACTTTCATCTTTTGATACTGCTCCCTTCCCAAGTCAGATATCCCAGTACCTTGCAGAATAGTAAACATCCAGTTTCTGCTCTGCCAGTTTAATCATTAGTAAAACAGGTCAGAAACAGGCTTACTCTGAGCTGCAATTCTGCCTGTTTCAGCTACACTGTCTTCTTTCACTATTAAGCTCAAACACTTTTGTGTCGAAGAGAGAATACTTTGTGGTTTTTTGATCCGTACGTGAGAGCAAGTAGCTCTTACCTAGCCTGAGAGGTCTGAACTTACAAAAAGGGTCTGTGCCGCTTGCCTGGGCTGCGCAATAAAGCCGCATTTCCAAGCACACCGCGATCTCCCGAGGCTGTTCTTGCAAGGGAACCGCGCTCCCTGTGCAGAGACACTCCCGCGGAGCGGCGCACAGCCCCGAGCCCCGGCCGGGCCGGCCCGCACCAACCGCTCCGAGCCCCGGCAGAGCCGCGGGGCTGCCCCGCACGGCCCCGAGCCCCAGGACACGGCCCCGCCGTCCCCCCGCCCCGCCTCGCCTCACTCACAGGTCGCCGCCTCGGCCAGGGCGATGGCCAGCGCCAGCAGCGGGAGGCACCGCGGCCCCATCGCTACCGGGGCACCGGGACTGCGCGGCCGCTGCTCCGCGGGGCCGGGCGAGGCAGCGGGGGCGGGAGGGAGGGGCGGCGGCGCGGCGGGGGAGGCTGGGCCGCGTCCGGGCAACGCTGCCCTGCGGGAGCGTCACCAGGGCGCCGCGGACAGCGCCGCGGGGACGCGGGCGGGTCGCGCCCGGCCCGCCCCGCGGAGGCGGCGGCCGCACGGGCGGGCTCGGCGCGCATCCCCGGAGGGAGCGGAGGGCGCACACCGGGCGGGGCCCCGCGGCGGCGGGGCAGGGCGGGCGGGCATTGCCCACAGCCCTCGCGGCCGCGGGGTCGCGCCCCGGCGCTCGCTCCCGCACGGCGCCGGGCGGGGGGACCGGCGGCGCGGATCCTCGCCGCTGATTGGCTGATCCTCCGCCGGCGCCGGGCGAGCCACCCCTTTCTATTGGTCGGCCGCGGTCCCACCTCTTGGCGTGTGCGTGCGCGCCATTAAGTGTGTCCCGTGCCGGCCGCCGTCGGCCGTCTCCGTGGTGACGGGCTCGGTGTGGCGGCCCCGCGGCCGCGGAGCTCCCGGCGCGGCCCGGCCCGGCCCGGCCCGAGCAGCGCCTCAGCGGGAGCGGCCGAGCGCAGCCCGGAGCTCACGCCGCTCCCCGCCGGCCGCCGCCGCCGTGGCGGGGCCGGGCCGGGCCGTGCGTGGCGGAGCGCTCCGGGCTGCGCGCAGCCGTTGAGCTGCGGGGCCTCGGCGGAGGCAGCGGTGAGCGGGGCGGGGAAGGGCCCGGGGGACCCGGCAGCCTGAGGGCCGACTCCTCACACCGCGTCAGAGCGGCTTTTACAGAAAGCGCTGGGCTTATAAACTAAAAAAGCGCTGCCACAGTGGGCGAGAGGAGCAAGGCACACATGCGGGATTTTAGAGCTGCTGCTCTCTTGGAAAGGAAGGTTGGGAAGGTGGCCGGAAAGCGCAGAAAGGCTCTCTTGAACTGCGGGACTTGTAGTGACAACTCTCTACAGAAAATATTTTTTATATACAGACTATCTTTGTGAACTGTCACAAAATTGCTCTTGAGCCTATATATGGCTCGGAACATTCAGATGGGATTCAAGAGATGAAGAGAATTTATTCAAAAGTGAAAAGCAAAGAGCAACTATGCACTAGCACAAGAATCTTGTTTAAATACAAAACCATAAAAGGAGGTGAGCAGGAATTAACTAATTAGATCAAAATTAGATGGTCCTAAAGCTGTTCTGCACAAAGATTGGAGTGTTTTGTGCTTTCAGAACACCACAGTTGTTTCATCTTATTTAGCACTCAACTACAATTTTGGCAGAGAGGATGGTATTCACACATTTTTGCTGCTCAGTCATTTGGTTTGCTGTTCAAAATATAACACAGTAAAGTGCCCCAATATAATTGACATCCAGACAAGGAAGGGAGTTAAATAATTAAATTGTGTAAGGAGGGTCAGCTCTAAATGATTTGTTTAGCTGTGTTTCCAAAAATGTGAAAGCTTGATGTGACTGAAATGAATTCTGTATTGTAAAAGCCTCTAGTGAAGGTGTTGTACTAAATGTATTTTCCTGAATGATGTGCAGGCTTCACTGCTATGTTTGACAGGTTTCTGGGCTTGTTGGTTTTGTTTGACCTCAACAAGCCAACAGATGTAATATCTGGAACAGGTTTGGGATGTTGTTAGTGCAACCTATAAAACACCTGACACATATTCTGTACATATTTCAGAGACCCAGTCTCTCCAAGCTGGCAGAGCAGAATGGGATTTGTCTCCCTACCATAACATTTTCAGCAGTGTTGAATGTCCTTTCCTCCTAGAGTGTTTTGTTTCTGTAAATTTTGATCTAATTTGTCAATTCCTGCTCACCCCCTTTTATGGTTTTGTATTTAAACAAGATTCTTGTGCTA
The DNA here is from genome assembly GCF_048771995.1 of Taeniopygia guttata. Taxonomy (NCBI): domain Eukaryota; kingdom Metazoa; phylum Chordata; class Aves; order Passeriformes; family Estrildidae; genus Taeniopygia; species Taeniopygia guttata. The sequence goes on along the minus strand of NC_133024.1, from coordinate 16,586,958 downwards.
GGGCATAGTTGCTCTCTGCTTTTCACTCTTGAATAAGTTCTCTTCATCTCTCGAATCCCATCTGAATGCCCTGAGCCATATATAGGCTCAAGAGCAATTCTGTGACAGTTTGCAAAGATAGTCTGTATAAAAATGGATGGGAATTGTTCTGTGGAGGTGCTCAGGCACTGAAAATGTTACATTTATGTTATTTGACACAATTACAATGGCACATTTTGTTCACTGAGCTGTTACATTTTGTTTTCTAGAAATCTGTGTAGCTCTGTTCTCAAAGTGGGCTTTGTTCAAACTTGCTCGTGGGTTGAGGCAGCACAGCCCACCGCATGTGGGGTTGTCTTTTTTTTTTTTTTTTATGATTTTGTATTCTTCAGAGCTTAATTTTAATACTTGTAACAGTTGTAATCATCTTGCTCTTCTTAGGAACTTCTTTACTCTTCATACATTCAGCTCTCCCATGGAGAAGCTATTCTCAGGCTCTTGAGGCTAATGGAATATAAATGTTTAAAGAGTATCTATTGTCTGTGCTTTCGATGAAACCTGACCTGTTTCTGACACTGAATGACAGCAGACTCATGCAAAGGCATCCTTGAAAATCAGCTTCATAAGATTAGGAGTTCAGTTCCTACCTCTGTAAATTATCTAAACCATCACAGTTGATCAGGATTGTTATAATCTTTAATTATTTACTTTTTGGCATTATTTAAAATTACCTTTGTTTTAGGTTAGTTATAATTTAAAATATGAAGGGAATTTTGAGATACAAGCTTTAGGTGACCTGTTATGGTAATTCTCAAAAAGAGAAATATTCTGCTTCTGTCTGCTTGCAGAGTGGAAAGTGGAATTGTGGGATGATGGAAGTACTTGGTACTTCTATTTAATTTAGTGACAATTGCTAGATATCATTGCCAGTTCCTCAAAATACTCACTAGAGAGCCAGTTTCATTGCTCTGGGATTCTTTTGTGCAAAAGAACTTGACAGTGAAATGAATGCACTTAGCAGGTAGGGATGTTCTTTGTTTGCTTTTAATGCCTTATCCTGTTATGTTCTTGTAAGTCTTACTCATGCTTGAAATTGGTCCTTATCCTCTGTCAGTCAGCAGGGCTGTGGGATGTGCTGGTGAGACAAGCACTGACATTTTGTAGCTGCATGTGTCTTGCTCCTCCAACTTGCAGGTTTGCTTCTGTGTAGTGCCCTGGCACTATTATTTAGGATAAGTAGTGTGTGGTGGCTGCCCAGATCTGTAAGAGGGGGTGGATGAAGTGTGTGAGGAGGGAAAAAGGAAAGATAACAAGACTGAACATAACACTCTGGAAATGAGGCTGCTGCCTTCTTTCTACAGAGTGCCTATCTAATTTTTTTTTTTGTCCCTTTTTTTTCTTTCTAGGAGTGGCAAGACAAGACCTTGGCTCTGAAGTCTGACGTCTCTCTGCCAGTCTCCTTGGGTTGCTCTGGCCTGCCCACATAATTGCTGTAGTTTTGGTGGCTCTGGATGGCTGGTGAAGAGGGATGTTCAATCTAATGGCCAATTGCTGCAGCTGGTTGAAACGGTGGAGGGAACCTGTCAGGTAAACATGGGAAAGTATTTTACATTTCTCACCTTCCTAAACTGAATTTTATTCATTGTTTCATATTTGGTCATGTCCAACCTCTCACCCACCAGCACCTCCAAGTTCTTTCTCCAAGGGGCTTTTCTCCACGTGCTGATATCCTGACCCAGCACCTTGTACTTGGTCTTACTAAATGTCCTGATATTCCCATGGGCCACTTCTTGAGCTTGTGCAGTTGCCTCTGGGTGGCTTCACATCCTTCAGGTTTGTCAGCCTCATCACTCAACTTCAAACTTGCTTTTGTCTCATTAATGGAGATATTCAATAGCTGGTCCCAGTACGGACCTCTGAGGGCACTGCCGGTCACTGGTGTCCACTGGGACTCCAAGCTGTCACCGCTACCCTTGGGCTGTGACTGTCACAGCAGTTCCTTACCTACCTACCAGTCCATCCACTGAACCCATCTCTCCAATTTGGACAGAAGTCATGATAAATTTTATCTGTAATCCTTCCTTTGTCCACTGCTCTGGTCACTCCATCACAGAAAGCTTCTAAGCTGCTCAAAGTAAAGTTTGTTTGGTTTTTACCTTACTCTTCCAGCTTCTGCATTTTGAGATTCTAAAGTATAATTTAATATTTGGGTTCTCTTCTCAGAGGTTTCTTGTTCTTCTGAAAGAACTTGTATAAGTTATACTTCATGTTTGATACTATTACAGTTTGAAGTCTGCAAATAACAATGTTTTTTTTTAAATTCCTTCACTTAAGGGGGCATAAAATTGAGCAAATTGATTTGACCGGTGAGTCTTTGTGTATGGGAGGAATGACTGAGGTATGCACACATAAATATGCTTTCCCTGTGGCTTTAAAAATCCTATCCTGGGAAAAATATTAACCTGTATACCAGTTTGCTAATAAATTGTGCATTCCTAGCCCACTGGTTTGCACATTTACAGTCTAGAAGCAAAGGCATGCTAAGTCCCACATATGTCCAGCATCTGGTGCTGTCTGCACAAGTCAGAACAACACCACACTCTGTATGGTGTTGTTCTGACACACTGATGGAGACAGAAATAATTTTCTAATACAGAAAAAACTTTGAGGCGGAGAGATGGTAAAAATACAGGGGCATGGAACTGCAGTTACAGAAACTGTTAAAGGGACCATAACCACACCAAATAAAATTTAGAGTACTGTGAAATTAAACTGCAGCAGGCAAGTATCAGTTGAAAGCAGAATCATTGTCTCATGTGAAACTTAGACCATGATACGAGACTTTTCATTTCCTACCTTGTTCTGCTGTTCTGTCTAGTCAGATGATTGGACATGTTAAACACCAGACACACAATGGTAACAGTGCCTTGGTATTCTGATACTTCTTGTTTCTGTTTGGTGGTAAATTTACTGTGCATGTGTTTAAAATAAAGGTTAAATTATGTGTAGCTAGAGGAAAAAAAAATTAAATATCTTTCTGTTTTCTTTTCTCCTTATGGAGGAAGGTGACACTAATAATGGTGGGTCTTGATAATGCTGGAAAAACTGCTACAGTCCGAGGAATTCAAGGAGGTAAGTGATTAATTTATCATCCAAACAGAGCACTGAGAGTATCATTCCTAATTTTCAAAAATTTAAATCTGAAAGTATTGTTTCATCTCTTAATGTATCTCTCCCTCCCATATTGTTGAAAGAAAACATTGGTGGTTGTACCATCCAAATATCACATATATCACATCTTAATAAAAACGTTACAATAAAAACATTACAAAATATACAATCAGTGGACTGGATTGTTTTCTCTTTTTTCCCTGTGTGCATGTGCTTAAGTTGCTTTCAGGTGACCATTCCAGTAATGTGCATACAGCAGTAAAATTTATATAAAAATCAGTGCTGTAAGTATATATAAGGTCTAAAAGAAGGAAATTGGTATGTATAATATTAAGGATGGTTCTAGTGTTGCATATTTTTTATCACTATTTATTGTCAGAAAATTATGATAAATAAAATTGCCACTAAGAGACCACTTGATTTTGAAGGGTATTTCACCCTGGCACATGCAAGCAGGATATAATTTGAGATAAAACTTACAAAACCAAAAATTCTGGGTTTTATTTCCCCCACTTGAGGGATTGTCTTTCTAAATAACTTTCATCTTGTGCAAGAACAAGGGTTTGCTTGTAGTGTAGAGTAGTGTTTTGGCAGACTTGGAGACTCCACCTCAAGTTTGTTTACTTGTGTTATGTAAGTTCACAGACTTGCAAAAGCACAAATAAAATTATGAGCATTCTCTCCTATTCCTCCATCTTTGCCCTAAAAACAGGAGTGTTTCATAATTTAGCCTTCCATTCTTTGTGAAAACCCCACCTTTAATATCTTTACTATCTGAATGTAACAGTTATTTCTAAAAGTCCTATTTTTCAGGGGAAAAAAATGAGATAAAGGTGTGTATTTCTAAAGGGAAAGTCAAGGAAAAGATAGTTCTGATTTCCTTGAGTGTTCCCCAGGGCTTAAATGTCCTGAATGCCCATCTTGGCTATTTTAAGGGTAGGAGCCGAAGGTGGTGGGGATTCAGTTTCTGCACTGCTCTTCAGAGCTCAGTGCTTTTAGCCAGGCCTTCATTTTTTTCCTCTCAACAAGCTGAATTTTCCATGTTTCTCCTGCCTTGTGCTCCCCAGCTGCATAAAACAGATCCAATTATCTCAGCCCTGCAGGCACAGCTTAGCAGTGTGAGAGGAGTCCAGGCTTTCTTTGCCCTCAGGAAAGGGAGACAGAAAGCAAAAGTATTAAATAGAAATCTATAATTTTTTGCATATTGCATGGAAAATTAGAAAAAAGCAGCAAATAAAAAGAAGCAAAAAAACGAAAGTTAAAACCTGGCCTCGAATAAATGGAATCAAATAGTTTACATCTCAGAAGAACATGGTTTCAGTCATTTTGTCTCAGCCCTTGGTCTGAACTTCTGAAGCTCTTTTGGCAACCATGAAGGATAAAAAAATAAATTGGCAGAGCACAAGGATTCCCAGGTCATAGTGCATTAACTGTTTTGGTTGTTTTCCTTCTAAAAGTTGAGTTAGTACCATGGAAATTAGTGGAAGTGAAAATGCAGCACAGTAACCACCACTGCAATGGAACTGTGGTGTGAAATATTAAAATCTGCCTTTTGGGCCCCTCTCTTTTATCCCCCCTTCCCACTCCCCCAGTGCTCCCATCTAAATTAATGTAAAGTAACTAGTTGAGAGACTAGTTAATTTAAAATTCCCTGAGGAGAGGGGAAATCTTATTGTAAGCAAAAATGTGGTCAGCAATATTTAACAAGGAGGTTTCGCTCCGTGTTTTTAAAATGAGAATTTTGCTACACAAATCCCACTAAAAAAAATTATCTTTAAACTCAAGGCTTTCTTCTTTGACAGAGTCTCCTGAAGATGTGGCTCCCACAGTTGGGTTTTCCAAAATTCATCTTAAACAGGGACGCTTTGAAGTAACCATCTTTGATTTAGGAGGTGGAAAACGAATCCGGAATATCTGGAGAAATTATTATGCTGAGTCCTACGGTGTCATATTTGTGGTGGATTCCAGTGACATTGAAAGAATGGAAGAAACAAAACAAGCCATGATAGAAGTGTTAAAAAGCCCTAAGATATCAGGAAAACCTGTGTTAGTGTAAGTAGCGTAATAAATGTTCTCCTAATAATCTGAAATTGGGTGAATTTAGACCTAAAGAACAATTTCTGTAGCTAATACTACTGTAACTTTAGCACTAACCAATATTGCAATTGGTTTTATGCTTTATTTTATCCTGCTCAGGGCTATTTATTTCTCTTCTCTTTCATTAGCCATGGAAAAATAACAAGGGGTGATTTTTTTTTATGCTTTAAAATTCTAATGTTACTTGAAATGCTAGGTTAAAAGGCTTTACAAATTTGGCGTGGCAACATGATGCAAAAATATTGTTTCTGCTTATGCCCACATCAATTAATTAAATGGTAAATGGTTGATCATACTCAGCAATAGGGTGATCTCTCACCAATAAATATCTTGTTCACTTAACACATGGTGCTGCTGATATATGATCAACAAAATCTCATTAAAGGAGGCTTGCTTTAATTGTATTGGGCACCTGCTTTTTCTCTGTTTAATAGGGTTTGTAAAAATATTGGAAAGAACATACTTTATTAAAACCCACATCAAAAATATTTGATAACAAATACGCTTTTGAAGTTAAAAAATAAACTCTGAAAGTTTAAAATGGTTTATGAAGTCAATATCTTTATGTCTGGTGAGCAAAAGACCTCCATAATGCATAAATTGCACATCATCCCTGTGCTATCATAAAGAATCTGTACAAGTAAGAGACCTGATATTTTTAAGAAGCAGTGATGCTCTGCTGAATCTGAGCCTGGCTAATTGTATTGATGAAGTGGAAGGTAGTTCAGCAAAGTAATGGTGTAGATGTTGAAAATAGAATAGATGTTACCTTTCATTGCTCTGCATGTTACTGGCACAGGCAAGGCAATAAAACCCGCTTAGTTTAAACTCAAATGTGTTTTGAAAATGCAGCTGTGAGTGTGGAAAACTGTGCTGTGTTTTTTAATTAAATACAACTTTATATAGGGTTTTGAGTTGTTTTTTGGTTTTTCTGGTGGTTTTTTTTTTTTTTTTTGGGGGGGGGGGGGAGGTGCAGAAATCTCTATGCTCTAATCCTATAATGGAGTTTGTTTGCATGGCTGACTGGACCTGCAGAGAACTCCCTCACTTCCCTGGATCTTGATACTGCTTTTTAATCCCTATCAGTAGATAATCAGAAGGCAGAATGTATTTTTTTTAATTGCTCTAATGGGGACTAAACCAAGTTTTTTGATGCTAATACTTTTTATTTTTATTAGATTAAACTTCAGGGCTTTGATCAGAATTTGCTTTTGCATCATCCCAGTTCTGTGGAGGGATCCAGTAGTTCTTTGGCTTATGCTCCTGTGTGAGCCTGCCTCTTGAGTTAAGAATTCTTTCCTGTATTGTCAGATTTCCAAATTTATGCTGAAATTTAGCCTTTTTAATATTAATTTTAATGTTCAGATTTTGTTTGTGGATTTTTTGGTTTTGTTTTTTAATAATGAGATACTTGCTACCTATGTAGCAATAAGTTCCCTAATACCTTGCTACATGTTTTAATTAGTGCATTTTAATCCATGCAGAATAGGCTGAATCGCACAATGAGGACATAAACGTGGTGCTAAATACTCTATATCACAGAAATATAGTAATATGAGAAATCTGATGTTCAGTGTGATATTTTCTACAAATTGAATTGCTGCTCTCCCATGTTGTTATTTACTGCTTCCCGTGGAGGTGTCACAGAATAATTTTAAGACCATTTTCCTCAGGTGTTGATAGTATTGTCTTTTGCTGTCTCTTGGTATAAATTACAGATGTTAAACATGTCAATTGGGGTTTTTTTGCTGTTCAGTGTTATCACCTAATTTATGTTTATGGATAAATTCTTCTGGCAGCATCCTCAAGACTTATATACAAGTTTAAATTTTCTTCACTTAAGATTATTTTTGTCCTTTCTTTTATCAGAAAGGAGTACAAAGACATCATATTATGCAGGCAAATGCTGGTTTTGTTTGGGATTAGTTGTGTTTGTTTGGAGTCTTTGTTTTGTTTTTCTTTTTTTTAAGTTGACACATGGAGCATGTGCATGAGGAAATGCAAATCCATGTGCCGTGACTGATATTGTATACCAAGGAGATTTTTGGGAAGGTGTTTTGTTAGGAGAAAGCTATTTTCTACCTGTTATTTTGGCGATAAGGGATTATAGCTATTAATGTTTCACTTTTCTTCATAGAACACTTATAGCTAGGCTTTCATTTGTTTGTTTTTCTGCATATTTATGTAACTACTGAAAACACTGGAAAGTTACTTTAGTTATTACTGCAAATTTCTGCTGCTAATAATTTTGAATGCTCAATATCAAATTCAGTGTAAACTGTAGTTAATAGTATTATTTAATACTATTTATTTTCAGTTAATATTATCCCCTTATCAAGGAAAAGTTATCCACAAGTCTTTCTCACTTCCCAGTTCTCCTTCAGTGTGTTTTATCTGTTTCACCTGTTTCTAACCAATTTACATCTGGAAATTACTTAGTTGGGCAGCTGTTTTCCTAAGTATTAAAACTTGAATTTTGAAAACTTGAGTTTTATTCCACTATTGGAAGTACAGTTCTAGTCTATTGGCTAATTTCTACTGTGTTAAGGGGAGGTTATTTAATGAAATAGTTTCAGTGATGTCATCATTTAATTTTATTTTTTGTTGCTACTGTGTAAATAGGATTTTTTACTTTAAAGTTCAGACCTTTGATTGTATTTTGATAGCAGTTGCAATTTTAATCTGGGATGGAAGGAATCCAACTCTTTCTAAATACCACAATGTGAAAATTACTTTGATAGTAGATTGGTTTTTTCCCCACTACGTGCAACTAAAGCCATCCAGTTCACTTAGTGTCTTGCTGAGTAGCAGTGCAGTTTGTTCTGGCTTCTCTGACTATCCAAATAAAGTGTCTTTGCACAGCACAACACAATTCAGGAATACATTTCTGGTTTCTGTTTGGTTTTAGTGTGCAAATTTTTTTAAATTTCTTTTTGGATATAACTTTTTTTGCTCAGTTACAGTGCTGTTGTCTGTTAAATTGCATGGAGAGCTGTTTCTCACTCAGTTCCAAAAGGAGTTGGTTACAGGAGGTTTTTTCCTTCCTAAATCATTCTCTGGTTCTAGATTATGGGGGAGGAGTAGGGGGTGTAAGGTTGGAGATCTATTTTTTATTCTATTTTTTCATTAATTTTTGTGCTAGCAAAAGTGAGACTGCAGATGTGACTGTGTATTCAGGTAGGATAGGCAGCATTAAGATTCTGCCTTGTGAGAGTGTAATTAGGGATCATATTCCCCTATCCTGCTAGGGCTCTGCCTGTAGAGCTGAATAATCTAAGTATCTCTGTGTCAATTTATGAAAAGTTTATGAACTTTTCCTTAGAGGTAGTGTTGAGACATTCCTGATAAGTTTTCTGACCTCTTGTCTGGTCTAGGCATCCCATTCTGGATTGTTACTAATGGTGTCTGCATTGTGTGGATTTGTTTTGTAGAATTTCATATTCCTGGGGGAAAAAAAAAAAGGAATTTGAGCAAGTAAATATAAATGCTAAAAAATACCACAAGGCTATTAAAAATACTTATTATTATTTTGAGAAAAGTAAATACAACACTTTTATGAATCCTGTCTGTGATTAACAGTATTTTCAATGCTTCCCAACAGCACAGGGAGTTTCTTGCCACACTGATTTAGTTTGAAGAACCAAACTAAACTTTAGAACTTCTAAACTTTGAAGAAGTTTATAAGAACCAAAAAAAAAGAAGTCACTTTTATCCTTTGATCATTTTCTGTAGTTCATGTGTTTCTGTAAAAACCATAAAATTCTTTACTCTGGCTTGAAAAACAGATGCAGTTTTTCCTGAGAGCTCTGCTGAAGGGAAAACGGGGAGAAAAGTGAAGCAGTTGAGGGATTCCAAGAGTACTTTCCAAGATCAGTTTGGTGTGGAGGAACCATTGGTATTTCAAGCAGTTCATTTCTGGTGTCATCTGCAGCACGGACAGCACCAGCAGCAAATTGCTTTGCAAGGGTTTCTTTTTTTATACCTGACTGCAAGCCCAAACTTTTCTTTTGATACTTGAGTATATTCTTGAGCGTTGTTCATGTAGATTTCTATGTTGTTGATCATCTGCCCTTGCTCCTCCACCAGAAGGGAGATCTGGATAAAGAGTTCTTTCACGTCTTTGATCTGGTTCTCCAGATTGACCAGTTCTTTGTGTCTCTGCTCAATCTCTGACAGCTGAGCTTTAGTAATCTTGACTTCAGTGAGTAGATTTTCATTGAAAATCTCCCATTTTCCTTGCTGGAGCATGTCATTGACCTCCTCCTCAGACACCTCTTTGCCAGCTACCTCAAGCTGGCGGAGGATGAAGGTCCTGCACTTGTCCTGCTTGGCGGTGATGGCCTGGTTGTAGGCGAGCATGGCCTGCAGGTAGCGGTGGGACAGGAAGGCGTGCTGGGCAGCCAGGATCCTCACTGTGGCTCGTGCTGGCCCGTGCTCATTCTCAGCTTTCCTCACTGCTTTTGCCAGCTCATCCAAACCTTTGCGTACCTGTTCTGCTTGGATTTTGATTTCCCTCGCTATGTTAGATTCCTTTTTGAGAACGCTGAATCTTCTCATTGAAGACACGAGGCTTTTTTGTTGTTGGCTGAATTTATTGACTTCTTCCACCAGATTATTAATTTCGTTCTGAAGCTTCTGGATTTCGTGCAAATGCCTTTCAGTTATGGGCTCTTTTTCATAAATAATGGCCTGCTGTTCAAACTCCTCCTGCTCCTCTTCTTGTACAGTTGCACCATTGTTTTCCCCACCCATCTGTAGTTCCTTAGCCCTCAGTTTGAGCTCTTGCAGACGATCTCTCATGGTTTTTGTGGTCAGGATTCTTTCCTGGTTTTTTTTTCCTCCTCCCCTCTTGCAACACAGGAAGTTAATTCCAATATCTTTTTTGTTTGCTTGCACTGTAATCAAAATGTAACAACACTCAATGTTAGTAGTTATAGGTATTTTTCATATATATATAGGTACTTTTCATATATAGGTGTATATATATATGACTGGGGAAGTCTTGATAAAGACAATTACCTCAGCACATTGACTCAGGAAATAAAAGATCGTGGTAGCTGGATCACCATTAGAATCTGTCATGATGATAAAGTATGTCCAGAATTCAAAGATATAGGTATGTATGAAAAGTAGTTTTGGAGATCAGAGCTACTTCCCTCTGCACCAAAGTAAAAGTAGCAATGAGTTGGAATGGAGGGTATTCTGAACAAGTTGTGATTTGTAGCCCAAGGCCATTTTTGAGGTAAATTTGTGATGCAGTGCACAGAATTTAGACCAGAGAAGTGTGGAGAGGACTTTTATTTTGGGAAGGGGAGAGAAGTAACTCCAATTATTTTATCATTACTCTTTACTTGATGAAAACTAATCAACCTATCAATCTTTTTGTAAATAGAAGTGAGTGTGGCTGTGCCATTTTTGAATTCTCAGCAGGAAATATTTCAGTTTTTGAGATTATGAGACAGACCTTGTAACAAATCAGCATTCTGGCATCAATTTAGGTTAGTAATTCGGCCACAATCAAAAATCTTTCCCAATTTTCCTTGCTTGGGGAGTTAGTAACTGAAGCAGTTAGCTATAACAAAACGGAACAACAGAACGCTCATATTTTAAGACCTCTAATAATTTAGCATGAAAATAAATTAATTTTTTATGTTTGAGTTTTTATGGAGTTGAATCCATATCACTAGTGTTGCAGCATGAAGATTTTCTAAGCCCTTTTTGAATTACTGTTATCTACTCTTACACTGTCATTTACATTCTTCATAAAATTGATGCAAACATGCATTGTGAACCACAGTGGGCTACAATTCAGTGCTGTTTCTTATTTAACAGAAAGCAGATATAGTTTTGTTTTGTTCCCTAGCTGTTGTGCAAGCTTTACTGGAGAGCTAAATAAGAACAAGGTATTTTCTAAAACACACCCAATGGAAACTAAGTTCAACTATTTTTAATCATAGGGAAGAAGGTATTTTTGTCAAACTCTACATAAATGATTTCCTTGGACTGTGATCAAGAATGGAAGATTTTACTAAGAAGTAACATGTTCAGGACTAGAATATTATGGGATTTTTTACTTAGGGTCTTCTGGTTCAATCAGATGTGTGTTTTTCAAAGGACTGTTCAAGCATGAAGGTTAAACAGCTCAGTGGTATCTCTTAGCTGTTTCAGAGCTTTTAAGGCTGTTCTCTGAAATAGTAGTATTAAATAGGTGCAACTCTTATTAAACCCTGATTCTATGGATTTCATTTTTTGTTAGCAAGCAAATGTAGGATTTCTTAATAGTATCCAAAGGATGCATTTTTAGAAACTGCAAAGGGTCTATCCAGTAACCTCTCAGTATGCAAATTATTTTCTTGTATTTGAACAGTTCCAAATGATACTGCTGTGGTATCTCTGCTCCCCTGTGCATATTTAAAGTCTCTAAATAGATTTTTGTATAAGTCGTGGAGTTGAGCAGTGTGGACACGTTTTCACAGGCTTAAATCTGGCTTTCTGCAGTAGGATTAGCTGAAAAACAAAACTTGAAATGCTTCAGAGGTCAGTCATGAGAAAGAATGTTGATATTCTACCCTAGTGTGAATTTTCCTTACTGCTTTTTTTTCCCCCTTAATGCCGTAATATTTTAATTTAGGTTTGTTGATTCACATCAAGAGAAGACTTGTGATCAGACAAGTTTGCAAATTATTTATTAGAGAATGTTATTCCAGGGTGGGAAAATTGCAAAATGTATTCATTTCGTGACAGTAATGACTCTCCATTGCTGAACTTTTCAGTGGATATTCCCATGGCAGAAGTCAGGCAGTTTCTCCCAGATAAAATCTTCAAGCTCCTTGGCACCACCAACAGGGAAAGTTCAGCCTGGGGCATGTGAAAGGACCCAGGGCTGCTCAAGAGGGCTTCGGAGAAGTGACCTGAAAATCTTTTCTAGTCCAACCTCACACATCTGCTGACCCAAGTTAATTTAGCAGGGCTGGGCAAACCTGGGATTACAAGCAAGTTCTAAGGGCACTATTAATGCTTATGCTATGAGGTGACAAGAATTTCTTGGGTCTAAAAGAATCGGTGCATTGCTCTTGAAATAGCTGTGTTCCTTGGGGCTGGAGGGAAGAACCTCACAGAACTGCCAAACAAATCTGCAAACACTGTTAAATACCAGAGAAGTGAGCAGAAAATACTGGAGATTTTTTTTGCTTGTTTAAAGATCAGTCTCACAAAAGACTGGAATGTAAGCAATTGAATCTTAGTTTCATATCTTCTCTGCTGTTGGTCTTGCCTTCAAAGCCTGCCATTGTACAGGCTTGCCAATAATTGTGCTTGATTTTACTGGCAATTGGAATGCATGCTGGTTTCAAAGAAATGAGGATGTCTTCATGACAGAGATAACCTTGGAAATTGTTGGCTTGGCTTCTTGACTGTTCCACAACAAGCTCTGTTCATTTACTGAGTCCTTGTTTTGTCCTATGAGTTTGTATATAGGGGCATATCCTGTTTTTCTTTTGATTGAGATGAAAGCACTTCACTTTCCTTGAAGTTTTTTGTCAGTAAAGGGAGAATATGCCCATTGTTTAGAGTGGAATAAATGGAATATGTGGACTGAAAGCACTCCAGTGACTTAGTGTGGCCTCTACATTCACTGCCCACTGTCATTATTATGCAAACCCATTGGTGATTAAGTTTGTTCTTCTTGAAGCATCTTTATCTATAGTCATCTATAGTTATATATAGTTGGCAAGTTCAGAAATGCAATTTTCACATCCTTGTCAAATATATTTTAAGGGTATTGCAAGAGTCTTTGCCTTCTGATAACTTGGCTGGGTTGCTCCTCAGGAACAGGGTTATGTGAATCTCTCCATTTAAATGGATGTCATTTCCCCATGAGTGGGGAAGTCTTGATAAAGACAATTACCTCAGCACATTGACTCAGGAAATAAAAGATCCTGGTAGCTGGATCACCATTAGAATCTGTCATGATGATAAAGTATGTCCAGAATTCAAAGACAATGAGTTTGACAGAAATGAATTTTTTTATATTATCTTGTCCATTTGATAAAAAGGTAAGTTGAAAGGTCCACTTGCTTAATTGCAAAGCTACCACATAGATTTTTCTTCCACCTGTCTGATAAATTTATCAGCGGACCCCAGGAAATATGGAGACTACATCCAAAAATAAGATATGGGCTACATTAAGTTAAAAGACATAATTCAATATGTGAAGTAGGAAAGTTAATTGTATGGAACTCTTTTGTTTCTGGTTGTACTTGGGTTTAATGCCTTCTAATTTGGCCTTGCTGGATTGTTTTATTTCTTCCCCAGTCCCCAGATTACCAAAGCCTCCTGTTAATTTTAGTTTCTGCTTTTGTTCACTATTTCTTAGTTATTCAGCACTTTGATTAAAATGCCTGTCAGCAAAGGCTCTGTTTCTATTTGATCTTTGATACAATATACCACCTTACCTTGGTTTTAATATCTTCCAGAGAAGAGGACTTGCAGCCAATGAAGTAACAGAATTCTCTCTTTAAGAGCTCTTTGTTATCTGTGTTCTGGCTCATTCTGCCTTCTTTACCTCTGCTGAAACTGCTGGTTTTTTGTTTGTTAGTGGTTTGGTTTTTTGTGATTTTTTTGTTTTGTTTTGTTTTGGGAGGTTTTTTTTTGAATGATTGCACCATAAATTAGGGTAGGTTTGTTTTCCTGACCCTTAGCTATGAGTCAGTTAAGGGCACTGGGTAGACTTTCAGGCTATGCGTCCCAAAGGAATTTCATGTTGCATGTAATCCTAAACATTTTTTTTAATTTTTTTTTTTTATTCATTTCCAAGCTGCAGTGGAATTACATTACAGCTCTGTCATGTGGTGCCAAGAAACCCATCTAACTTTTTTTCTGAGCACAATGACAATGAGTAAATCTTGGAGTCATACTCTGGAGCTTGATTAGTGGTTAAGTGTCTTAAGTTAGCAAAAAAAATTAGTGAGACACATATACTATTTAAATGGATATAGTTTAAAATCCTTAGAGTAGTCTTTGGGGAAAGCTGGTGTTTTGAGTGGAAATTCAGTTTGTGCTCTCTCACGTTCTCACAAGGAAAGAAGGCACTTGTTTGGTTTTGAAATCTTGCCCTGTTACTCAAAGATGTATCTGAAGTTACTGAACTAGGATGTCTTCCTATAAGTTACATTAGTTTCTCCTTTGTTTACAAAGTTTCCTTTAGCTTAAATACATTGTAAACAAACATGCTTAAACCAAGGATTATAAAACACAAGGTGGTTGGATGAAAATATCCTCTTAAGCATCTCTGTTGTAAGATAAATCCTTAGAAAAACATACTTAAAAATAGCTGTAAGTTCAAGCTTGTGTTTGTGGAACGTGTGGGAGTGGTTCAACAAGAAAATACCACAGGCAGAGAGCTTCCCCTGCCTAAAAATATGCCACAAATGAGATAGATGATAGTGCAAATTCAATAACAGTTTCAGCAAAGGGGATGATCACAATTTCTCTCTGGGCAACATGTGCCAGACCCTCCCCTCCCTCACAGTAAAGAATTTTGTCCTAACATGTGATGTAAATCTTTCCTCTTGCATTTAAAGCACTTCAGCCTTGTCCTATCACCATGTAAAAACTGCCACAAGACTTCCCCAGGGAAACCAAAATTACCAGAATGTACAAGAATAGAAATGCTGCATTTGAAGCAAGGTAGCTTGGGAATTCTCTAATTAGTGTGAAATGGATTGTGGGAGGTGGAGAAATGTGGCTATTGAGTAAAACCAAGCAATTCAAATGTAGTAAAGCAGACCTGAGTATTCAAAGAATTCATAAAGTGGGAAAAAATTAAGCCAGTGTTGCTGGAAAAGTACAGCCAAATCATGCTGCTCTGGAGTGAGGTTTCCCAGAGACATGGAGAGAGGGAGAACAGACTTAAAATACTTCAAGATGTTCTTGGGCCTTTGACCACAAATCTGTAACATAGTCATGTTGTAGGAAATGTAGCTGTCTTGTGTTGGTGTTTTGCTATTTTTGAAGTAATTGGTTCAAAGATACATGCAGTGATTCAGCTGCAAATCTGAGCTTGTTCCTTAGAGTTTTGACATCTTTGTTATGATTGTGTGGCTACAGATGTAGACTTGAGGAAAAGCATCTACCAGCGTTTCCATGTCTGCTGACATTCCTGATGATGCTTGGGTAATAAGAGGTGAGGAGTTCATGCTTTTGCACTAACATAAATCCCAGAGAGGGTGATAGACACTGCACCTCACTGACAAAACAATGATCTCACTCTGCAAGTCACTTAGTCTGCAGCTAATTCTCTGTAATTGGTAAGAACTTTGTTTTGATGGTGATTTTTTCACGTGTTTAACCAGAGATTTGCTGTCAGTAGTGCCCTTCTCCTCACAAACCTAGAGGTCACAGAAACCTAGAAGGAAAATCATGATCTCCTCTGCCCAAAGATCACTTCATTAAGGTCCAAATATTGATATATTTTAAAGCATTATTTGAAAATAAAATAGGAGCAAGAGAAGAGTACAGGTGTAATTGTTTCCATTTAATAGGCTATATAGTATGAACTCGTACTTTACAGCTTTGCATCACTCTAAGTGGTGTGAGAGATTCGTCTTCCTGACAGAAGTGCAGACTCAGAATTTGTGCCGTGCACCATCCCACATGCTTTACATTCCCATTTCATCTCAGACCACACAGCTGCCTGTCACAGCCTTGGAACTCACCTGTAAGGCAGGTTTTCTTTAAAAAAACACACAGGCAATTTGACTATACCTAGTTTGCCTATGGCTTGATATATCAAGGTGAAATAGAGTCTATTAATCTTGTCCAAAAATAGATTGTTATATCACTTATTGTCATTTGTTTTGGAATTACACATCTGGAAGCTGAACTGAAGTTGCTTTAGGTGAGCTCATAGTTGTCTGCTGCCTATTTGACTAAGAGGTGGGACTGAACTGATAGCAAAGCAGAGTGTCTGAAGAAACGTTTTCAGTAAATAGGAATATGATTCAGACTTGTGGTGAGTATGAGGCCACTTAACAAAATGAAACAAATTATAATTGCTGTTCTTATGACCAGTTCAAAAGCTAATATGAGACTAAAGTTGCCTAGAGATATTGTAAACAGGACGAGTTTAGAATCTTACTTTTAACTGTTGTCTTATTTAAAAGTGACCTGGAGGAACTGTCTAGGGAAAGTGTTGACTTATAGAAATGTCTCCTACAGCTCCCTGAAGTTGCATGAAAGCAGGCCAATAATCTTGTAGCACTTGATTCACCTTTTTTTTTTTTCATTATAGTTTATAATAATATTCAAAGTATTGTTTTGTATGATAACTGAAGGCATGAATTGAAATTAAGTCCCTTTATTTGAGAAAGAGCTACGTGTTAACCATCAAAATTTACTGATAGGTTGTCATTGTTGTCAGCCTCCCAGAAGGGACAGGGGCTTGAAATGCTGAAGAATGTGCTTGAAGATTTGTTAATTGGAAGGCAAACTGCAAAAAATCACCTGATAGAGCAGGCTCAGACTTCATCAAGAGTGCCTTCCATGGGCTCATTGAAACTGTTGGTCTGTTCTCCTGTTTGTTTGTTAACAGTATAAGAATTCTGTTTTCCATGACTTCCTCAAAAAGCTTGTGAACTGCCAATAATTGAAGAAGGAGAAACAAGCCAAACAAGCAGACAAGTCACTTATTTTTGCCTCTGTGTGGGTCAGGAGTTTGACTTTCATGGATGTTAACATGAGCAAAGCATAAAGAGACAAAGTTTTTGATGCTGCGTCTGCTGAGGCCTCACTCTGGAAGAAAACATCCTTCTGATGGCTGTCCACAGGATTGCCCAAGATAAAGGTTAATGGATGAGAGATAAAAATTCCAAAGGGAAAAAGGGTAGAGCAGCATTTTTAAATGGAAGGTTCACTGTAGAGTGAAAAAGATAGCATTATTCTTTCCCCTTGTTTGGACTGCTGTTAATTTCAAAGGTTCTGTCTTTGTTTTCCCAGCTAATTCCATCCCGCAAATCTATGACTTCTTGAAGTAGCCTTAAAGACTAATCTTGATCGTAGGTAAAACATAAAGATTCATTTTCCTATAGTTGCTTTCAATCATGGAGATTGTTCTGGTGCTGCAATATTTTGATCTCAGGGATGCTTTGCTCTTCATTAATTTTGATGGACACTATGCAAATCTAACCCAAAATGTTTGGGTTGTGATCACTGATTCCAAATAAATATAACCCCCGAAGTAGCATATCTAAGACATTTTTACAGATTTTGTATTGCAAAGTAAACTTTTAATACTGGTTTGGTTTCTCTTGGGGTTTTCCCCCCCTCTTTGCTCAGTAATTGAGATTTTATAGACAGGTCAAGGAACTTCCACAGCATTCAGACTTTGTTTTTCTCTGGCAGAAGTGGCTTCTAAGAGAAATATTGTCACTGAGCTGTAGATGTCAGTTGTGCCAATGCACACATTACACTCCCTTTCCACATTGTTTCCCGTGACTCTTAGAGTTGAAAAGCTCTCCAGTTGCTTAGAAAAATCCTACTTGATCTAAAAGCAGTAGGTGCCAACTTTCTCTTTACTTCTTGCATGAGGTACATTTGTTACACTAAGACAATTCAAATATACTTTATGTGAAACTGAAATAAGACAAGCATGATTTTGTAGATGAAAGCTTCTTATTCAGCTAACCTAGTATGATAAACTAACAGCCACTCTGCTGTGCTTTCAAGTATGCTTCGATACATGCCTCCTACAGGTTTTTAAACATGAAAAATTGCTATACATGAAGTTCAACGGACTTGGAAAATTAAAATAAAGGTCTGTCTTAAGATAACTGATGTATTCCTTAAAGAAGGGTTTTTTTTGCCTAAAACTTGCTTCAAACACGGGTGGTCCTGTGCAACAGCAGCAGAGCTGTGAGTCCATATTTACCCACAGAAATAGCTAACTCTTTGCAAGGCAGTCATACATTATTTTTATGTCTTGACACTTAGGCACATTTCGATTCTAAACCCCACTACAAAGCCTTCTTCTGATATTTGCAAATTTAGAAACGTTAAGTAAGAGAAGAGTATTTACCTCTGAATCCCGTGCTGGTGGCTTTTACTCTTTACACAGGAACCCCGGAGGTTAAGCTTCAGTATAATCCCAAAAACATTTTTCCAGAATATTCCCTAGGCAACGTGTCTAGAGTAACATTCCATGAAGTATTTCCTTCATTCCTTCTGCTTCTTCTATTGTTGACCAAGTGTGATCATCCTCAGGAGTGCTAGAGTGAAACTGCCTTCTGCAACTGCAGGAGACAGGCAAATTGATTACTTTGTGCCTGGGGAATCTGGTTGTGCCTGTTTGAAAGCCAGCCCTGCTGGGAGGCGGATCCCTAGGAGTGCCCAGGAGCAGGAAGTGCCTTGGAGCAGCTGCCCTTAGGAGCTGCCAGTGGAGCAGTGCCTACCTTGGAAGCACAAGTGTGAGTGCAGGCTGTGCTTTCTTCTGCACCAAAGCATGGAGGGAAAAGCAGTTATTGAGGGTAGGTGGATCTGTTCATGGGTATAAAAAAGCCTGCGCAGAATAATGCATTTTACTACAGTATCTTGAAAATACTTGCAGTCCATTTAGAAGTTTGACCTAAAGTCTGAAGTGGGCAGGGGTGTCCAGCAGTAGATGGACCTCAGCAAAACCACTTCAGTTCCTGGGGAGACTAGGCAGAGACTGCTGCTTTTCCAGGTACAGCACCTCAGCCATGTTCTTCTCAGTATTGCTGCAGAGAAAGTGGAAGCTAATTGACCAGAAAGACAAATATGACACCTTTCAAGGTGTTAGAGGTTAAAAATCAGCAGCTATTGCAAGCTGTGGGATGTTAGTGTCAAACTGCCACTGAGCTGTGCAGCTTACCAGCATTTCATTCTGCTTCAGCTGTGCTTTGTAGGCTGTGCAGAGCAAAAATAGTGCAACTAGTGCAGTTATTTAATCTTCAAGTGAGAGAGGAATAGGCTGTGGCAACAAACACTGCTCAGAAATATTTCCTTCAATTAGCTATAGATGAATTGGCAGCACTGCTGAGGAATGCTTTTTAAGACTAAGAGGCAGTGCAGTAGGATTTTCAGACTGTAACAAAATACGTTATGTGGGGGAGAAAAAAGTGGAGGCAATTTTTTTCCAGTCTTTTAGTTACTTTTTTGCATTGCATCTCAGTTTTTCCCTGGTTTAGCTTTGTTTCATAGTTAAATACTGAAAGGACAAGTCTTGTTCTAGCTGGTTGGTGAAAAGAAGTAGAGTATTTATAAACATATTGAAAATATCACATGTTCTGTATATGCACTGAATAGCAGTTTGGGAATCCCTGCACTAAATCATACAAAGCACTGTAGAAGTTATCTCTTTAAGAAGTGGGAATTCATTATCAAGGAAGGGCAGGGAAGGGTTTTATGCTCTTACCAGCTCTGCAGGCCAAGCCAGCAAAGTTGTTATTATCAGTAGGAAATAGGGATTTTTACCTCCAGGATGATGATAAATAAGTGAATGGTATGGACCACAAATAGTTAAGAATGGTGAAGACTGAGAGCGACTGGACATTTGAGAAGCTGCTTTTCTATGGTCTCCTTCATAAACAAATTCTTCTTGAAAAGGAAGATGAAAGATTAGATAATAAATTGTAGCTCATGGGGGTAATGGTGACAAGGAATGTGGAGTTTTGGGCTGTAGATGCAACACAGCTTTTTTTTCTAATGTTTTTGATGCTGAAAAATCTCTTGGGAGTAAAATAATTAAGAATTGAAGCTCTCATACTGGGATTTTGGAGAATAGGGACAAGTAAGGTCTTAAATCAAACTGAAGTGTTGACAAGTTTTGGTAACTACAGAGTAAATTCTTACCACTGTTCCTTCCTAGCAAGGAATTAGCATAAATTCAAAGTACAAGCTTTGGCCTAAGTTCCCTAAAAGCCATTTGAGTTCATGAGAGTGACTTGAGATTTCAGGAAGAAGGTTGTGATGTCTGGTTCCAAAACCTTCTGCCTCTGAGCTCATGGAAGCCAAATATTTGTCTTCTTATCCAGAAAATTGAATCAGAGTTCTTATGTCATTGAAATTGCTAAATTTCAGAGGAACATTATTTTAGTGGAATTCCTGCTTTAGAGAGAAGCAAGTTCTCAAAAAATTTTTATTTTCTAATGCTGTACAGCACTTAGCTTGAATTATTATTGTTGTAGAAAGTGCAAAATAAGGTTAGATTGTATTTTTATACTCCTAAATGAAAGTCTGTCTTCTAGAGTCCTATTTCCTGCCACGTATAAGTGACAAGACAATGATCTTCATCTTACAGAATACTTATTTTGTGAGTTATGTGGGGGTTTTTTGCTTTCCTCTACTGAATAAAATATGTGTTTTAGAGCCATTCATGCAAGTTCCTCCCTCTACACTTGTAAATTTTACTCAGGAAGAGCAAGTTCAAAACATTGTTAGGCATCAGAGAGAAATGCTGGGTAGCAGGCAGAGCTGAGATGATCCTGAAGCACTTTAAAACAGGGAAAGTGTTTGGGAAGTTGTAAAACTGTGAACTTTCATCCAGAGGCTCCAACAGATTGTCCTGTGTGGATTTAGGAGTAAAGCAGGATGATCTTTTATGTCTATTTTCTTAACTGTAAGTATGATTGCTTTCTCTAGAAATAATTTATTGCTAAGCACCTTGGTGATTATCTAACATTAGCAACTGATGAAAATGGTGCATAGACTAACATGCTTTATTGGGCAGAAGAAATAATTAAAGCAGAAACAGGGAATTTCATCTTTTCTTTCTCAGTCTTCCCCTTCTTCTTCCTAATTTTGTCACAAACTCAGCTTTTGGAGATGTGAGAGTCTCTCTTGTGGCAGGATGCTGAGTGTTTCTTTTGATCTTCCCTCTAGACTGGCAAATAAGCAGGACAGAGAAGGAGCTCTGTCAGAAGCAGATGTGATCGAGTCCTTATCTCTGGAAAGGCTGGTTAATGAACACAAGTGTCTCTGTCAAATTGTAAGTAGATTTGAAGATGCAGTGTTTTCTCATATGTAAATAATGTAAAGTTTCCATCAAGGTAGGAAATCATGCTACATGCTATAAAACTGAAATTTAGATGTAGTATTCATTGTCCTGTTAAGAAAAAACCTAGCAGGAAGTCTTTGTGGGGAGAGCCAAAACCAGAAACCTTAATGAAAGTTGCTTAATATTGGTCAACATTTCAGATAATATATCCAAATTAGTAGTCCCTGAAGTTTTTCTTTAAGTCTTTGTTTTAATCTACCAGTGTTTTAGATAAGGCTTTATTTTCACAATCTTTTTCTGATAGCAGTAAAAAATATTTTGAAAGATAATGAGGGTTATGGTGTTGTTAACCAAGATAAGAAGACAGTTTTGCAAAACCATTTAAGCTTTGGATTTTAAAATTTAAAAATAATTTTAATTCATTTGGGAGATTTGCAAAATTTATAGAGCACTACATATTGCTATTGTCTTCTCTAATAGCTGAGTTAGAGCAGGGCATAGCTCTGTTTATTATGTCATGATTATCTGAGTGTTTTTCTTCAGTTAGTGTACTTTGCACTATACACATATAGCAATCATAAAAATTAAAATTGCAAGTTCATCCTTGTTTTTTTTTCCAAGGAGCTTCTCTACCAAAAATATTTTCTTGAAAAATATTCATCAAAAAATGACCTGGAAGATATTAGCGTATTCCAGTACATCTGAATTGCTTGATTTCTGACATGCTGTTCTTGTTCTTTATTTTGTGTGTAATTAGGAAAGACACCAGATCACACTCACTTAAAACTGTTTCATATTCTAATGGACACCTTCTTTACCAGGCTCTTCAAAGATAAAAATGGTCCCAAATTCCTTCAGTCTAAATTGACTCCTGGTGTCAGTTTAAACAGAGGCATTGTGAAACAAGATACAAAGCTAGACAATGACCAAAAAACCTTTCGTTTCTTCTTATTCTTGTAGTTAGTTTTCCACTAGATCTTTAAATTTCACCACAAAGTATTAAAGCAAAAGGAAGGAGTAATTTGTCTTGCTGTTGGACAGTGTCAGTGAGAATGACCTTCCTCTTCTTCTTATTTAATATGTCTATATATTCCATATTTTTAAATGTTTACATTTTGTAACCAAACTTCAGCAACAAGAATCTTGGTGCAAACTGAGAAGAACACTGCCCCAGTGCTGGCTAGTGTTTGATCTCAGTTTTCTCAGACAAACAAGTTGTATACATCTGCTGTATATCTCCTTTCTGGGTAGGTTCTGCTGGAGGGTATTGCAGGGTGCCAAAAGGCACCCTGCAATATTTGAACCTTAATTTAAACATAACTGGTCAGATTTTTTTTTTTCTGTTGTAAATTGTACATTCCATATCTGACTGTTGTGCCATTTAAATCCTTGTCAGATGGAGAGAGCAGATAGAGTTTTTCAGATGTTGGCATTGGAGAGTCCCTTTTAATTGTCATAAATTCCAACCTGAACACAATCAGTGTGAAATATCATCTCTACGTGTCATCCACAGAGCTGGTTCTGTTCAGTTGTTATTCAGAGAATGTTTTAAAAGACACATACAGTGCTCCAAAACATTTTTGAAAACAGTTCCCAGGAGATCTTGAGAGAAACCTTTTCCATGTTCCAAGCTTGAATCAAGCCCTGCCTCATTTATCCCAGTTAAAGCTGATTTTACTTGTCCTCCTGACATGAAAAAATAAGAGGAAATTATTCTTTTCCTATTTGCAGTTTCACCTTAAGTTTTTGAAGGCTATTATCCTATCTTCCTGAAGTGCTTTAATCTCAAGAGAAGCACTCTTGGTCCTTCAATGATTTCTTACCAGATGTGTTTTCAGAACTATTTTCTCAATGAGGTTTGCATTTCTCTTTCAACAGATTTGCCTGGATCATGTTTCTCTCACTGCTGAGAGTATAATTACAAAAGGTTTTACTCCACTCAAGGTGCAGTGCCTGTTCTGTTGTATAAAATAGCTTTGACAGCTTTTCTGACAAATTCACAGGAGATTTTATTTATCCCCGAGGTGCTTATGAACATGTTGAACTTTCTTTCACGAACTGAAGCAAAGCTGATTCTCTTTCATCTCAGATTTTTTCATTTTGATTGATAAATCTAGCATGGACTATTTATAACCCATAATTCCCAGTGTTTTACAAGCTTCACAGTCAACAGTAATTGTTCCACTAATTTCTTGTTTCCAGTCAAGGAATGTGGTCTTAACTGCAGATTTTTCCTTCCTTCTCCATATATTTACAGGAACCTTGCTCAGCAATCATGGGCTGTGGGAAAAAAATTGATAAATCAATCAAAAAGGGATTATTTTGGCTTCTCCATATCATAGCAAAAGATTTTGATGCCTTAAATGAGCGCATCCAGAGAGACACTACAGAGCAAAAAGCACTTGAGGAACAGAAAAAACTGGAACGAGCTGAGCGAGTCAGGAGGATACGGGAGCAGAGGTATTTTCCTGTGATTCCTACTCCATCCCTTCTTCCCTTCTCTGAGATATTTAGTTCATTCCTGTGCTTAGATCTTACAGGAACCAGGCTATCCAGGATCTAAAGCTTACAAGCCAAGAATCTTTCTTGAAGTTTTTGCCTCTTCATCCCCTTTATTTGATTTGCTGCATGCTGGAAATGTGCTGTGAATGAGAATTGCAAGGTAGATGTGTAATAAATTTGGCCTTACTAATATAACTTCACAGAAGGCTGACCTAAAAAATAATTCCTGTGATTCAATCTGAAGTTGCCTTCTAAAATAAAGTATTAAGTTAGACTCTCCAACCCATATGTGAATATCAAACACTAGATGTGAAAATTTATTCAATACTATGCTTAATAAACTTCAAGATATCCAACAGATGAGGCATGAAGGAACTAAAGATGATGCAATAAGGGAAGGCAGGATAACTGATTTATTACTCCCCTTCAAATCTCTTTCTGGTCTTTAGCAGCCTACTGTGGTGCCTGTGAAGAGCTGATGTTAATAATTTTACTGGGGCATTCTTAAAATATCTCCTGAGCACCCCTGTCCTCTCTTCTGCCTTATATAGGCAGAGAATTTTAAGTCTCAGTTACTGTGAGAAGTAGCTGGGAAGTGTCTTAGACTATATTCTGGCTGTTTTGGTTTAAATAACCAAGTAAATTACTAAAGTACATTTTAGACAGCTGCAACTTGACATGGTCTTCATATACATTTCACAAATTTCTAAAAAATTGGTTTGTTCCTAATCTGCCACAAGTCTCTGCTCACATAAAACCTCCTGACCATATTGGATTGTGTTTGGTTTGTGTTACACTGAGAGGTGTAGTGGGGAGGACTGACATTGTTTTCTATAAGATTTCTGGCTTCTTCATAATTCTTTATTCATTCTCCCTCCTTCCATTCCCCTTGCTCCAAAAAAACAACCCCAAAACCACTGAAACATCAACCCAACAACAATGCCAAAGGGAAAAAGAAGAAGGAAATGCACCTGAGGAGGAAGAGCCTGAGCCTGGGAAATGTGAAAACCCCTTCCAGCCTATATCTGCTGTAATCTCTGAGGTAGAAGAATTTGTGGCAGTCTGGGTCTGTTTAGAACTACCATTAATAATATCTGAGAGGCAATGACAAAAAAGAAAGAGTTGTTCTAAGTCTGTCTGCACAACACTTTTTTAATTCTTACGTTAATCTTGGCAGCCTTGATTTCTGTGCATTGAATCAGTGTTTTCATGATAAGAAAACCTCTATTATTGATTGGGGAACAAAAGTTTTGTAGACACAGTAAAATGTAAACACATGCCTGAAAACATTTCCTAATTAAACTCCTGGGATTCAGAAGTGGAAAATATTCAAGGTCTATTCATTTATTCTAAGGTGTTTTAGTGATGTGGTGAGTCATACCAAATCTTCCTGACTTGTTCAGTTATTCATATTTGTGAGCATAACCTCTTTTCAGTTGAAAATAGACTCTTGAGATTTTTTTATTAATTTTGAAATATGAAAATCACATTCATATTAAAGTTTCCTTAACCTACATTTCTGAGTTCATTTTTTTTTTTTTCATCCAGTTGCCTGGAGATAACACAATCTAAAGAACCATGTACATTTTTCAAGCAAGTAATTCCAACATTTGCTTTTTTCCAAGACAAAAGCACCCATGTCCACAGAACATGTCAAGGCAGCTACGTGCACAATAATCCATTTAGTAATAACATCAAAAACAAGAAAATAAAGGTGCAGCTGTGAATATTGCAGAGATGGTGATTTAGTGACACAGAATTGTGAAGCAGCCAGTTATTGTGGTTGTATGCCACAATAGGTATTTATCCAAACTAGGATATAATTTTCTGGAGACTTGGGCTCTGACCATCTGTATTCTTTTAACTAGCACACAAAAAAAAAAAAAAAATTGAGGAGAAAGAAAGTAGAAAGGTTTTTTTTTTTGTTTTGTTTGTTTTTTTTTTTAATAGGACCAAAAATAAAACAAGAAAAAAGACAATAAATCTAAATATCATTTTGGTTTATAATTCTTTGTCCCTTCCTCTGGATAGGATATTGGAAATTTAATTTCTTCATCTATTCGAAGATAAATTGTACACTAAATATAGGATATTTGGGGAATAATTTCATTTTTTAGTAGCCTTTCTTATTAGTCAGTTTACAGCATTAGAAGTAATTAAAAAAAAAATCTTGTCCTTTTTGTTAGAATGAAAAACAGCTGGAAAAGGAAAAAAAGAGACAAAAGTTGGAGACTGAAAAGGCTACAATTGTCTTGAAATCCCAAGCAGAGCAGGATCACATATCAAGTAGCAGTAGCCAAAATACAAATGACAGCAGGCTGGAAAGGTGCAATTCTACAACTGCCCAGCTTTTGCAGCATGCAGAAGAGAGTGACCAACAAGCCTCAGAATGCCTTGACTCAGGTAAAACTGCTGCCTTTTAAATCATTTAATCTGATTTTTCACATGCTTCTTCCTTCTGTCCGTGGTATTTGTCATTATACCACATACCAATGTCACCTATTGGGAACACAGAAATTCAGGAATAGGTTATATCAGTTGAATTTCTTCATGGAAATGTAGAGTTTACATATATTTTATGCCCACGGTTTATTTTCTAAGCAAAATGTTGTGTGATTTACATTTCCCATAATTTTATGTCTAAGTCTGGACTGAAAGCTCTGATGTATCTCCCCAATAATTGTATTAGAATCTGATGTAGGATATTACCTGAATACAACTGTAGGATATGTAATGGGGTTTTTTTTTCTGTTGGATGTAGATAACAATAAGAAAAAAAGTAAAAAACCAAAATTAAAAAGGGGCCACAGAGTAGAACCTGTTAATGCAGAGGACTCTCTTCCCAAGAATCCTACACCACCAGCCCTTCCACCAGGTAAGTGTAGAAACAGTAATTTATGTCTCAATTTGTGGTGGGTCATCCTTTAAAGTCTCACTTGTGAATGTTGAAACTGGACTGGTTTTCATACAGAGAGGAGCTACTAAACCTTCCTCTCTAGAAAATCTTTAATACAGTTTCCCACTTCATGATATGATATTTCCCAAAAAAAAGAGCCAGAAACTTGATTATTTGCTGCCATGATTAAAAATATCAATATTTTTAATGTAAATCAGTTCATTTTTGAAGTATTTCATCTTTCTTCAGCATGGATGCAATGTAGTGCATAGCTTAAGCATTTCTAAATGCTTTGTTTTCTCCCAAGGAGCTGTAGGGTCTGTACAGCTCAGAATAATCCAGTGCAGTCATGGAATGCTCTGACAGTTTTTGTTTTCCTTTAGTTGGATGGGGAACTCCCAAACTTAATAGACTTGGAAAACTTGAGCCTCTTGGTGAAACACATCATCCTGGTAATTGAAAGTGTTTGGAGCTTTGTACCTTTTCAAACCATTCTCCTTTTTCCATTCACTTCTACATTCACTTCATTCTTCATCTGTTTTTCATTTCTAAATTCCAGTTTTCATTGACCAAAAGCTTTCCTTTTTGCTTAGCAGAAAGCATCTTTTTGATTTTTTCAAGTCTGATTTTTTTATTAGGAAAATCAAGGAGTTCTCTCCAATTTCCTCATAAAGTTTAAAGTGGAATGGCATGTCTGAAGTTGTTAATGATCTGAAGTTATTTGCACCTCAAGATTAAAAAGCAACACATTGCAAAGAGTAATGGGGCCAGTTACTTGAGTCCTACTGCGTTTAAAATGAAAATTTTAAATTTTATTAAAATACATACATACTGCATTTAAAATGAAAATTTTTAACTGGAAATATCAAGGTGCAGTAGGCAGTCTTGATTTCTTGCTTTGATAATGACTATTTTCTATTTTTGGAAAATTGTGGAAGACTTTTATTATGTTGATATTACATTTTTCCTGAATTTGAGATGATAGTTTCTTACATTTTTATTTTTCAAAGTTTGAAAAGTGAATTTGGAGACATCTGGAACACAAAAACAAGGAGCTTTTCTGCCAGAGAACCAAAAGATGCCTGAAGGGGAAATAAGATTTCTAAACCCAAAACATTTGTTTCTCACGGGAAATTCACATGCTTAAAATATGGTTTGTAATGTTGATCATAAACCATCTTGCTCTTTTTTTTTAAAGGCAAATAGAGAGAAGGTGACAAGAAAGGAAAGCCAGATGAAGAGGTAGGGAGGGGGAGAAAAGGAACTCAATTTTTATCTGTGCCTGATGGAGGTGTTGCATTCTATAGGAAGAGCATGGGTGGGACAAAGAGGAAAAAACCTCCTTAAGCTAGGTGTGAATTTGTAAAATAAGTGCAATTATTAAATAATTTTGGAAGCTGACAATAGCAAATATGTTGGTAGGGAAATTATCTCTTGACCAGAGATGTAAGAGCAATCTTGAAGTACTCAGAATTTACAGCTGAATTCAAGGCATTGCCTACTCTTTGTGAGATTTATTCTTTTTTTCAGGAATTTTGAACCTCTGACAAGATGTACACTTGCAAATCCTAGCAAGAAAACTGCTATTAGGAAAGCACTATTTATAAATGAAGAAAGTTCTTCTCATTCATAGCCCACCACTCTCAAACCTTTAGTTAGGTCCTGATTTCCAAAAACATAATTTATTTATTTATTTTGCCTAAAGCAGCTGTGGGGGTTTAACTCTGTCAATTTGAGATGCATAGAATCAGAGAATTACTGAGATTGGAAAGGGCCCTTAAGATCATTGGTTCTGTTAACCCAGCACTGCCAAGTCTATCTTGCACTGATTTAATTTCCCACCTGGCCTTGCCCATTTTCTCTCACACAACAGTGTTTTTCAATGAATTCTTACATATTTTGCACTCTGAGAACCTGCTCCTCACTGGAAACTCAGAGTTTCCCTGAGACCACTGGAGCCCACCTTGGATTCTTTTTTTACAATAATCCCTGAATTGCATCTTTCTGAAAATCAATTTATTTTTGGTTGTCCCTTCAGCAGAGATAAATCACTGTTTATTACTTTTTTTCCCTCCCCCAGCTTTGCCCAAAATTCAAAGGTGGGTTTAAAAGTTTTTTCAGACATTCAAACTTTGTAATTATACACACTTATATTCACTGAAGACTGCAATTTTTCCAGTAATACAAGTAATTTCAGCACAACACAAGGTGATAAGTGCCTGTTTATTGTCAGTGGAGAATTGCAAGAATGTTAAACCTCTTTCATTATAGGAAGTAAAATTCTCTGGCAGTCCTAAAGTGCTCTGCCAGACCTCAAAAAATGGATGAATAAAACCATCCACTGGGAAGATTTTCATTTACCTTTGAATCATTTGTTGCAGTGTTCTTGCTGCTGCAATTAGTGCTAATGAAATCAAAATATGTATGGCAATAACATAGAAGTGTTTTCAATTGTCTGACTAAATGTAAGGATAATTAAAATCTCAATCCTACAGACAGTTCTATGTATTTTTAAAGTAGTGTAGTCCAGTTTCAATGCAATTCTAACAGAAGTTATTGCATCTGTAGGACAAGTGGGATATAGTCTTCTTGGAAAATGATGGTTTATTAAAGTTGAATTTTGTGTTGGCAGGCCATCAAGGCTTTCTTGGGGAAGAGGCGGTCTGTATAAACAGAACTGAGATTTGAATGCTTCAAAAAGCTGCTTTTATTTTTTTTCTTGATTTCTACCTCTTTCCTTTTACCATCTTCCATATTATTTTGCTTGTGAACTGTTTTGCATGTTCCAGTCTGCATGGGTTTTTATTTTATATTCATTAGAAATGTTTGAGAGCACTTCTGACATTAACTTTGTGTTGTACAATTTTTCCACTTTAAATTTCTTTATTGACGAAAGGAAATGCTGCAGTTTTACCTAAAAATTCTGGAACAGCTTTTTTAGAAAGTTATTTTAGCTTATTTTAGCAAGATAAATGCCATGCATAAATGGTCCCAAAATTTTGGATTCTGCTCAGTATTACTATCATTTAAAACTATATTGTAGTGCAGTCTTGAATATAGCAACATACAAAGTTCAGTGCTTTATCTTTTCAGTTGTTATTGTACACTTTTAATTTTTCCTTTCCTATTTTTAGAGATGTTTACAGATCTCCTTTGGGCTTGATCAGCAAATACTGATGCATGTATAACAAAATGTAATTAAATCCTCATTTGGCCAATCCATCTCTAGATATTAATTAGCACTAGGTTTGAAACTTTACTTGGAGGAATTAGCTCTAAACTCAGAATAGCTAGCTTTCCTTAAAGAAGTAAGAATTTAGTAAACATTCTTTGAGCCAGGAAGGGGGTAGGTGACAGATTGATGTGTTTTTTCTGCTCTGGAATTTCTTCCACAGATTTCTATGGGAAGCCTCTGCCCCCGCTGACTCTACGCCAAAGACCCAACAGTGACACCCATGATGTCATTGCTTAACTGGAGCACAAAGAAAATTTTAAAAAACATAAATTAAAACTCCTATTTTTTTTTTTTTTTTACCCTTGAAGGAAGTTTTTCTACATGACATTTTATCAGTATGTGACAACTAAACATGGAGTTCATCCTGTTGTGCTTAATGGTCAGACTTTATAATTTACTTTTCACATCACCAGCTCTTCTTCAGGATTTATTTGGTTTACTTGTGAAAAGACTTGGCTGTAAACCTGAAGAAAAACACCTTCAAGATCCCATAATACTGGATTGTACATTCCCACCGAGACCTTTCTCCAGGTGCTGTGCAGGTGTTGGTATTTTTTCAGGGAATAAATTATTCTAAAGCATTTTGTAAGATTCCTGTATGATAGGGTGAATATAGAAAGGTTAAACAAATATTGAATATATTTTTCTACCTTTTTATAAAATGAGTTGAAAGTTTGAGTGGAGCTGTGTACCTTCTACCAATAAAATGATATGTAGGGAGCATTAGAAAGCCGATAGTCAAGTGCACAGAAATAAAATGTGTTTGACTCTCTTATGGTACCAATACCTTTTCTTAGGTATTACATTACATATTTCATATTTCTGGGAATCTGAAGCAGAGGGTACGATAAAAAATTTTTAAAATAAATACATTTTATACAAAATAATGCTATTTGAACTGTCTGGAAGTTTTCTTATCCATCGTTTTCTTTGTTTTGTTATCTGAGTTTGATATAGGTAATAAATTCTGTGGAAAAAAAATAGAGTTGAATACTGTATTGTCTACTACAACAAATGAGAAAATTCACATAGTGGGAAATTTGCACTAACTATATAATCAATTTTGATAGGAAACTGAATTAACCAGTATACAGATGACCTCCCTCAGTTGTTAATCTCAATAATACTAAAATACCAACTTGCCAACTGAAGAAACCCAGGGGTTTTTAAGGATTTATGTAACACTTCCATATAATATATTGAAAATCACATAAAAGTGATACCTAAACAAGAAGGGTTACAATTTGTAATATTCCTGTTTAAATGTTTTTGCTGTCAGATTGGAGGCAACCAGTGGTTGTAAAGGTCCATCGTTCTGCCACTTAATGACAGACAGGATGAAGCCTCCATTCAGGAGGTTATTTGGAGAAGCAGTATTTGGTAATTTTATGTTTTGCTCTGTTGTCAATAATGTGGTTTTACCAAAGGAGTTTAGATGTTGAAACAAAGTGGTGTGTTATGTGTTCAGCACTTTGATATTGGAAATCCTTGCCATGCAAGCAGCAAGGAGTTGCACAAACATCTGCCATATTAAAATGAAATTATGCAGATTTTTAAAGAGTAAAGTGGAATCAATCTTAAGGATACTAAGTTTGGAGTAGGTGGGGAGGTTTATTTCTCTGTTTGCTAGTTTAGGGAAAGGAGGGAAGGATTTCTATGTGACTACCAGCATGAGAATACTTCTGTTGTATTCTAATACTGGAACGTGAATCAGTTGAAAGACTCTCAGGATTTGGTCATTTTCCCTTCAGACAACACAATACTAAGTGGAGGGGAGGTTGCACCAATATATCTATGTGCAATCTCAACCTTACTAACACTAGCTCTGTTACCACTTAAGTTTTTGGCTTAAAGGTTCTACTTTTGCAGACTTACTTTTTTACAGCTTCAATTTCTAGGAATGTATTACACTTTTGTTTTCCCTCTTTTCTAAAAAAAAAAAGTCACGGAAGTCTTTATTAAAAATAAAGCTAAATACTGCTGTGGTAACAAAATTGAGAAACTAAAATGTTGATGCTTATATATAAACTGTGTGTTCTGTGTATTGTGTGTGTGGACACATGTATAATTTTTGATTTTTGCTTTCAAAATAAATTTCACCAGTATGTGACCAAAGTACTCAAAAATGGTTTATAAGTTTTTGTTTTATTAATATGCTTTGTAATTATTTACTATGCTGGGGTTTTTTTCAGTAATTTATACTGCTATAACTTTTTATTTGCTCAAGATGACATTTATGTATAGAATAAAACTAATGCAAAGCATCAACACGTTTCCTGTTTTTATAATTTTTTGGAAGTAGGTCTAGTCTGTAAATATCTAAGGGCTGTAAGTCACACATTTCTAAAATGTATGAAATAGAGTCCTTATAGATAGAATCTTTGCATATTTTTTCAGGAGAAATGTGATCAAGTTTAGAATATACTGATAGATTGGCAGTAAGTTGGGTGTATATGTATACCTATAAAGAGCTTTAATAATGCACTTAATATTTGAGAGATAAAAGTTGTGCAGCTGTAAATTGAGAGAATAAATTAGATTTTGTCAGACTTTTTGTCATCCATAGTATCTCTTTTGAAATGTATCAGTG
The DNA here is from genome assembly GCF_048771995.1 of Taeniopygia guttata. Taxonomy (NCBI): domain Eukaryota; kingdom Metazoa; phylum Chordata; class Aves; order Passeriformes; family Estrildidae; genus Taeniopygia; species Taeniopygia guttata. The sequence continues at coordinate 16,554,479 of NC_133024.1, read as the reverse complement.
CATGCAGTTCAGAGTATTTGTATTTAAATGCAGGAGTGGTAAGACCATGGAAATTCACTATTTAAGCAGAACATTTTGCATTATCTATGTGTAATATCTTGAATACATTTTAGACAAAATACTTTAAAGGTTAGTTAAAACAATCTTCTGAGAAGGAATAGTAATGTTCATGAACTGAATTAATGTGAAAGACTCAGAGCTTCAAAATAAGTTGTTCAATTGTCTTCCCTTTTAGTTACACCCTAGAATCCACAGAAATCATAGATGTAAAGGTTTTTAAATCAAAATTATTAAAAATAGGCATATTTGGTATCCATTAGGTCTCTGGTGTGAGATTGGAAAGGATTGATGGATCATAACAAGGTAAAAACCATTGATTCTTTTTCCCTTTAAATAAGATTCAAGCAGTATTTTTTTCAGTAATATATTTCCGTATTTTAGTGGGAAGTTAATTACTGTAACTTCAGGATGCTTACTCAATAACTTTGCCATCATGTTAGTTTCTTGGCTCCTGGGATTCATTCCTTTTAGAATACTTTACTATTTTGGATAGAACATACCCACCAGTATTTCATTTGTAAATGGAATAAGTAATGGAACCTGTTGTAAATGTAATTTGAGATAAGTTTATCTTTTATTGAGAGATACAAGATGCATTATTGCTGTTTGCAGTTTGGCTGTGATGGTGGTGATGCTGATGAACTGGAGTCCTTTTGTTGCTTTGGTGCAAATCTGGTTTCAAACACATGGCACCACCTGTCATATAGTGCAATATAGCCATAGATTCAGGGAAAGGAGACTCATTCAGCAGACCTTTTTGTTGTATTGGTATGATAAAATTCAATTCTTGTGTATATTTTCTAGTATGGTACTAGCCTTGGCAGAATTACAACCACAGAGAACTACTTTTTACACCAGTTTTGTTCTGTATCTGCCAGTAAAACTCACTTATCAGCCTTTCAGGTTTCCTTCACAGTTGATATGTAAGAGGTCTCTGTTTTGCCTCCAGGCCCTTTGTCACAACGCTGATAGAAGTATTTTAAATCAGCTTTCAAGCTCATCTGCATGAGGTGAGCAAAACACTTAGTCTTCATTAGCTGGTGCCTGAAACTCAAATATTTATCCATACAACAGCACTCCTGCCTTCACCTTTGCAGCTCTTTTCAGTTTGGATTTCAGAGGCTGAGCTCAGCCTGCAGAAGCTTTAATTAAAACCACTCTTAAACAAGTGTGCTGCTTCCACAGGGCTTGATCTTAACAAGAGAGTTGGCAAATGGGCACAAAAGGGTTTGTGGGGATTTGTTTTCTTTTCTAGGACACAGTGATTGCAGGATGCCCTTCCTTGGAGGAGCAGTTTGCAGGTCTCAGTTTCTGCCCAGATGAAGGGATCAGATGAGAGCAGCCTCCAATTTCAGTGCTGCTGAAGCAGGGACAGCTGAACTGGAGTACTGTGGTCCCCCTGATTCCTGTCCCCGGATAATGTTTGATCTGAAAGTGTGCGTGAGAGACTTCTGTGAATAAATCTCAACCCTCCAGCAGTTTTTCATGGCAGTTACAGCGGGTTAAGCTGGAGGTGATCTCTAGTGTGGTTCACATGAGCTGAGAGCACTTCCAAAGCCCAGGCCAGATAGGAATAAAGGTCTGGTGACAGGGCACAAGCAGAGACCTGATGGTGAGGGGTAGTGGACGCCATCAGACCCTCCAGCAGGCGCTGGGGTGAGGATCACTTTTGTAAATTGATTTAAGTGAGAGCCCAGGTGCCATCTAATCCTGGTTTGGCTACTGGCGAGGCAGAGGAGTCGAGATGGCAAGGTGGGCGCACACGGTTTAAAAAAAAAAAAAAAAAAAAAAAAAAAAAAAAAAAAAAAAAAAAAAAAAAGAAGCTAAAAATTAGGAAGCTTCGGGGTTTTTTTTTTTGTTGGTTTTTTTTGTTGTTGGGTTGGGTTTTTTTTGTTTTTTGTTTTGGTTTTTTTTTTTTTTTTTTACTATGAGAGTAGTGAGACACGGGAATGAGGTGCCCAGGGAACGTTGTAGGATACCTCAAGAGTGGCAGCATTCAAAACCAGGCTCGATGGGGACTTGACCATCCTCTCGCGGGTTGTGTCCCCGGCCCTAGCCGAGGGGTTGGGACCAGCTGGTCTTTGCTCCTACCCCTCAGCGTCCTGTGAGGAGCGCCGGCTCCCAGCCCTGCACCCCGGCAGCGGCGGGGCCGGGCGCGGGGGCCGGGCCGGGCCGGGCCGCTCCGCCCCGGGGAGCGGGGCCATGCGGGGCCCGGGGCCATGCGGAGCCCGGTGCTGCCGCTCGTCCGCCGCGCCGGGGCCGCGCTGGGGCCGGGAGCGGGGCAGGTGAGATGGGGCTGGGGCCGGGGCTGGCTGTGGGGCCGGAGCCGGGCCCGGAAGCGCGGCGGGAGGGCTGCGGCCGCTTCCTGCGCGGGCCGTGCGGGCGGGCGGGGAGAGCCCGCTCGGAACGCCGCACGGGTGAGGCGTGCCGCCGCTTCCCTGGGCACCTCGTTCCCTCCTCCGCACCCCGAGTGTGCCCTGCGCTTCTGCAGCCGCTGCCGGCAGCTGCTCCGGCACAGGCAGAGCGTTCCCGGCCCCGCAGCCGGCCCGAGCTCCGGCCCTGCGCTGCCCTGTGTTGTTTCGGAAGCAGCGCGGTGGGACGGGACGGCTGCAGGGTGCCCCGAGGGAGGGAAATTCAGCGTTTACCCTCGGGGTTTGCTTAGAAACCCAGAGCTCTTTCCCTTCCTTTCGTAGGTTAATCTCCATCAGAGTGCCAGGAAACACAGGATTATCAGCACAGTGCATAAGGAGGGGTGTTTATTCACCAGCCGAGCAGGGAGGAAGAGTGTGCTATAGCTTAACTCCTTTGCTGTCTGAAATGTGTCACATTTTGATCACGTAAAGATGTGGGCTAATATTTGAGCATTAGCATTCCAATATCACTGATACCAAGTTAATGTAATTAGTAATGTGAAAAACGCCAATCACTTGGTTTTTAAGAATTTTAAAAAGTTTAATAATAATATAAAAATAGTAACACAATTAGAGTAATAAAGTTTAGAGTTAGGACAATTACAAGACAATAAAAAGCAAAGAATTACGGGCATCCGGATGCTCTTGGACACTAAGTCACGAAAAGCATCCCTTGTGAACAAAGGAATAACCTTAAAAACAATAGCCTGTTGCATATTCATGTATTCATACATGTTGCGTAAATTCTTTGCAAATTAAGAACTTTTCTAGTTTTTGTTAACTTCTTCTCCCTAATCCTGTTGGCTCTATAAAAACGAGAAAAGGTAGAAGAATGTTACTGTCTTTCTGATAAGGAGGCTATAACTTTTTATGGGCCCCTTTCACTAACATCTCTGTGAAAAGTTTCTTAATTATCTCATCTTCCTGCTTGAGCTTGTAACAAATCCTATACCGCAGAGTTTCTATTTCAACATTATGTTGTAACCTAAAACTACATTTAACACACTATGTAAGAGAATTAATACAGCATAACTTTCTAACATTACACATATAATATTCATTGTAACATTTGTGAAAAGCCAATCATAAAATATGCATTTTTCACAAATAAGATATTTTTTTTTCATTCTAGTGAGAATCAGAGAGGGTTTAACTTGGCTTTACTACTTTTCTTTTTTTTTCTTCCTTTCTCTGAAGTTGGAAAAGAAGGCAAAAGGGAAGCTCCAGAAGCAGATCTGCCAAGTGGTTCTGGATCACTTTGAGAAGCAGTACACAGCAGAACTGGGAGATGCATGGAGCAGTGTCAGGTCTGTGGCTTTGGGGAGAGATAAGGAATTGAATTAGTAATGACACATATAGCAAAGGCCGTCACAAAATTTGGGTCTTGATCACAAGGCTGCTAAAGAACTTCATACCAAAAAGCATCGATGCATAGCATTAGTTTAATTGAGTCAACTTAAAAATTCTTCGATTGGATCAATGTGTTTTTCTGCTTTAGGTAGTGAGTACTCCTGAGGAGTACTTTTTTTTTTTTTTGAGATTACATGAAAAATTACTAATAGGAATTCAAATAGAAATGGGGAAAATGCATGTAAGAAGGACCTGAAAGAGCAAACTGAAATACAAACAAGCATGTTTCTATTACATACCACTGCTGTCTTCCAAAAATATCTATGGATTTAAGTTTTACTGGCCCAGTGTTTGTAGAACATAATATGTGAAAAAGAATACTTGTAAAAATGGCATTTTAGTGTGGGCTGGAATGAGCATTGTAAAGTCAGTGTGTGTGTGATTATTTTTGTTGTTTACAGCTAATATTACAGTAATTCTTTGTTCCGAGGGAAATACTTTATAGTCAGGAAAACTGTTACGCTTCATCATTTATATCTCCTACATAAAATAAGAAAAATTGAGAATGTCTTGTTTCAGAAGAACTGATGTCTTAAATGCAATAATTAGAAAAAAACAGTGTCTTGATTTCCTATTAATATTCTTTTCCTATATACTTTTCTAACCAAAATGATTAATTTCACCCTGAAAATTATTAATTCCTGATTACACCAGAATTATCCAATAGTGAGATTGTAAGTAAAAGCTTCCTACACTGTTTTATTTGATGGGTTACTGAATGGCTTTTCCTTTTTTCACCCTAGAGATGTGCTGACCTCGCCGTGGTGCTGGCAGCATGCTGTGCTGCTGAACAGGTTTGTGAAGAGCAGAATTAAGTTTGTAGAATTTTTAGAGTTTAATAATAATAATAATAGGATAAAGAAGGGCAATATTTCTAACACTGAGGTGCTCCTGGCCAGCAGCCAAAGAACACCTCCTGTATACAAACAATGTTATCTTTACACTGTTACATTGCTGAGGTACATGCATGTTCATCTATTTCATTAATTATTCAAACAATCTTGATAACTTTCTGATGCTTTGGGAACTCCTTTGTTTGGCTTCTTCACACGCTAGCTTACCAGCATGACATCCTGGGTGTCAGATCAATATATTTTATTTCTTCTTGTGTCTCCATCCTGCTGTTTCAAATCCTCTGATAAGGGCTTAATATGTCCTTCTTAAATTTAACACGGTATTCTCTAATTATCCTCTGGTACTCTGGTTTGTCTCATGGTTATCTTATCACTCAGAGGGGTCAGTCAGGGGATGGTCTTACATTGTTTTTAGTGACACAAAAGCCTTTATCACAGTTTAGGATGGCTGAGGTCTGTAATATAATACATTCATCACACCATTGTTTCCATAAGTGATACATAGATATTGTATTCATTACACTACTATTTCTATGAGCAACACAGTGCAGACTTAAGCTGATAGATTATATTATATTAACAAGCAGCTAAAAAGAGTTATAATTGATACTGTTTCTAAATACTTGTAATCACTGACAACGTACATAAACTAATACATAAATGAGAAAGCCAATATTATCTGGTCATTTTTCGCAGGTTCAGCCAGAGCCCTGGCCTGGAGAGTAGCCTGGCTGAGCAGGGATACCATCCTGCCTTCCCAGCAGCCCTGCCATACCTCCCTGCAGCCCTCAGGTGTTACAGCAGGACAGCTCCTGGCAGGTTCCCTGCACAGAAACACCAGCCTGGCAGGCTGAAGGACTATTACCTGCTCAATGCTGCCTCGCTGCTGCCAGTGCTGGCCTTGGAGGTGAAGGATGGGGAAGCTGTTCTGGATCTCTGTGCTGCACCAGGGGGCAAATCTGTAGCTATCCTGCAGTGTGCCTGTCCAGGTAATGGAGCCAGGTGCTGGTGGAGGAAAAAAAACCAAACAACAGTTTGTATTCCACCTAGTTCTGCGCTGTTTAATAAGGATTTTATAAAATCTGTTTGCCTAAAAGAGGATTAAAAATGCAGTCCTTACTTTAGCATGGGTTAGTGCATAGTGACAGGCAAAAGTGGGGTAGCTCTGTGGATTTTTTCTCCACTGTCTGTTGGCCCAGGTATGTAAGTAATCTGCAGTCTTATTCTTGTCCTTTTTTACTTTTTTTCCTTCTCCTCTGTTGCCTCTTTTGTCAATGCTGTGCAAATACTACAGGTCAATTTAAGCGTGCTGATGTAAAGCAGAGCTTAAGAAATTATGCAATATGCAATCTTGAAATGTGCAAGATCTGGGCAAAGGGAGGAGGTTTGTGATAAGGAATTGGTTGGAGGAGGATTCTGAGATGATCAGGGTGTTTAGAAGGCAGCAGCAAGCAGCAGCTTGGGCCAAGGAGTTAAAGCAAGCTGGGATTGCTGTTTCCAAGTTCATTTGTTGGCTTGGGTAATAATTGTTCCAAACTGTTCACAGCATCCTGTGCTCCTGCTGATGAGACCATTACTCTAACCACCTGCACCAGCTGATCACAGCTGGTTTCCCTCCCTCTTCTAGAGGAATGGCGTGATGCTAATGAAGTAAATTAAATATGAATTGTTTTTCCAGAAGCTTTAGAGGAAAAAACCCCAACACTGAGGATTTACCCTCTGTCTGCTTCTGAAGAGAACAAATTGTTGCTGAATGGAAGATGTGAAGAATTTGATTCTTAATATACCTTAGTGAATGCTAAGATGTACCTTAAGATAGACAAAATTGATGCTCTATTTATTTAAAAGATAGTTTAATAATATGGGGCATGCACTCATTTAGGTGGTGGCTCAAGGAGCCCAGGAAGGCACTTGCTCTTTGGATATGGGTCATGATTAAAGTTTGTTTTACTGTAGAACTCTATTGCTACAGAAGGATTTGTAGTAAATATTTAAGGTTTGCTCTGTAGGAGCATGTTGAAATTTATTTAGGTTTATAAAAATTCAGTAGTATTCTTAAAAAGTGCAATAACACAGGCACATAAGGTGTAACTCCATGGCGGTCATGGCAATGCAGTAGAACTTCCAAAATGGGTATAACTCATTATATTTGTAAAAACAAAACAGAAAAAATATTATTATGACTTCTCTTTGATGTTTGCTTCTCTTTCTTTGTTTGTTTGTTTTTTTCCTTAATTTTCTAAGGTCATTTTCACTGTAATGAATATGATGATTTGAGGTCAAGATGGTTGGAGCAGACAATAGAATCCTTTATCCCAGATCCTTTAATTAACTTGATAACAGTCTCTAAATTGGATGGCAGACAGATTGGAGATCTTCAGCCTGAATTTTATGACAAGGTAACATTATAATTGTCAAATTCTATTTCTGCATTCCGATTCTTCTTCTTCCTATGATGCTGTCTTTTTAATTTTTTTTTTCCTGGCCCCCCACAAAAATACCTGACCTATCAAAGGGAATAAAGTCATGTACAGGATTTGTAGAGCCTCAGGGAACACTTTATGAAGCTTGGTGTGCATTTATTCCTGTGTTGGATGATGTTGCCCATTCAGCCTTGGGAGTGAATTCTGAAGACCTTGTAGCTGTAATCTTTGCATGATGTGTAATTGGGAAGGAGAGGAGAAGAAGAGGGAGCTGCTCAGCTAGATCTTACTTTCAGAGCACTAATTTTTTATCTCCCCAACAGCTAACCCCATAAAAACATCTAAAAATAGTAATGGGATCATTTCACCTCCAAAATGGAAAATAAAATTTTCTTAATATTTGCAAAAGAATATTCAATATATTTTGGCATGTGGTGTTCAAAAAGTGACCATCATTGTTGAGGTTTTTTTTTTAATTTTGATTTTATTAATGTTTAGGTCCTGGTTGATGCTCCTTGTTCAAATGACAGAAGCTGGCTCTTCTCTGCTGACCCTCAACAAGCTGTGCTCAGGCTCATGCAAAGGAAGGAATTGTCCTCCCTGCAATTCCAGCTTCTAAGGTGAGAAGTGCAAAAAGTTAAAGGAACTTCCTGTAATTAATAAAAACTACATGGGGACAAGATTTAATAAACCAACCCAGGATTCCTGCTCTGGAAATAATGTCAGGAATATGTGGTTGGGATGCTGTTTAAAATAACCAGTGGGTCTGAGACAATGAAGATGTGGAAATCTGGGTGGGTGATACCAGCAGTGTGGCTTGACCCTCTTAACTCATTTATTCACAGGAATGTCCGTTTGCAGATGACTCACAACAGTCTGGTGTAAAATCAAAGTATTTTAGGTGGGCACAGTTAAAATGGGCTATATTCCATATTGATTGTTCATAGCACAGAAGGGGTCCCAGTCCTAACTGGCAGGGTAAAAAAGTAAAAGAATGTGAAGTTTGGTGGGGGAAAGAGAGGATTGTTTGTTTATGAGAACGTTCCCCCAATAATCCAAAGCCAGGTTGTCATGTATGACACCTTTTAATGCTGCCAGCTATGGGCTGGCATTTGTGAAGCATTTCAAACTGCACAGTTTTTCTCATGGGGGAAAAAAAGAGTGACTTTTCAGTAAAACCTTCTGAAATAAAACCTTGAATGTTATTTGTGGAGTAACAGTTATGCCTGAAGTCCATCTGTCAAAGCAAATTGAGGGGAAAAATAACATAAGAAAAAAAAAAGGAAAATTTTTATGGAAAGTTCCCTTTGCAGTTCAAGATAGTTTAGCAAGACTTCCAGTTGAAAAAGGCCTGGCAGAAGCCTGTGATTTATAACAGAAATATGAGGATCTTATTGCAGTAATGCATCATGTCATCCATTTCCTTTGAAGAAATCAATCACATTTAAAACACTGACCTGTTCCAGTTTTCCCTTTTCAATATCTGACATGGGAAATCCAATTTGTGAACCCGTAGCAAAAGGAAGCATACATCATGCAGAGAAATTTTGAGAATTTGCATAAATCATTCCACATTGTAATCCTGGAGAACTCATGACAGCAGAAACCTTGGGTTTTTAAAAAAATAAACATTCCTGTCAGCCCAAATCAGATTTAATTGAATTATTTCTAAATAGAGAGAGAACTTTCTGTTGAAAATGTTCTTTATTTTAGCAACAGTAATAAGAATTTGTAAAGACAACATACCTTTGCTATATAAATTAGTAAAATACCTTTGCTATATAAATTGTGGTAAAAGGATGGTTACTTTTAAGAGTTAGAGTTTATAAGGATTATTGTTAAAGGATATAAGGATTATTATTTGGGTTATTGGGTAAAATATTGGAAGGATAGCTGTCCACTGGCTGGTTATTGTTCTGTTTACCTGATCACTTCAGAATGAATTCCCAGTTCTAAAGACATCTCAGATCCCACGTGAAAGGGGAAAAAGGAAATGATAAAGCAAGATCAGAAAAGGCTGAATGGGTTGTGACAAGTGCATTAGAACTAAAATTCTGGAATGCTTCCCTATTCAAGCCTCTGTTTAACAACTAGAGTGCATAATTATAAATAAAAAGTTGAGTTTGAATCCCTTCTTCAGTACTTCCAGTAATATTCAGGAGGGCTGAGCCTCCATGAATATTACTGTAAAAATAAATAAAAAAAAAAGCTGTACTTTTCTTTACATGAGCCAGCTCATGCAGGGCTCTCTCTGGTTCATTGATTCAGGTTACCTGGTGCTTGATGCTCCCAGGTGTTCCTGACTTTGGTTCCTGTATCTGTAACCAAAAACAAGTGTAGGGCTGAATCCCAGCAGTTTTATTGAGAATAATGCAGGAAATACATTGTAAGAGCATGGAGTGACAGGACAAGGGAAATGGCTTCAAACTGAGAGAGAGCAGGTTTAGGTGGGACAGTAGGAAAAGATTCTTCCCTGTGAGAGTGGGCAGGCCCTGGCACAGGGTGCCCAGAGAAGCTGTGGCTGCCCCTGGATCCCTGGAAGTGTCCCAGGCCAGGCTGGATGGGGCTTGGGGCAATTTGGGATAGGTTGAGGATTGAATTGGAAATGGGTGATCATTAGGTCCCTTCCAACCCCAGCCATCCTGTGATTTGAAAATGAAGCTTGAGGGACCAAGCATTATTTCTGTTCAGCCGGAGGATTAAGTGTAACATAAAAATGAGAAGAATGAAATCCAAAGTAGAGTTCTGTTTTTATTTCTATCAAGCAACAGCCTAAAATTTGAGATTCCCTCCTCCTTAATGAAGGAAATGCTTCACCTCTAATTTGTTCTTATGGATGTGTTCTGGGGGAAGCTGCGGTCATTAAAGAGGGACGTTAAGGAGGGAAAAGTAGGGTTTGCAATACAATGTAATTAATTAAGTACATAGAGGCTTCAGAGAATGATGATCTGGAAGAAGCTGATGCAACAATTTTCTTCCTGCAGCCTGCATAAAATCTGAAATGTAAATAAGTGATATAAATGCTGAACAGCAAATGTTCTAAGCAATGAGGGCACCACTGATTTGAAGGAAATTGAGATTGTAGTGATTGCTCAAACCCAAACCAAAGCATCCCTGCTGAGTGCTCTAATCCAAGAACACTCTGCAAATCTTGTTAGTGTTTGGAGTGTTCATGCAGAAAACAAATTGCAAAGTTAAAAAAAAGAAATATTCACTTGCTGATGCTAAATGCTAACACAAAATACAGTGGTTCCCAAAAGCAAATTTACCAATGTTATCAGTTCTCAGAGAGAAATTAAATTTTGAGCTAAGCTTGAATGCCCAATTACATAGTGGTTAAACTGTTATGGATGTTGTAATTATTCTTAGACTGGTTTCTGCAGCTGAAAAGAACTTGTGTTAGGGCTCAGCAGAAAAGAAATCCAACAGAATGCAATTTACAAAACTCAGCAAAGGCATTCAGACCTGGAACTCTTCTATACACAGCATCTCTGAGTAATTAAACAGCACTGTGTTTTCACTGAGTTGTGGAGTTTTCTACAGGATTGTGTACTCTTAGCTGGGCTTTTTGTGGTTATAGAGTGAATGCAAAAAATGTGTTAGTAAATATAAAATCATATATTTAGCATATGTCACCACTGTAGCATTTCTGCTGTGTGGAGCAAATTGTGCTGGGAATTGCTTCATCACATCTTCAGCTCTTTCCCCTGGAGTTTTTCCTTTTGGTCCTCTATAGCTGCCCAGTTAATCCTTTTATTGTTCAAAACCATCTTTTCAATTAGGTCCACTGGGCATTTTTGAGAATTCCAGCTGTTGGACCAACAAATCTGCTGTGGGTTGTGTGGATGATAGGATTCTTTAGCCACTTTCTATCTTAAAAAAGCTGAATATTTTGTGTGTGTTTGTGCTGGGCCATTCCCCAAAACACTTTTGGTTGGGTTGTTGGAGGTTTTTCATGGTTGCTTGGAATTTCTTCACAAAGAGTGAGTGCTGTGGCTGCAGGTGTTCCATCATGTTTTATCTTAAAATAAATAGTGCCTGATTTTAAGCATCCTGTGAATAACTTATGGATCAAGTCCCTTAGGATATATTGCAAATCCAGGTTTATTGAATATATAAATAACTGTATGACTGAACAAATAAGCTACTCAGCAGCTTTTTGGGATCACATATTTGAATTCAGGAACAAATTTTGCTTTACTTCCACCTTCAGTCCTTTCTCTGTATGTTTTATGAGCTGTGAGGATAATCACTAACCCTAAAGTTCTCTTTTGTGAGCTTCAAAAGTCTTTTGTTCTCCCTTTTGGGCTGTCTCATATCCCTGTTTTAACTGGATGAATATTCCAGAAGTCACCATGCATTAAAGGAAAAAGATCAATAATTGTAGCTGTTTTTTGTCTTTGCTTTAGAATAATTTAGAATTATTTGCAATAGAAATGTTGCTTACAAAATTTTGGTAAGCAGGACAAATTTTGTCTATACTTGATCTGGGGGTTTTGATGCTTGAGTCTCCTTTTATTTATAATTCAATTTAGTGTTGAAAAAGGCAGTTGATTTTCATGATTCTCCTGTTACTCTGAGCTGCAATGTTTCTCCACAAGAGCAAAGTCTACTTACAGAGGAGCAGAGGAAGTGTTTGAACTACTGTCACAACCCATCAAAAAGTATTAAAAAAATTGATATTTTGACACTGAAGGATTTCCCTTATCGTTTTGTTCAGGTTCAAAGAAATAAAAGCAAAACCTTTAACATGCAGGTCATATTGCCACAAAGTATCTGGACTCTTGTGAGAGGCAAAAGGTAATGTGGATGTTTTAATTCAATAAAAAGAATAGAATGGGCATTTTTTATTCTGATGAGACATTATCTTGCCTACTGAGCAGAAATACATCGTAGTTGCCAAAAGATGGCACTGTTGAAGTGTTGTGTTAGTTTAAAATTGCCCTAAAATTGTGTCATCTTTAAACTTTAATACAGAAAATGGTCGAATTATTAACATAATGAATGCTGCCCCTTCCCATGGCATGCTGCACAGACCCACGCACCAGAGGATAGGCTGGGGATGGAGGTGCTACTTATAGTGGGAAATACATATTTTTGTGTCTGCCAATTTTTAAAAGGATGTTTGAGACACCAAGACTTTTCTCTGTCTGTGAGAAAAAGCCTTTTTAAGTCCTGGCTGCATTTATGCAGCATTTTAGTTGCATTGAAGAGTTTTTTGGGTTTGTCATGTGGCTCTAGCGTGGTAATTTTTTTTCCCCGTGGGCTTAAACAGTAATGGTGTTTTGTTTTCCCTAATCTAGTAAATCTTAAGAAATAAACTAAAAAAATAAAAAGAGCTTTGAAATAATATATTTCTTTCCAAAGTCTTTTCTGGTACTGCTGTAATACAGGGAGTTAGGATAGATTAATGCATCTGTTGTACCTCTGATTTCCACAGTACAATATGAACCTGTAACCAGACACTCTGTAAAAATATAAAGTATTTTTTACTTTTTTTTGTTAGTTCTGTAAAGTCTCATTTAGAAAGAGGAGGGGAGCAATCTACATGTGTTAATTTCTTTTACAGAACTTGTTGAATGAGATGGACAAACAAAGGCTCAAGAAAAAGTTTTCAGGGCTCTTATTGTTTTGATGTTTCTTCATGTGAAGAAACCTTGCAGTAGTAGTGCCTGTAAACCTGTAAAGTTCATTACAGGAAATATATGTATCTGAAATAGAATTATGATATTAACTAGATGTTTATTTCAGCTGAAAGTTCTAGCTCTTTAATAAACACTAATGTCATGTGTGCCACCAAGAGAAAAAGAACTGCAGATTTAATACCTTTAAATAATGTGGGTTTTTTTAAATAGGGAATTGTAATAAGAGGAAGGTGAAAAATACTTTGGCATCTTCATCATTCTAGATTTGACTTCCCATTTTTTGGGAGTTACAGAATACAGAGTATTGGTTCTAATACAGACTCTTCAGCTAAGAGTCGATAATTAAAATTCCCAATTAAAGAAATCTTAGTTCCAGGTGGTGGAGTTAAAGTAGGACTAAGTTATGCTATATCCAGCCTACCCCTTGGATGAGTTTATTTCCCTCCAGTGGTTAGAGAGGAAGTTGCCTAAGTGTATTTGAACAGTTCTCTGATGAACCAATTCCCTGCTGATCAAATCCTGTCCTGAATGAATTCTCTGTGCTGCTGATGAGGAGAGGACCAAACTCCCTGGCTCTGCTGGCCCAGCTCGGTGTCACCCCGTGGGACTTTGAGCCCAGCACTTTCTCACTTGGAATTTTGCAGCTCCCTGCAGGTTTATCAGCAGCCAGGCACGGCTTCATCAGAGCTGGGGGCCTTGACTTTGACACAGGCACTGAGGCAACTGTTGCTGCACTTGACGAGATGGATAGATACATTGATTAACCTTGCTGCCTGAAGTAATTCTCCTCAGATATTTTAATTCCTGCTGTAGGTTCAAAATAAAGAGAGCTGCACTGAGCAGGCTGACCTTTTCGGTCATGGGCCGGTGAAGATTCACAAGTTGAGGTTTAGACACAAGGGGGTTTTGAGGTGAGATTTTCAAGTTTTCCTTCAGAGACCTGTGCTGCTCTTTCCTCTGATGGGCTCAGTTGAAGGAGCATGGTGCCCTTGAAAATGTTATCTTGGTGAGTTCTTGCTTTCCATATGGGAAGAAAGGGACATTTAGCAAGTGTCCAGGCTTTTAACCTTGTAACCTGTACTACATCTACTTTTTTATCTTTTACCTTTCCCACTTTTACATGGTAAAATAATTCTCTCTCTTGTCTATAAGTGCTGTCTTAGAGGAAGGAAAATTGTTGCCACTATCTGCTTCTCCAAGTTCTCAGGTTTGCCAAAAGTACATCTCAATTGTCATGTTAAAACGTTCCCAGGCTTACTGGCTGCCCTCAGGGCTTGGCATGCCTGCATGCATGGAAAAGGTGTAGCTGGCAGGGAAAGTCTGTCAAAAAGGAGTTATGTGGGTGGATTCTGATAATGATCTGAAGATCAGCTCAACTTCATGAGGGCCCATTTGGACTTCTGCTCTGTTCTCTTCGAGTTCTAATGTGAAAGATAAAAAGCAAAGTCCAATACGTGGGAGGGGGGAGAATGATTTTTAATTTCCCCAAATGGGAGTGAGGCCAAGATCAGGCTTTCTTGCAGGTTTGGTGTCCATGAGAAAGTAGGGTTGCACATTCCTGCTTGTCTTTAATTTAGCAGTTAAGTCCATATATATGAATGCACTGTGGTTATTAATGTATTCTTGGCTTCCTAATTACCATAACCGAGACTCATCGAATAATTGAGCAAGGTCATGTGTATGCTCCCAAGAGAAATAGGTTTGGTATAATTCTCAGGAGTTTTCACCTGGTCTTATCACTGGCTGAAGCAGTGTCCTGGTGTTCCCATATTATTTTGGACAGGACTTCCAGAGCAGCTTTGAAAGCTGTGATCAGCTTTGGTCCTCCTTGTGCTGAAGCTTTTCTTCACTGATTATTTTCCCAAAAAGTTGCAATTCTGTTAAAAGGGCTTATCTTTTTCCCCTTGTATTTTCTTCTTTCCTTTCTCAACTGTTTTTGGTCAGCTATCACCCTTAGGAAATCCTCAGCTTGTTCCTGGAGGAATTGCTATTTCCATGGCATTGTCTTTGTTTATCTAGACTTGGAACCAGACTTTCTGCATATGGGGCCTGCTCACCTCATCTGGTTTGAGGAGATGGTTGTTTCTTTTCTTCTTTTTATTTGTCCCAGGCTCTTTCCCTGGGGTGTGGGGGGTGTGTGAGGGCAGTTTTGTCGGTAATATCTACAAGTCTCTGATTATTCAGTGTCATTTACACCTGTTCTGATTTTCTCATTATTAAATCAAAGAAATCTTATTGAGGGAACAGTTGTGTTTAATGTGGTATTTGCTTGTAGTATCTGTTTGTATACCAGCTTACAATTCAGTCTTTGAGCCAAAAATGGCTCAAAAACATATGATTTAATGGGATTTATCTTCAGACAGTGTTTTAACAGCAAATGAACCTTTTGTGTAGCTTTCTCCTTTAGAAATGTTTGAAGGTTTAAGGTTTGAAGAATGCTTCTGTGGTGCAAGATTTTTGAGTTTTCTCCTTACTCTCTTAATTTGGAGTAGGTGAATACAACTTGCATATCTCATTTCTATACTTACAGGCTGTATTTCATGTGTCTGAGTAAGGACTTGGCAGATCTGCTGCAGTGGGAAATAAGCAATTTATTTAAATTCAGTTTCAGTGGCAAAGTGATAAAGAGCCTCTGTTCCCTCCATCCAGCAGTAGTTGTGAAGATTTCAGGCTTTAAGCCTCTATTTTGCCTTTGTTTAGTCAAAATTTGTCAGCAGCTTAATAAGTGAAGGGCACATAAGTATATGATCCTTTAAAAAATGAGGTTGAAAAGCAGTGGCTCAGTGACACCCCCAAATCCTCTTACCTGCTAAATAAATTGCAGAATTAGCAGGACCGTTTCTGAAATTACAGCCCAATCATTAATTCAGGCTGTTACTGCAGGTTCACACAAGCATCTTGCCAAATGTCTAACAGACCCTTTTGATGTGGGATAACCCATTTTGTGTGCAATTGCAGCATTTTCACAGCAGTGCTGAGCACAGGAATGCTTGATGTGTATTCTGAATGGATGCTGCTTTGTACTTGTCACTGTGGTATAAAAAATACCTTCAGCTAACTGAGAATACAATAATAAATGAAAAGCAAAACTGTGTTGTGGGTGGCTTCCTGAACTTAAAGTTAAGACATTTTTGTAATGGGGTTTTTTTGGTCGTATTTATTTATACTCTGGATTTATCAGTCTGCACATTCTCCCATTATCAGTCTGTCACTTTTGATGTTGTTTTTTTTCCCTTTTTCCTGTTGTTCTTTGCAGGTCTGCTGTTCAAGCCCTGCGTCCTGGTGGCTCCTTGGTCTATTCCACGTGCACCCTCTCTAGAGCAGAAAACAGTGATGTGATCAATCTCATCCTGAACTCCTGCAGGAATGTGATGCCTGTGGATCTAAGTGGGATGGCCAGAGGTGTTTCCCAGGAATTCACTTTTCTCAGTGGAATGCAGCAGCATGAGCTGCTGGTTCTCCCAGAGAAAGGGAGAGCATGGGGTCCCATGTACGTGGCTAAATTAAAGAAAGTGTCCTCCACCTAATTCCTGTAATGCCTGTTGGTTATTTATAAGCAGTATATGATAAATTAATATTGATTTAAATACAGTATGTGTATATGAACACATCCAAGGCAACCGAATTTAGAGTGTTGCAGTTTCCTAATCAAAAGGAAGCAAGAAATTTGACTTATTTTAACTTAAAATACTGAATGTGCCTTCTAGCATGGGCTTGTGGGCCTCTGAGAAGTCCTTAGGAAGTTTGTAGTGTTTTCAGGGTGTTGCTTTTAAAGGGATTTGGATTCTAGAATAAAGGCTTAATGTGGTAGAGATTTGTACTGATTCTGGGTTTTTTTACTTACCAACTTGGTTCTAATACAGCATGTTTTTAAATAAATGGTTTTCAGTGGTCTGAAGTCATGGAAATCCTGTATTGTCTCTAAACATATCTAGAAAACTGATTTGTATGTACAGGGTCATCTTCAAGCACTGGCAGAACAGGTTTCATATTTGCTAAGTTGTTTGCTTAAAAAACAAAGGTGTCTTTTGTTTACAGATGAAAAGGTCAGCAGTTAGATCAACACCAGCTTTTTTTTTTTTTTTAATTTATCAATATTCTTCTATTTTGAGCTTGCAAAAATATGAATTGAAAGAGTAACAGTGTATATATTCCAGCCTATGCTTGTCTTGAAGCAGAGTGGAACCCTTTTATCCCCAGATGAGTTGCTCATGTGGAAATGGGGGTGTGTGACATTGCCCAATTATTAATTTCACAGACTCACAGAATGGCTTGGGTTGGAAAGGACCTTAAAGATTATCAAGTCCCAACTTCCTTGCTGTGGAAGGGACACCTTCCACTAGACCAGGCTGCAAAGTCCCATCCAGCCTTCAATTCAACACTTCCAGGGATGGGGCATCCACCCTTCTCTGGGCAGCTTTTACCATTCTCTCATTGCCCTCACTGTAATGAATTTATTTTTAATATCAAATCTAAATCTGCCTTCCTTCAGTTTGCAATTTGTGTGATAAGACACACATTTTATGTGTATGTTATATACATAATATTGTATTATGTGTATGTATGTGTATATACATATTATATATTACACATATTATGTATATTATAGACAGATATAGATATTATTTTGTGTGTATATCACAGAGTTTGCCCTCAGAACACTGCTTTACCTTCTGCTGAGGCAAACAAATGCATCAGAGGGTCTGAGCCCTCACCCTTTGCTGTGTGGGCTTTTACAGTTATCCTTTCCCCTGCTTTGGGATGGAAAATGTTTGAGGTGGCCCTGCAGTGTTAAATTGTCAGCAGTGTCTGAAAACTTGAGAGGCTGTAAAGCTGATGCAGTTTGAGTATGCAGAGGATACTGTGAAAAGGCCTGACAGCATCTGTCCCAGGAACATTAAATGTAATATCCAGATTTGGAGTCATGTCAGGCTGCTGGGTGAAATAACCATACCTTTGGCAAAATGCTTCCCATCAGTTTCATTTGCCCTGTGGAAATTGAAATGGAAAGGCAAGAATCTATGTTGCTCAGGGATGGAATTGAAATATGTGCTTGAATGTGATGGTTGAGGAGGACGTGGACTGGGTAATCACAGGAGGAACAAGAGGCCCCTGAAAGCTGAACTCAGTCTCAGCAGATGGGCAAATCCTTGTGAGCTGCTTTAGACCTGAACCCTGCAGCAAGGCCTCCTGGTGTGTCTAAAAGCTGAATTCTGTCTGCATAACCCTTTGCTGATCTCCTGGAGTCCCTTTCCAGTCCCAACAGTCTAAAAATGCACTGACAAGAGAGGTAAAACCAAGGCTAATTAACAAGTGATACTTCTTTATGTCTGTACTTGATTAATTTTGGTTTATACTCTATTCCAGATTGCTGTGGAGTTGTTTTTTAGTTCTGTTCGAATCAGTTCTGGTTGGTGACAGGAATTTGTTGAGCACATGTGGAGTGAGAAGAGAAAAGCAGAAAGGATGGAGGCAGGCCTGTAGAGGTGAGGGACAAAATTTGCACATGTTGGCAAGCAGTGACCACTCAAAAGCACTTCTTGAAAAGGCTTCTTCTCCATCAAGTATCTCTTGGATACTTCTGATTTCTGCTCCTCTTCATTACAAGGCAGCAACATTTTTCCTTTTTGCACCTTTTTTTTTAGCCAGGTAATTGTAATTTAATTCCTTGCCATATCCTTCCTCTTTCCTGAATGATGTTGATGGAAATGGGGTGGAAAACAAGTCAGCCTTTCTATCATAGAAGAAATTGCAGCCTCAAGCAAGTTGAGGGCAGGAAAATGACCAATTTTGTTGGACTGGGGAGTCCCAGAGAAATCTTCATGATCTCTAATGAAACTGCCCACAGTTGTATGTGCAGCACACACTACCACCAGCACCTCAGAGGCATCAGAGAGCTCTGGAGTTCAGCTACCCTTGTGCTTTTCTGTCATTCCCTTTTCCAACATCCAAAAAGTCACTTCCCTGTTTCAGGGGAAGTTGGCACAATAAGAAATTGGAAAGCCTTATCTAAAGGCAATTTCAGTATTTACCAATTTTTATCCTTTATTCAGTGGCACCTGACACAGTTCAATTATGGCTTGTCAAAAGCATTCTCCACTGTGGAATGGAGTGGAAAAACAGATTACACAATGTGTGTGGGCTGATGCAGCTGACCAGGGGACTAATGAACTCTTGGCTTTCTCAGTAAGGTGTGGAAAGAGAAGGCTGAAGGAGGGGCAAAATGAAAAGATCAGGACTACAGCAGTGGGTGAAAAATGTGAAATACTGGAGGAGACTCAGTGGCTTTTAGCATGGAAGAGCAGCAGCCTGTTCAGGAAAAGCTCTGTGAGTGAAGAGAGGAGAGTTCCTCTGGGGGAGAGTGGTGGGAGAGGCACAGGTGCCTGCACTGGGCTGGGAGGATCCCCTCACTTCATTTGACTGTCTTAGAAGGAGAATTGAGGACATCAGTTGTGAGAGCTGCAGTGGGATTGCTTTCAATTTGCAAGGTCTTTAACTTAGCTAAAAGCATTTAAATCAAACGTGCCTACCTGTTTCTTGCCAAACAAATGGCTGTATTGATAGGTGTTCCTATCAGAAAAGTTTATTTGGTGAGTGGGAAGAAAATTGGAGAATCAGGCCTGGCTGAGTTGAATTTGGCTTACTTCTAAGCTGATGTAACTTTATGCAGCATTGGCTATAAATGAGATTCTTTGTTCTTGGGGAAAACTGGAAAAGCACATGCTCGGTAGCCTCTACTTCCAGGGTCAAGTGGAATTTGGTGTTCTCTGTTTGCCAAACCTGGGTCAGAGCACACAGGGCCCTGGTGATTGGTCACAGCTTTTACATGTCACCCCACCACATGATTCCCGACTAAAGACTGGTGTTTATCAGAGAGATCACAGCAATCATTTGTCAGAAAATATTTTCTTTGTCTCATCTTCCTGTCTGCATCCTATGACTTGAGGTCAAGATCTAATGACCTTGGATGTTTTTATCTTCTTGGTAGTTGTACACAGTTTTCAACAGGGGCGAGCATCATGCAGCTTCCACAGCTCCATTTCAAAAATGTTTTGTGTGCCACCAAAACAAAATGGATCAAAAAGTCACAGCTGTTCTTGAAAGGGAGAGATGGAACATAAAACTGGGTCAGTTTTTTGTACTCCACTGAGGAATTTCTGCTCCCTAAGGCTGTGTCCTATCAATGTTTTCTGCTGTTTCTCTGTGAGATGGCCCTATGGTGTTGTGGTGATGTGACCCTTCCTGGGCTCAGAGGAAAAAGTAATAGATCTGCTGCCCTAAACCCTAAACAGGTCATAGTCCTATAGTGAGAGGTGCCACAAGTGTTGCTGCAGAAATTTTTTTTTTTTAAATATGATAAAGTCACTAGAAGGCAGCACAGCAATCCAAATTTGAATAGAGCCAGCACTTCAGCTGGTCAGTGACATTCTCACCTTGTTCTTTCCGAAATGATTTGGCCTGACCTCACCTCTGACAAGGCCAAATCAAATAAAGCAGTCAGAACAGACAAGCGGCTTGTTTGCATGCAGTGTCAGAGCAGATCTTGCAGCCATCCACAAGAGATTTGGGTTGATGTTGCTGTGTCTCAGTCCCCTGTGCTGCTCTGGCGTAATTCTTGTACAGCAGCATCTGTGTTGGGGATGGGCCCTGACAGGATTCCTGCTGATTCTTGCCCTGTCTCCAGCAAATTCCTTTGCTGCTGGGGAGACCTTTAGAGTCACATATCTTCAGTGAGAATCTGGGAATGGCTTTCAAACCACCTTTTGATGTCATTTGGCCATACTTCTGTCTCAGAATAAGTGCTGCTGTAACATTTATTGTAACCTGCTCGAGATTCCTTGATCTGAGGGTACCTCAAAATGTAGCACATCTTTTAGCTCTACTTTTTCCTCCTTAATGTACTGGGTCCTTATTGAACATCCTACCCTAAAAAACAGAGGAGGCTGGGTGCTCCCTACCCTAACCAAATCCGGGTAAAGCCCAGAATTGTGATGAGGCAGCACGAAGAATGTAGGAGACGACCCAGGGTATTGAGAACCATCCCACCACTAACAAATAAGCAGCTCCTACTGCCTGCATTTGGATGTGGTAGGCCATGAAAAGCAGGGGAAAATGTCGCTGATAAAGTCCTCAAAAAGTATTTTCTAATTGTCTCAAAGTGGAATAAAACGCTAAGAACAAGATCATATATATATATATATATATATATATATATATATATATATATATATTCTTTTTAGGAGGGTATTTTGCTTTGTTGATTTACTCTAGGAAAATCTATCTTGTCTGAATGTGTGATTAAGTAGCTGATGGAATAATTCTTTACAGGGAGAACATGCCAGAACATCTGAGTGGTGTAAAACAGGACTGCAGAGAGGATTAGACAAGGTACAAAGAGGAGTAATTTTGTATTGGTAGGAAGTAGACTTAACAGTACTTTTTTATCTGTAATTTTTATGATTCTGTGGCTAACCAGGGAAATGTTTAATGTTCCTTGTACAGCAAGTGAAGGTAGAAGAAGGCAAATTGACATCCCCAGCACTGTTATAATTCATTCCATTACTTCAACAGTGCTTTTATATTGTCACGCCCATAAAGCGCCAGTGTGCACGCTCAGAGCCAATCCATCTTTATATACTGCTGCTGATCCCATTGAAGGCAATGGCAAAACTCCCATCAATTTTAATGGCACTGGGATATGGCCCATTTTGTAGATATACAATGGATATTTCCTGCACACACCATTTTTTGTGTATAACGTGCTCCTCATCCGAGGTTCAGAGAGTGTTTTATAAAGTGGTGAAGTCACGACCATTGATGTAGTCTCCAGCTGATGAAATAATGTGATCTGCCTTCCAAAACAGGATTTAAAGGTTGACATTTATTTATCTAGCTATTTTTGAAATTTGTTAGGGGCACAGGATGCATGCACGTCTCCATGTGTAGAGTACTGCCTTTGAAAAATTTGCCCAGATAAATTGCAGAAGGTAAAAGTGTTAGAAATAGATGCTGCACTTGCACGGCTAGCATTATGCTACAGCACTTAAAAACTAGAAAGCATCAAAGAAAATTGAAGGCAGTATGGATCAGTGTGTTAGTACATAACACAGCAGTCTGCAGCGCCAGAGGCTAAGAGAGGTCCCTTTTGAAAAGCAGCTGTTTGGATAGCGACTCACGCAATCAGCAAGGTACAAACAAAACATTAATTGGATGAGTATTTTAACTCATGTTCTAATTGGGAAATGTTTTGAATGGAGGTAAAGGTGCCTGTTTCCTGCAGAACCCATCATCCTTGACCCTCTTTAAAGAAAATGCACAATGTATGAGGCATATTTTAGTGGCTGTAAACCCTGTTGGTTATGCATTGAAAGCTCTGGATTCAGAGCAGCTTTCAACGTGTGCACACTGGAAATGGAATGACCTGCCAGGCTGATGTTCTCACTCAGGAAAGCTTCCTTTCCTCACCATAATGTGTGCTGGAGAGCAGCCCATTCCCACTTCAGTGCAGGAGCAGGGTTTGCAGAAGACTTAAACAAGAAGTCTGCAGTGTAACTAAAACTTTTAGGATGTAGTTGAGAGTAACTATTTCAGCAGGCCTTGCTGTACTTAGTGCTGGCTGCACTCACAGCTCCTGCAGTTGGATTATGCAAAGACTTGTGAACTCTTTGCTTAGCTGGGTGTACACAGGAGCTATTCCAGCTTTTGCTGAAGCACACGTGCCTCAGGCAGTGCCAGGACATGGGAGAGTCCCCCTTTCTGATGGTGTTAAGTGGCTGTGCTGCATATGAGCAATTGAACAGCCTCATCTCAATGCACAAGCAGCCCTCTTGTATCCAGTCCCTTACAGCACTGACCTAGCACATGTGAATTCACTGGTTTTGGTGGACTGGTTTCCACCATTCCTCATGTTTTCAGGTTTGTGTTGTTTATTTAAAATATGTAAGTAACATGGTATTTTGCTTTGTTGGTTTTTATTTGGCTTGGGAGGGGTTATTTGTTTGTTTGCAATTACATATACAAAATTGACCTGAACTGCCAGGCTGGGATTTATATTCCTCTCCTGCTTCTCAAGGGATTGCAGACCTTGAATTTCAGTGCTGAAAGCAGTTTCAGGTGGAGCTGTGTCCCAGGTGCTCAGCTGTGCACCACAGCACCATTCCTTGTACAGCACCTGTAAACCACCATGGGGGCTTGGTGGAGAGGCTCAGGGTGGGTCCCAGTTCAGTTCCTGGCTCCTTTTCTATTTCTGTTGATTTCCTTTGGCAATGTGCTTCTGCTGTGATTTTTAAAAGCACTTAGTGTAGGCCTAAGTGCTATCAAAAATCAAATCTTCCCATTGCCTTGCCTGAAAACAGACAAGCAAGACTTAAGATTTATTGTGGCATATTTGCTGGTTTGCCCTCAAAGCCTCCAGGATTTCTTTTTTTCATCTGTCTCCTGATAATTATGCACACACATGACCATACACATCTTGGAGCAACAAAACCACGCTTGCCCCAGTAGCATTTGCTAACTTCCACAGAATCCCTGAATCACCGAAGCTGGAAAGGACCTCCAAGATCATGGATTCCAAACTTTGACTGAATCTCAACTAAACCATAGCACTGAGAGCCACATCCAGTCACTTTTTGGACACTTTTAGGGATGGTGACTCCACCACTTCCCAGAGAAATCTGTTCCAGTGTTTGACAACCCTTTCAGTGAAGAAATTCTTCCTGATTTCCACCCTGAACCTCCCCTGCTGCAATTCACGCCTTTGTAAATGTCTGAATCAACTCCACCAATTTTCAGAAGACAGCTGATCAGGGAATTTATTTTCTAAGTTACAAGACTATTTAGTGCTTAGAGGATTCACTGGTTTTGCTGAGAATGTGCAATGCTTTAATAGCAGAGGGTGGGGATGAAGAAAGCTTTTTACCACACATTTTTATTCCAATCTACACTCTCAAATGACAGTCTGGCAATCCACAGCAGCTGTCAGTAACCTGCAAATTATCTCTGCCCTCCCTAGCAGATGTCACAGTGGCTGTTGGCAATACACTCTGACACCCAGAGATGACAAAGATTAGAATATTGGAAGTTGTTAAACAAAAATTGCACAAAATATTCTTTTTTAGACAAAAAAACAAAAAACCCAAAAAAACCCCACAAAAACAAAAACCAAAAAAACCACACCCAACATAAAGAAACAAACCAAAAAAACCAACAACCCCAAAGCACAGATGCCTGGCTTTCTGACAAAAGGCTACCTCATTTCTTTTTAATAATAATTTTTTGCAGAATACAAAATGCTTTAGCTTCTGAACTCAGCTTTGCTTTAGTCTAAGATATAAGCTGCTTTTTAAAGTTATTGATGCTTGAACCATGAAATAGAAAATTACACGTAAAATGGACTTTGAGCCCAGATTTCCCATGCTGGAAACAAAATACTGTAGAGTGCAACAGCCATCTAGAAGATCTAGTAAAAATAAAATTAAGGTAATTATAGTAATGGCTGGAACACCAATTTTTCAGTGTTTTCAAGTGGCAGAAAACTTTGAAAAAAGAGTCTTAAAAGTATTGGGAACAGAACTCTGAACTTCTGGGTTTGTCCCCTTTCAGAAATCTTATTTGCATAAATTTGTAGCTGTGGAGCTTCTAACAATATGCAAGCAGCATATTCTTTACCATTAAAACTTGGGCATGTTATTTTGTATGTTTGATTATTGATTTTTCTTCATAGACTTTGAATAAGAGGAATATCTGGAAAGAAACAAACCTATGCTAGATAGAAGTACCTTAAAATTCTTAACTCTTCTGGAGTTTCTTCTATTCCCTTTTTCTTTCTGTTCAGAAAAAGAAAGCAGGAAATGTGCTGCTTCTGAAAGAGGCTGCAAAAAATGGATAAAATAAAAACTGCCCAGGAAAGCATGTCCTCTGTTGTATTTAAAGGAAAATGGGAATTCCTTTTCCCTCTTTACATGATCCCTTTATCTCTCTGCAAGGTTAACAGTGCTTAAGTGACCATGTCAAAATCCTTTTCACTTCCTTGGGCATTCAAAATCATTTCAGCACTTTGAAAATGTTAAACTTAATGTTCCAAATGGACAGAGTTTCAGTTCTGCAAGACAGCTCCTCAGCTGCTGGTGGAGGAAAGTCTCAGTGATCTGCTATGGGGGGATTTTAATAAAAATACTGTGTAGACTTGTGTGGGAAAAGCAAAGGTAAAGTTTTCTGGAAGACCTGCAACTGATTTACACTATGTAATGGATTGTTCTTATAATGAATGAAGCAGGATCAGGCATGAAAAGGCATAAATTTCATGAAACATGAAATTTTGCAGTTCTTCCTACCCATGCTATCCCACTTAATATTTTCTGACTTTCTTCTCATAATGGAAGAGACTTTTATGCTCTCTGCCTGGTGAAAACTGCTGTTCAAAATGAATGCAGGGCTTGCAAACAAGTAAAAGTTTTCTGTTTATTCCTATTTGAATTCCTGCAGCTGTAAACCTCAACTTTTAGTGTCTGGAATGGTAATAAGTTCAATATACTATATATATATATATATATATATATATATATAGAGAGAGAGAGAGAGAGGGAGAGGGAGAGAGAGAGATGTATATTGGTATGTATATTCATGGGAGACTGTATTAAAATGTAATGACACAGATGTAATTTTCAGTTCAATTTTGGAGAATAAAGCAAACCCATCTTCTGTCGGTCATAGTTCTCCCACGTCGCCTGCCTCAGAGAATGGGACTTGAATTTTTCCAATGAAATTAGAATGTCATGGCCTTGACCTGAATAGAAAAAAATATTTTAAAAATATTTACACAGAAGATGCAGGTGTATTCCATGGGACTTCTCTGGCTGCTAATTTGTGAGCATTGTTAATTCAGTAGCAATAACCTATATTAGTTCAGCTGAGTGTCAATATTCACACATGCCATTATATGCAAATGCTCAATTTGCCTTTTTTCCTCCCCTCCTAACATGCACGAGCAGTTTCTAGCATAATACTCTCAAATTTGTATTATATTCAGCCAATCCAGATCTCATTATGTTGGACAAACACTGTACAGGAGGAAAGTGGATCACATAAATGCTCCTAATATTATTCATGAATTTTCCTACTGCAGTGCTTTGGAAATATGCTACAAATATTATCCTATAGATTACTTTGTTTAAGTTCTGGTACTGTATTTCTGTGGGGTTTTTTGGTATTTTTTTTTTTTGTTCATTACTATTTAGAATGTTTTGATTCATTGCTTCAGATAAAATTGAGTGCTTTATTATTGCTGCTGTTTGTTGTCTGCCGTTGATGGTGATGCTCGTCCCACCTATTCTTTTTATTTTCTAGTTTTTTTAAAGCATGCTTTGAATCGGCCAAAATTTGTAATTGTTAAATACTGTTTCAGCCACTGTAGATAATAGTTTTGACTCCCTCTTTTCCTCTAATGTAAAATTGTTTGCACCTGGTGGTTTCTGTTGGACATTGTGGTGTAAAAAAGCCCCAAATATGGACTAGAAATATAGAGATTTTTAGTATACTGTTAATAAATAATAAAAAATAACATATATGTTTCTAACCTCTATATGTGAATTACATGGGTTAAAAACATATCATTTATTGCATATGACCCACATCGGGTCAAGGACAACTGCAGGTAACTTCTTATTAATGGAAAAGCTGCAATCTTAAACTGGGCCATGCTGTAGTGTTTAATAGAAATATTATCTGTGATATTCATTCCTGTAGGATGCTTTAACACAATTTTAAAGCAAGATCCTATCTAACAAATTCCACAGATTTTTCAAAATAATTTCAGCACAAATCCATGGCATTTCTATGGCATTTTATTGTCCCAATTACCCTTTTTTATGTTGCACAAAACCTTCCACAAAGAAGTAGAGTATCTCCTTCTCGTGGTTTGTTGAAATCCTGGTATGATCCATGGCATAAAATACAAAAAAAATATATACTTTTGGCAAGGATGGGTCTTTGTTTACTGAGCATTGCTGCTTACTTGAAAAGATCACTTGTGCCCATTAACTGAACAAAATCTCTTCTGTTGGTTATGGTATGTTTACTAGGTCAATTTATTTTCATTATTTGTTTGGTTTGTTGTTTGTTTGGTTTGTTGGGTTTTTTTTATGCCAAACAGGTGAAATTTTGTGTGATTCTGTGTAGACAAACCAAATCTGTGACTGACAGGGATCTTGGAAAAGATTCCTCCAGAAATGACAAGGCCAACATAAAATAAGCAGTGGTTGAATTGGCATTTACACTCACATGTGGATATTCAGTAATGTATTAATTTTAGTGGTGTTTGGTATTTTTAATTGTAATTATAGCAGATCTGCTTTTCTGATAATACAAATATATTGACTGGTACAAAATGACATTAATTAGAGAAATCTGAAACATTTCAGATGAGGGTCAGAGATGTTCTGCTCATTGTCAGTGTTTATTTCTTTTGACTCGGCTGAGACTTGTGAACTGGATTTTTGGGTGTTTAAGGTATAGCAGTCTTCATCTTGATACAAAATTGCTGTAGGTGCTGAATTTCCATAGTCTCTTTTCCATCTGGTCCTAGCTTTGATTTCTGTTCACTAAAGTTACTAAAATTCTTGTGCAGTCAGGGTATGAATAATAAATAAAAAATCATTATTATTACACTTACTCTTTGCTACCAGAAATCCACTACCTTTTTTTCCACAGAAGATTGCTGGGCAGAACATTTTGACTTTATTTTCCTTCATCCAATAAGTTTGCAGTGAGGGGGCTGCAAATAAATCTGGAGCCAGGAAGGAAAAGGTCAGAAAAAAGGTCAAGGTTTTGAGGTCAAGCCATTGACTGTATAGGGCTTTCTAGGGAAATTATCACCTTTTGTCCTCCTTTTCTGGTGTTTCTGCAAGGTCTGACATTATTGGGCTCTGGCCCACAGCTCCACATCTGAATTTTTATTGGGAAATACACACCTGGTGAAACACATTCCTGTTGATATGGAAGTAGGTGAGCGCTGCTGGAATAAGATGGTTTTTGTGTTGGGTTTGTTTGTTTTTTTGTTTTGTTTTGTTTGTTTTGTTTTTTGTTTTTGTCTTGTTTTTTGGGTTTTTTTTTTAATTTTCCTTGGTTCTGCCCTCTGATTATCACATTGTGTGGAAAAAAAAAAAATTCTGGCTGTAGTCAAGAATGCAAAATATCAAATCCTGATATCCAATGAGATGAGAATTCCTATTTGAGAGAGCAGAGACCAAGCAGACTTTTAATCTTAAGAGAATGATCTAATTCAGATGATGCTTTCAAAATCAGAAAAACACAGGCTAGTGATGTCCGATTTGTCATGAAAACGAAATATTTATCTTTAAAGTCTAAACATTGTCCTGTACCCAGTTCTGCACACTCCTGGCTTTGATTAAACGCCCTTGTCCTTTTCCTGCTGTGTCAGGTTTGACGGCTGTCACTGAATTTGCTGTTCCCCCACTATTTTCTGTGGCTCCCTGATCCTTCAAGCTCAGGATGATGAAAGTAATTAGTTAAATGGCTGTTCTCTAAATATACAGAAGACTTCTAAGTAAGGGCATAGAAAGAATTAACCTTTCTTGCCTCCACACACACCTCCTAAAGATTTGAACAATTGATTTCACATGGGTAACAAATTAAACTTTAGCAGCAGTGTGACAAATACACTTTATTTTTGCAGCTTAGTTCCCCTGCTCTAGAAAAGCAGTGCTTAGGCAGGTTATAGTAAAGGACAGGTGGCCTGTTTGGGAATGGACACAAACAGAGCCTGAGAGGCTCTTCCACTCCTTCATCTGTTGAGTTTTTGGGTTTGTTTTGTTGGTTTGGATTTTTTTTGTTGTTGTTGGTTGGTTAAGGTCTTTTTAGGAGAACATGGGTATGCACAGCTATTCCTCCTATCAGGATCTGTTTTCTTTTCTGGATTCTAAACTAACCATGTAAAACCAAATTAGGAAAGAGGATAAACTGCTTTGAGGTAGAGCTGCTCACGGGCTTTTAGGTATTTTTGATCTCAGTCTGCCCTACCCAATTGTGATAATGGATAATTCATTTGCTAAACTGGAATAGGATTTTACTACTTAATAATCTTGTAAAACAAATTGTGAATTGAAGCCAAAAAGTCAAAGGACAATGCAAGCAGTCATATATGTCTAAGAAAAATATAAGTGTACATGTCCTGCTTTTAAAACTTAGGAGAGTTGAAAACATTGAATGAAATTTTCTATATGGAACCAAAGTTCCTGACTGAAGGCATCACCCTATAAACAGGAATTTGCAATACAAATTTAGAGAACTTTACTGACCAAATCTTTATTTATAATGATTTATTCTGTATAATTAACAGTATTTTGGATGTATAGAATCAAATATACAGATCTCAGCTTGAGATGTGATTTCCATCTGAGCTGGAGCTCTTCACTTCCTTTTTTAAAATATACATATGTATGTGCTTCTTATCCATCAATGATTAAACACATGTGTTTTGCCTTTCAGCAAATCAAACACATCATGTGTGATCCAGAATTGGCTGAATCAAGGAAACAACTACACTGGCTTTAGGCATCAACTTTGATGTGTAAATGTGAGAGGGTTTGGCAGTTTTGGAAAGAAGAGCTGTTCCTTTCTCTTTTGGTAATCTATGACTTTCTTGCCTTTCATCAGAACAAGAAGTCTTTGCTAATTTCCAATGGTGAATGAAAATAACTTGTCCCCCAGTGAACTGTGTGCACTGGCAACTGTGCATGGCTACTGCTTCACTAAACTGTATTCTGCTGCTCACTTTTGTCAATGTTAGCTCATCTTTATTTAGGCTGCTTCATCTTTTACTATTCAATGTTCTGTCCTCTGTCTGCAGAAATAATGAAACAACAACGAGAAGAATCTTGCCTGCAGTACGTGCCCTGCCTTTGAAAGGTGAGAACCTTTCAAAGTTCACAGAACAGTTCACAAATGCTGTTTTCTCCAAACAGTAACCTGTGCTATTTAGGGAAGTGCTTATAAACAAATGTCTTTCAGGGCTCTTACACAGCATTGTTTTTAAAGGTTCTGCTTTTGTCAGAGAATTAAGCTAAAAACCATCTGCCTTCTGTCTTAGAAGCATTGGGCTAAATTCAGACTGGGAGGTGGGAGCCTCACCTGCACTGAGCTGGGCTCCCTTTAGTGCTAATGGTAATTCCAAGGAGCTGTAATGCCTTAGGAGCCTGTGAGGATGGAGTATCGCATTTCTCTCATCCCCTGCCTGCTACAGCCCTCCTCTGACACAGATGCTCGAGGGCAGGGGTCAAACTGGAGCAATTCCCGGGGGCTTTTGGCCCCACACAGCCAATGCTCTTCCTTCCCCTGCCTGCATCCTGTGGAAACTTCACCTTTGTGAGGTTACATCCTTCACACCCCTTGGGATGCTTATTCCCAAACTACTCACTGCCCCTTTACCCTGTTCCCTACCACTTCTATTTAAGTCTTCCCTGTTACAGGATTTCTGAGAGATAGAGGGTATGATTTATGTCTGGAGTGAGAACTGAGCTACCCCTCAGACTAGGCCCTGATAAGCGGCCTTGGTGGGGCCTGGAAGCCTTTGATGCAGTGAGAATTCAGTTGTGGCGCAGTCAGAAATTACGTGAAGGTAACTACAAAGTAATGAGCTATCCGAGCATGAATTAGAGTAGAGCTGCAGTGTGAAATGCCTGACCACCTTAAGGCAAAGGTAAACAATGTTAGCTTGCCAATCAGAGTGCCTTTGTAAACTGTAAACTATATAGAAGTGTATATAAACTGCCATCTTCTCACTAATAAGGGGGAGAACGTTGCATTAATCATTTTGGTTGGATGTGCATTCTGTCCTGTCCAGCTTTCCCGATTTATGAGGTCCCTGGCTTTGCTTCCCACTGACATCCTCTGGTTTTCCATTCTCATTTTCCCTTCTGCTTAAAGCAGAGCTGCAGGAGAGCTGCTTGTCCCATGGGCCAATGTCACCCCAGTGCTGACAGGAGCTCTCTGTGCTATTTTCAAAGGTAGGAAGGGGAAATTGCTTCTGCAAGGAATGCAAGACAGATGACTGCAAGTACAGCAAGCACTTGCTTGGTGGAGGGAAATAAAACCTGTGCCTATTGCACTCTGACAGATTGGTTTGAAAGGGTTCCATGCAGTTTATTACCTCCAACCTGAAAAAAAGAAACTTATTTAGCATCAGTGACACCCCACGTTTAATCCTAACTCTTTCAGTGGGGAGGCAGAAGATTATAAGTAGTGGTTAGAGAGCCACCAGCTGCTCTTTTAGGCATCTTAAATCAATTTATCTGTAGGCTCTCTGTAATTTGCAGGATGAGGGAATACTGAATGTGAGAGACACTTGTACTTTTCCATGAACAAAAAGGTCAGAAAAAAATTGCTTGTCAGCCAGGTATATAGTAAATATAAATTTAGCCTTGTGTGGATCAATACAAGGTTGTGTGTTCATATCCGATTACCTTAGATGGATTAAGATGTTGGATATTATTAAGATAATAAAAGACAGGATTGGCATCATAATGGTGGCACTTTGTCCTTGAAATTCTGTGGGCTGCAGAGGTTCTCATTTATAGATGCCAGATGGTTCTTGAAACCCAGTTGCTGAAATGAAGGAAGATTTGTACCTGAACAAGGTTTTCCTGTGAAGTTTCCTTTGGATATTCTCTTCTTTCTGTTTTTTATAGATCTTTCTTCTTTTGTGTTGTTTTCATTTTCAGCCTCTTTCCATCCTTATGCAATTTCAATTTTTTTCCATCCAATTGTTCATTGTTAATGAATTGTTAATGAACAATTACTAGCATGGTATCTTGCTTCTATAATCTTTCTGTTTTTACCAGCCAGCACACCCGGCCATGTCCAGGGTTACCCATGTTATTTTTGTGGTAATTTCCTTGAAACTGGGCTCAGAAAATTGAGAAGACATATTTTACTGTAGGTCAGGTAAAGCATCCATCTCTCCCCATTCTCAAATCTGGTTTGTGAATGTGAAGAAAATATCTGTTTCCTCATTAAAATTATTCTGGAGTTGAACACTTTTCCTATTCCTTCCACCCTAAAGACCAGGATTGCTTTAGGTTCCCCTCCCTGCCTTTTTAATGGTCTGTTAAAGTGTTCCTTTCCATAGTGTCATTGTAAGGACAGGATTCTTCTGAATTATCTTTCTCAGACAATTATTTCAGGCTACACTATTATAATTGATCTTGCTTTATGGCTTTGTTGTCTTCAGGAAAAAATATTTTCATCCA
Source organism: Taeniopygia guttata (assembly GCF_048771995.1). Classification (NCBI taxonomy): domain Eukaryota; kingdom Metazoa; phylum Chordata; class Aves; order Passeriformes; family Estrildidae; genus Taeniopygia; species Taeniopygia guttata. The sequence continues at coordinate 16,522,414 of NC_133024.1, read as the reverse complement.
TTTTAGATTACACCTAAATCTTTGCATTTTCAGTCTGCATGCAGTGTGTATTTTGAACATATTATTTTTTTTTCTTTATATGGCATCTACTAATGTCTTATGATAGGAACAAAGTTTAGTTTGAGCTTTGTCCCCTTCTGATTGAACTCCTGGCTGTAGTATCTAGTGAGTTTCATATCTCTCTGTTCAGGTAAACCATAAAAATATTAATATTAAATATTGATTAAAACATATTGCACGAGTATCCTGGCACAGCAGTTTTCTAGTGCCTCTGTGGGAATACTTCTATTTTTTCTTTTGATTCTTCTGGGGATCACTTATGATGAATCATTTTAATTGCACTGTGATTTGTAGCACAGCGAGTGGAGGTCTCTTGCTCTGCTGTGTCTGATTTAAATGTAGGCTTTCTTCCCTCTGACTAATGGCTTAAAATCAGAACATCCAGCACAAATCAATATTAGGCACAGCCCAGCATCACCTGCAGATGGGCACTGCACTAGAACAGTAAACATAAAATGAAAAATGAGTCACACTTCCTGTGCTCCCCTGGGTGTTGGATAAGCTCTGACCTCTGAAGAGGGGATGGCGTTTGTTTGCTTGTTTGTTTGACTTCCCAATTATTTTATCTCTGATTAAAACACCCAAACCCCAGCCACAAGCCAAATCAAAGGGTGGCTGAGCCCTGAGAGTGGAGTGTTACAGGTAAAAGTGTCTGGAGGCAAGGAACTCTGCCTTTCCAGGGGAAGGATGGACAGAACCAGAGCAACCTCTAATGGCTCTTGGAGTTTGGCTCTGGCTGGGAAATGAGAAGTGGCCCTATCAGTGTAACAGCCAAATGGTCTGGATCAATCCTAATACAGCTTTGACCTCGTTTTGCTGCAGGCTGACCCTCTGAGGTTGTTTCAGTTCCCAGCACCAGCAGAGGACACAGACCTGTTCCACTTCTGGAAAGAAGGGGCTCAGCTGGGATGGGGACACAAAAACTTCTGCTCTCCAGGCAGCAATATGCTTTTCTTCCTTGGTTTTCATATTCCACAAGGAGGTACAGCATAGAAAGGATTTTTCTTTTCCATTTTTGGGTTTATTTGTTTGTTTTTTGGATTTTTTTTAATAGCCTTGCCTGGTGGTTTATCTGAATCTAACTGATGCATTGATAAAGTGCCAGCTATTGTAATCAGTAGGAGGAAACTAACTGCTGCAGTTGCTCCTGTAACTTCAGACCATAAAATGAGTGTAAGGATTAACATTTGTGGTTGGATCAGCATTTCAGGTGCTGAGCTTCTCAGCCTCTTCCCACTTCTTTGACCCTGCACACTTCACAGCCGCTCCCAAGCATCTCTGTGGGTGGTAAAGGGATGTAGGAAGTGGGTGGGGTTTTGTTTGTGGGGTGTTTTTTTTGGTCTTTTTCTTCTTCCTAATTTCCGTGGTGGAAGTTGACTAATCATCAGAAAAGTGATGGTTTATGGCCCATCAGACTCCTGCAGATTTTGCTTCCTACTTTCAGCAAGGTTTTGGATGTTTCTGAGAGCCACACTAGGAGACCTGCTCTGAGCACCCTCATTAGGGAGGAGGAAATATTTTGCTTCCAAAAGCTCTTATTCTGTTGTTCGTTACTGCAAGCTTAAAAATAACAACCTTAGAAATATTTCAAGATTCTCTAGCGAATGAAGCCTGGTTCAGGAGACTGATGGCCAGATTATGCTACCAGGTATGACATAAATCAAGAACAACTCCACAGAATGCAGGACCATTTCTCCAGCCTTACCAGGAGCAGAATGTGACCCTCAGTTTAATTTCTGAAATGGTGTCTGAATTTATTGGAGCTCTGCATCTCTGCAGGACCTTTCTTGGCTTTGCAGCAGTGGTAGCCTGATGTAAATCAGATTTCCTTGCAGCTGAAGGCAGTGTTGATTATATATGGAGCTCTCTTAGTGCTTGCTGGAGTTTTGTGTTCCTGAGACCATGCAAAGAGCTCACCCTTCTGCCTGTGACCTGCAGGAGTAAAGTGTTTTACAGTAGTAATAAAGAGATTACATTATATGAAGTTATTTTCAGTAACTATATCAGGAAGATTGAGAGTCAATTACCCTGGCCAGGTTCATCTTTAGGACACCAGCAAAGCAGAGGGTGCAGACATTTACACTGTACCAGCAAAGAAAGATGTAAAGGCACTGTGTTCTCACTGAGCACTTGGGCCTTATCTGCAGGAGCAACAGGGAGGTCACTGAGCATATTTTGGGAGCTGCAGGGCTGCTCTTGACCCCTTGGACTCTTTTACTCAGCAGCAAAAGCAGGTCGTGTGGCTTTTGTCACCCGTGGAAATCACTGTTTGGTAGGGACAATAATGCTGGGACTCCTACTTTTCTGGTTTCTGTTTTCTGGTTTCTGTTTTAAGAATTTCTACTCTGTTGCAAAATCTGCTTTGATTTCAGAAAACTTCCCAATGCTTTTCTCTGCTGTCTCTGTGTGCACTCTCACATCTAAACTGCCCATGTATAATTTCCTATGATAAGGTGCTAGCTGCATTCCTTCTTTTTCTTTTTCCTTTTGTAAAATAATACTTACTTTTGGAAAGCAAGCATTCTACATCTTGTATCTTTGCTATTTGAGAGCCCTGGATTTTTTTTTTTTTTTTTTTTTTAGTGAAACTGAGTGTCCTGTAAGTCAGAAGTTTCTCTTGTTTCTCTCATGTTTCATCCACAGTGGGAAATGTTGCTTGAAGAAAGGCCATATGCACGGGTGGATGATTCTGCTAACTATTTTTAAGGAAAGATGTCTGTTCTGAGAATGTGACAGCTGAATCTATCACCTCTGCCCCTCACAATTTAAATAAATTGATGATCAGCTGGTGGGTGGGACTAATATTGGAAAGATATGCTGACATAAATCCAATGTATGCCCCGGTTACTCTGTCCACAACATTTTGTCTGTTTTGTCACCCTTTACTTACTTTGTGAAGGAGATGCTTCTTTCTCTTCATCCATCTGTGGGTTTACTGCATTTGCTATATATTGAGTTTTTGCCCGTTGGAGCACTGAGCTGTGTGATCAAAATGAGTTGAGTGATTCGTATTGACTGAATGATAGAAACCCCAAATCCTTCCAGAGTGCAGTGGTGTCAGAGAAGGGTTATTATGTTTTCAGTAGCTTGTGGTGTACCCAGAAACAGATATTGTTTGCTCTTTCCAGCCCTTTTTGTTCCTTTCTGGGGACTGTAATGCACTTAGGAGTTCAGCTGTTCTTAATGAGGGATTTCAGTCTGGTTTGAGCTAATTCTAGCAGGTAAGTGCCTTTATAGACTCACCTCTGGCACAAGTCAAAATGCTCTGCTTATCCAAAGAATGAACCTAAAAAGTGCAATCATCCCTTGCTCTGTCATTCTGAATCAAGGCTGTCCATTAACAAGTCCCTATTTGGTTTTGGTAGTATTGATTCCCCAGAACTGATTGCATTTCAGGAAGCAGCACACCTATTTCTTCCTCAGGCTCTCCTCAACAACCACTTTGTCTTAGCAGTGGTGGCTGAACTGCTAAAGCAGCTGCTTTACAGACATAGGGGAGCCTAAGGAGCCAATCTGAAAGCCAAAAATAAAATAAAATAATAATAAAAAAAAAAACAACCAGCCACACCCCTCAAAGAATTGGCATTACCTTCACTTGGACCAATGCATTGGAGTGGTTATCAGTGGAATTCATCTACATTTCACCTGGTGGGGAGAAGTCATTGAGTGAAACAGGGTCTGTTTTTACTGAGATCCACAACATGAGCATGATTTATCCCTGTTTTGCTCCTGTATGGCTCTGTTAGCTGCACTTAGTGGTCTGGGGGGTTTACTGTAAAGATGTTTTCTCCTGGTTCTGTTCCCAGTTGCTGTAAATCAGAAGCTGCTTCACTGAGCTTGTGACTTGAGTTGTAAAAAACCAGTGCAGATTCTGGGCTTTTTTTCAGGAATTTCAAAGAATCCTGCCTATTGCATAGTATTTTTGGCTGTCAGCAACAAATGACTATTTCTGGATGAATTGCTGCTCCCATATGTGAGAGGGTTGGATGCTGCTTTAGGTACAGCCCAGAGAAGGATCCAGGTAAAATTGCTCAGGGCAACAAATCTTCTGTGATTTCTGGAATTCTGTCCCAAGGTCACCAGAATCGAGCTTCAACTTCTGTAAGAAAGTTTTTCAACAGCTTTTGTTGAGGATGGGCCAAGATTGCCCCAAACTTTTGCAATGTCTCTGAAGATGCTGTGTGGGATTTGGGGGGAGAGTGAGTTTCTCCTGCCTTGGAAAGGACACTGGTGTACCTGAGGACACAGGTTGCTGATAGCAGGATATAGATCCCCTCAATTCTTGGGTAATTCTGAAAACTGTGTGATTTTGCATGATCAATTCTGGCAAATATAAAAATATTATTCTAAATCTCTGCCCTGTTGTTCACAGATGCTTCACAAAGCTGGCCACTGCTCTTCTTTAGTGTTTCTACCACTACTGAAGTGTGGATCCTTACCAGGTTTTTTTCCTCCACTTTTTTCACCACCAAGTTGTTTAGCTGGCTCTTGGATGGGAGTTCTTTCTTTTCTCAAGGTAAACTGAAGTAAACAAACAAAAAAATAAATTAGAAAGTATCTGTTGCATGGATATGGAGACTTTTCCTTTTATGCCCTTTCTTCTGATACTCTACACCCTGACTTATCCAGCAGATGATAAAATAAACTTGTCCCTTGCGATTAGAATATTATGTTTTTTATGTGCTGACTTATCCCCTGGTATCTCCAAACACTTTGCAACCTTTTGGCTAAGCTGTTATAAAGGAAGAGGCTTTATTCTTATTTCCTGCTAAAACAAATTGAGGAAGAAAGGAGTTTGGCCAAGGTTTGTGTTTAGCTGCAAGGCCTTTAAGCTGTATCTTACAAGTTGTATTTTATAATTATATGTAGCAGGGAATCTTTCAAAATGTTTTGGGTATTTGGTTTTTGGTCCACAGCATTTGGAAAACACTTCTCAAAACAATCCATGGGGAAATTATGGGTCCTAGGCAACTCTAGTTTAGCTGGTGAAGGTTGTGAGTGTATAAACTGGTGAATTTTAAGTCCTTTAAAAGTATCACTGATCAGAGCCTCAAAAGTTGCAATATTTTTCACTACCTATGTATTCAAATATTTCCCCAAGCCTAAAGTACCATTCCCAGGCGTTCCCAAATTAACAAATCTGCTGCCATTACTTTCCATCTTTTGGGAGCACTTTTCCTCATGTGTTCCTTTTCCACTTTTCCCTTCCAGTTTACAGAAGAGAGATGTTCTGCTTGCTTTCTGTTTAAGGCTCAGGAAAAAGAGATGAAAGGGCCATGACATTCATTTATCCTGGCACTTCATGTGGTAGATTTCCTTCTTTTCTCACTGGTAAATGAGAAGCTTGAAGAACCCCCTAAATGATCTATAGATACAGTGACTACCATAAGTGGCCCACTCTGACTTGATCCTGGACGTATTTTTAACAGCAATTTGTATGAACACAATAATTTTGTGTGATTTCCCATCTTAGTTTTCAAGTTGATAATTCATGTTTGGGTCTCTGTCTTTCCTGATGCTTTTACTACAGAATGATTGATCAGCAGTAAATGAGACAAATGTATGAAAATATGTCAAATGTGTGTACAATGACAGATTTAGATAATTCACCAAGATAATTTTGAAGTGCCACTAACTTCTGCATTTATTGTAGTCAATTCTGTAGATTATGTTTCATGAATTTTTAGTCCTGATGTAATAATTTTTAATTGTAGAAGCACCTTTAGTACTGAAACTACCTTAAACTAACAGCAGCATACACATGAAATAATAAAACAAAGAAAATTTTGACCTGGAGTAGAGGGAAAGTACTGTGTTGATCCAGCCTGGAGTAGCTACAGTTTATGGTGGGAGATTTTTTTGCTGCTCATGTCATGAGCAGAAATATGGAATCATAAGGCAAAAATGAGTAGCACCTTCAACATGAAGGATTCCTACATAATTGTAATTCAAGGGACTACCCAGCTGGTGGGAAGGAATTGGTAGGTGTGGGATATTTTATGATAGCAGCCTTGTGGTGTGCCTGCAGCAAGAAATGCAAACACATTAAACTCTAAGGTAATGTTGCTTAAATAATTTGTGTGCTTCTGTATATATATGTTTGCACAGCAGCAGCAGTTATTGAAGCTGATACTAGATATTTCTGGAGTTTCCATTCAATGTAGATGTTAGCTATGTGTAATTTTGAGATGTGATGGCATTAGACATTTCTCAAACACGTGCCAAAACCAACACCTCAGTAATTGCTTTTTTGCTTTTCCATTGTTCCCTGCTATTGTAACTGCCTTCATGTGTTTACACTGACTTATTTTTATTTATAGTGGTTTTAAATTATAAATCTACAAACAGCTGATGAAAACTTAGAAAAATATAAAAGCTGCAAACACTTGGATCATCCAGCACAGTGATGCATTAAGATTCCTTGCATAGTTTTCCTGAATTGACCACATTTATGTTGCTGTGATCATCTAAAGTAGGTTTTGTTTCTGTGCATTTTTGCTCAAAAGCATTCTAGAACAGTGAAGAAAAACAAACAACCTGGCTTTCCTGGGAATAAAATACTTACAGGGAAGAGGCAGTTATGAAGTCCACTGGCAATTCTTTGGGCAGAGGATGGAACACAAAGCAGATGGGTTGCACTTCCAGCTTGGGAAGTTATTCAAGGATGTTGCAGATTGCATCAGTGTTTGAAATGTCCACAGATCAATTCCCCAGGAAGGTAAGGGCATGGTGTGGGTTCCCAGCTGTGCAAGGTCCTCAGACCTCTGCCCTTCTGCACAGCTGGGCTGTTCCTTGGGGCTGGGACTTCTCCCTGCAGGGCCCCATGGAAGGCAGGGTCTGGAGTTTCCCCATGGCACACAAGAAGCACAGGAACTGTGAAAGACTGGCCTCTGTTTTCCATGCTCAAAATTTGGCCTTTTGCCTCCTTAGCTAGGTATCAGGTAAAGGCCAAATTTTGGCTGCTTAAATTCACTGGTGTCACCAGTGGTGGCAAATCTGGGCCAGAAAGGATTCCTATATGTGAAGCACATTCAATTCAGATATCACGACATGCTGCCTTATCACAATGTGCTCCAAAGTTAATTCCCATCTGATCATCCAGGAAATGTCAGATTTTGCAAAGTCTGTGATGGACTTTATCACCAAATGTCTCTCAAATGCTAATGAAGGCAGAAGAAACAGTAAAGCAAACACCTTGTCAAATTAACCTATTATAAAAAAAAATCTGTTCAATTAATAAAACTGGAAAAGAATCTAGGAATGTGGGAGGAATCCAGAAGAGTGACAGGTTTTTCAACCTCAGCTTCACCTAATTCCTAATATTAGGGAGCAAGTGGTTATTAAGTGAGATGGAATCTGTTAGATCTTTCCCTGCCCTTTGTTCTGTGGAGAACCCAGCAATAAAAGAGATAAGAATTAGACTGGTTTATGAGGGGACAGAATGAAATATTAAAAACATCAAATGCAGTCTGGGAATATAGCAAACAGCAGATCTCCATAATTTCACTCCCCTGATGACCAAAGCCAGTCCACCCAACACAGGAGAGAGAAGAGCAGCAGTGTCTGGGGTTCAGCTCCTGAGGTTCTGAGTGGAGTTGTTGTCATGGTTTGACGCTGGCACAATGCCAGCGCCCCCATGAAAATGCAGCCCCTCAACTGAATGCTGTGAAATGTTATCGAGAACAGAGCAAAGCAGGCCCAAGCTTAAAAACAAAAGGAAAAAACTTTATTAAGCTACTGCTACTATACTACTATAAAAGAAAAAAGAAAGGAAAAAAAAACCACACAAAATTCAAAATTAAAACCTTCCAAAGCATTCCTCCTCCCACCACCCAACTCCAACAAACCACAGTGAGACAAAACCTGGACCCCAATCAGGTTTCCACCCTCCAGACAATTGATACTCAGTCCATAGAGGGAGAGAGGAGCCCCTCCTGTGCCACAGACCCCCCAAGAAACACAGCTGCCACATCCTGTGCTTCCATGTCACACATGGCACCGCCCGGAGAAAAAAGTTTGCCAATGGTGACCTTCTCCTTTCCATGCACAGTGCTCTCACCACCAATGCATGGATGGACAGACTGCTTTTAGGATTTTTCCTTTCAAGGATGCCCTGCCAAGAGGGGAAAAAAACAACAGTTCAGTTTTTCATTTTTGGGACCAACAGTCCCCCCCATTTCCCCCCAGGGCCGAGAATCCAAGAACAGAGATCTTCTTCTCTTCTTCTTCTCTGAAGACAGGGGGACACCACCACAAACCTCCCTAACTTTTCTCTGTTTGATTCACTTCTGTCTTTTCCCAGCTGAAGCATGGTCTCTTTGGCTCACCGGCATCCTCCTAAAATACAGTCTCTCTTGGAGGAGAAGATCAGTTCAGTCTGTGGCTACCAAGAAAAAGTCCAGCCAAAAGCCACTCCATCTTCTCCTCCCACCTAGAATTTCTCCTTCTAACATCCCAGGTCCCAGGCTGTCTCTCTTCCTCTCCTTCAAACCGAGGAGGAGGAGGCCGGGCAGGGGAGAGGCTGCACTGCACGCTGACCGGAACCAGAAAGAGCGAGTTCTCCTGGGAATTCTGCTTTTAACCCCTCTGTGTTCTCAGAGGCGTGTCCACCTTCAACTGGTCAGTCCAAGTGTCAGTATCCAAACCTGACCCCTGACTGGATTGACCTCTTCCTGCCGAGAAGATTCTTTTTCCCATGTCAAACCACGACATTTGTTTTTTCCCAGGAGCCTGGAGAGCTCCCACCAAGGCTCCAGCATCCACGTGGGACAGCTGGGAGGAGCCATCCCACCTGCAGGGAGCTGCAAAGGTGAGAGGGTACATCAGCCCCTCTTGGTACTGAGATTTGGCTACAGGCTTTGCATTCCTACAAGTGGTTTGTGGAATTCCCCCAGAGAGGAGGGGGATTTGAAAACTCCATTGGAGAGCAGAAAACACACAGCACTGAGCTCCCATCTGCTGCCTCACGCAGAAATGTTCTGCTCTGCAGTTAATGCTCTGTACTAACACAGCTGAAGGCTGTAAAGGATGTGCCCATGTCTGCAGGATGCTGGTAGTTGTATTTAATAGGCACTTATGTGCTTCATGTGATGTAATTCTTAATAGGATTTCTACACAGTAATGAATCACTTATTAATCAAGCTTCTTGAGAAATGACCAAAAAAGGAATTATGATTTTCAAGAGAAAACTGAGAAATCTCCTGTTTAGCAGACTTAAAATAGTACATACCTCACTGAATAGACAAAATGAGTCCACTGGAAGTTATTGACTGAGGTAGTACCTGAGGGACAAAAATTTGATGCACATTTCTTTCCTTGGCATTTAAAAGAGTCTTTTTCCATGTGAAATGGGATAGCTGGTACAGAAATTGCATTGATTCTGCTTTCTGGTTCTGTCACTTCAGCCAGGACAAGGAGCTCAGGCTGGCAGTGCTGGAAGGAAGGGAAGTGCAAGATTTGGAGATCATAACCCTGTTACATTGCAGTTCATGGTGAGGTGGCCATTTATACAAATTCATTCAGATGCTTCTTTTAAGCTGTATTTATTGTATTCCACAAAACTGAGCCACGTGTTTCTGCCTTGGAGCAAGATTATGTTTATTTTTCCCTGGTAAACAGAAGACTGTTTTTCAGACTTAGAAAAAAGCTACATATAAAAAGAAAAGCAGCCTGTACTTGATGTAAAATTTGAAATAGTGTTTGGTAATTCAAATGAAAATTTCACTACTGCTCGTTTCAGACTTGGGTTGGGTTGTAGGGGTAATGGAAAAAACTCTACATGAAAATGGATTATCAGCAAAGCCTAACAGAGTATTCAGTGCTATGCTTTATAGTTTATCCATAAATAACAAAATAAAAAAAAAGTAATAGCAATACATTTAGCACAATACATGATGAAAAGTGATGATTATGTATAAATTAGAATGTCTATTTTCCAGCTACAGAGAAGTATGAATTTAATCTCTTTCCCGGAGGCTAAGAGCAGATCTTTAACCCTAATTAATATTTTTACCTGTAAAATTTGTATGAAATGAGGAATTGCATGTTGCTGAAAGTGGTCCCATCAGCCATGAAAGGTGCCTGTTGAATGATTTAGTATCACACAGATGAAAGGCATGATGCTATGGCTGCATCCAGGTATAAGTGGCCTCCTGGAAAATTCAGAATTATGTTTTAAATGTGGGCAAAATGTTGACTCAGTCAAGTCAGACAGATTTCAAAAATGTCATGTCAATAATAAACGTGCTAGAAAATCCCATCCCAAAAATGTCATGGCAAGAAAGGGTCAGACATGGACTTAGCAATTCCTGCTGAAATATGGTGGTTCCTCTCTTAGTGGATGGAAACTCCATTTCTTCTCCCTCTCTTCTGGCCTAACTGCTTTGTTCTGAGAATCAGCCTGTGTAGTATTTTATGTTATTTATGCAAATATTTGCACCACAATGATTAAGAGCAGAGTGCAGCAGAGCCTTTTATAAGCCTTAATAAAATTCTGGCTATTGTCATCACTTGGCAACTCATGAAAGGGTGTGCTAAGAACCCATAACCTTGTCTGTTCTGTCAGGAGTGTTCCCCTGTCAGATTCATGTGGTTTCAGTCCAGCTTTTTCTTTTGTCTGTTTATATGCAGACATAACACTTAACAAGTGATAATGTGTAAACAAGAGCATGCATTATGCAAATAAATAGACTCCCACTGCTGAACAAGTCCTTAGCAGTTTGCATTAAAAATAAATACAGATGCAAACCAGAATTCAATATTTATTTTAACAGCAGGACTTTATCATTGGTAGCATTTCCCCCGCATTTCCAGGATTAAATAAGTGGGTTTTAAAAGAGATTCACCAGTCCAGAAGTTTGAAGCAGTTTAAACCTTCTCTTAATAGCACCAGAGGGAGAGATAACAACAATTAGGAGCTCTTCACAATATCAGGAAATTACATCTGCATTAGCTGCCTGAGAACTGCTGGATCCATGCAGCCACCAGTCTCTTTACCCACTGATAAATGTGGACATCAGAAGTGAGAGGAAGGAAGCACCAAGATTTCCACAGATCTCAGCATTCTGAATAATACTGAGGTTTTATTCAAGGCACAAAATGGGTTTGGATTCCATGCTCCATTGAAAGAACAGCATAACTCTCAGTAGGCTGCTAAATATTCCCAGTATGGGCTTCTCATTATTTTTAAAGGTGCTGCTTAAAAGTAAATTTGTCAGACATTCAAAAATATAAAAGGTGTTTTATTTTTTTAAATTTTTCTGAGAGCATCACATTTCTAAGCTTTCCTGCAGCATTTATTCTTGAATCCTGGACTCAGTCTACCTTCAGTTTAGTTTCCCTCATCTCCTCACTCCAGTGTTTTTGATGTGATTGAGGTCAGAGGGGTAAATATGAGGTTCAAGGGATCAGTACTGGAGAAGGAAACAGTGTTTAACTCCGAGTTCTGGATTCAAGAGGAGATCACAAAATGTGGCCTGGTAAGGAGCTATCAAATAATGATGACCAGGGCAAAGGGACCAAAGCAAGAAATGTTCTCAAACATTTATTGGAATAAAATTATAGATACACTTTAGCATTTGAGGTATTATAGCAAAAAGGTAAGAAAAATAAAAGCACTGAAACACCTGGATAAGAGGTTGTTGGACTGTGTCTTCTGTGCACTGTGGACGGAATTGTGCTTTTTATCAGGCTACCTGTTTAAAGGTGCTTTCTTTTGCATAGACATCCACTTGTTTCAGTGTGCCTGTCAATCAAAAGGAGGGAAATGCTTTCACTGTATGAAAGCTGCATGGCTTGGTGTAATCAGTAAAGCCTGATCTTTATAGTCAGAAATCTTTCTTCCACCAAAGGATCTAAGAGAGAAGTTCTATTCTTTTTTTTTTGGCCCAGAGGTCAAGAAGAAATCTGAGAACTATTCTACACCACCAGGCTGAGTCCAGAAGACTTAGAGTTGAAATTTTTCAGGCAGCATTTGCCAGAGTGGGAAGGACTTGAGGTAAGTCAGAAGTGCTGGCTGAGATCTCACCTGCTGCAAGTTTGCTTATGGCAAAGTGAGCCTTGGAAATGATGACACTAAGACTAACTGGTCTTCCCACATCCTGCTTGTATATAATTCTCCACATTAAGAACTTGCAATGTGCATGTGCTACTAACAAATTCCAGCCTTGCAGTGATTTATTAAAAAAATATGGATATTGATCTAGTACCGATATCCAACTGTGACGGACAAAAACTCTCTAACAGTTTAAAGTTAGAAAGTTTGTGTTTATTCAATGCCGGGCAGCGTGTGGGATAGCTCCCAAATACACACCGCAGCTTCCAGGTGATTACAGAGTCTTTTTATCCATACAAGTATTGAATACACAAAATACAAATACATATTCATAATTTTAGTACATCCCATTCCTCGCTTCGTATGCTAATCACTCCAAAAGCCATTCAGCATGCGTAGTTTGTTCCTTGAAATGGGTCGATGTCCCTTTCATGGGGAGGGGTCCCAAAATGAGGAAGTAAATGAAGTCTTCTTCCTTCTGACCTTTCTACCTTTTCAATGCAAATATGAAAAATGAACTCTTGGTAGAACTCCCATTCCTTGTCTTCAATTGGTTTCGGAACAGAGGAGGCCCACAATTGTCTTATGTTCCTAAAAGCTATTTGTCAGTTTCTATATTCTTCATTATAAACCCAGCAAGCTAAACATTGTGCTGACAAGCAATCAATTATTAGTTAACTACTAACTCTTAACTTCATCAAGGCCTACTCATTTATTATTATTATTTTAATTAACTCTAGTAAGGCTAGAGCTAAAATCTTAGCTCTTCAAAAATCTCTAAATGCCTTAAAGTTTACATTTCAGCAGGTTAACAGGATTTAAAAAGAACAAGGATCCATGGTGTCTGCACCATCATAATTGGGTGAGCTTAGACAGAGACTGGGACTTGGGTCTTGCCAAGTTCATGACCACATCTAAAAACCAGTATCTGTTCTTCCACTCACACAAGCAAGGGGAGGATTTTCACCCTGCAAAACTCAGCAGATGCTTAGGAGACTGTCAGGCTTTCTGTTTTGTTCTCTCCTCTCCCTCAGCAAAGTGCAACATATGGTTAACTTTCCTGTTGCATCGTGGTCTGCTAATGAAGCAGACACTTAAGATAATTATACTTCCCTCTTCAAGCTTCCTGATTTGGCAAGCTCATCTACTTGGAATTCTGGGGTATTGCAAGGGGGTTATTTTTTGTTTCCTTAGTTCTCATTATACATGAAAAGCTGCATATTTTGATTTGTTGAAAATCCAATTAAACATTTCCGAATACGCTCACCTCCTTTTTTTCTGTTGCTGTTTTTATTGTTCTTGGGGTGTTTTTTTTTTTTTTTGTGTGTGTGTTTTTTTGGTGTTTTTTAATTTATTTGCCAGCAAAAGCAAATGTAATGTTTCATTTGGGTGATGCCAGCTGTCCATTGTGCATGCAAACAATGAGCCAGTGGAGCTGCATGGCTGCCTTGAAAGAACGTGTGAAATACAAGTTACACATTCTGCAGGTGCTTCTGCTAGGAGAATCTATTCACTCAGAGGACATTTAGCTGATATATTTTACAGCTGGTCAAACAATGCCTTCAGGCTGTCTGAAAGTTTTCACAGGAAATTAATGCTTTGGAGTTTGCTGCAAAACATTATTTTATAAAACCAGGGTAATTTTGATAGTGCTCTTTTTAGACTGCTAATTTCAGTTCTCTGCATCTTCTATCCAATTTGCCTTTTTTATTCTTTGTTTTAATGAACTGTATACAGTAAATTTCTAAGTTGATTTGTTGTGGGTTTTTTTTTTCTACTTTTTTACCACTTTGTGATGCTCAGCTATAGACATGGCCAGCATTTAGGTAATAAGGAATGTGAATTGTTTGGTCTTTGACCCGTGGGGTCTTTGCTTAAGATAATTTATACTTTTCTCTTCAAACTTCCTGATTTGGCAAGCTCATCTATTTGGAATTCTGGGGTATTGCAAGGGTTGGTTTTTTTTTTTTTGGTTTTGTTTCCTTAGTTCTCATTATACATGAAAAGCTGCATATTTTGGTTTGTTGCAATTTGAAAGTCCAGTTAAACATTTCAGAATCTAGAAGAACCTTTGAAGACATTCCCATCCTTTTTGTGTGTTTATTGGTGCCCTAATATTCTGTAATCTCCAAAACATTTTATTCCCATTCTAAAACCCACATCTAGATTTCTATTCCAAGGATACTTTATAAATCATGAGAGTTTAAAAGGCAGCAGGGTAGCAAATGGTGAGGGACTCTGCAGTTTTTCTTGTGCCTCTCATGGAAAATGTACACACTTAGAGAAAGTCAGAGTAAAGTAGCATAATCTGTTCTTTCCAGCTCCAATTTCATCAGACTAATTAAAGATGCCTCCAAATCCCTTTGTATTCAGCAAAGAACACAGGTTCTTAAAAGCCATTGAGCTTCATGTCACTTAAATGACTGCCTGAAGTTGAAAAACACCTTCTTAAGAACTTGGGAAAAAAAGGAAACTTAAAATAAGTGCCCATGTTCCTCACAGCCAAAGCTCTCATGCAGCTTAATTAAGAGCAAGATTGTTAATTAGAGTAGCACAAATTACGAACTCTTGGAGACCATGCTGAAGAGAAGAATTACAAAGCCAACTAACCCATCAGAACTTTACATACCAGAAAACTTCCTCTCCTTCCTTACTCTAATGCTAGGGGCAAAACTCCAGGTATTCTCAAGGGTTGGAAGAGGAGAAAAGGCTGGTGAGAGGAAGAGGCACTGACTGCAAGAGTGGACTGCACAGAGAGGGAGTTTTTTTAGCATCATCATCCAATGTGGGATGCAATGGCATAAATTTTCTGTTGGTATTTTTTGTCTGAAGCCTAAAGATTCAGGTCAAAAGAGAACAGTCCTCAAGAGCTCTGATGAACAAAATGAATATTCACATTAAATTTGCAAACATTGATGAACCAGTTGGGTGATGGAGGTGACTTCCCACATGACATCAAGTTTGGGATGCAGTGTTTTTCTGAGAGTGATTTCAATCACTACAACAAAAAGAAAATCCCTACATTTGCAAGGATTCCAAGGAACTCTGAGTCTAATTAGTGTGATGAGCTGGGGAGAGCTTCCCAGGGGTGGGAGCGAAGGAAGGAAACATCAGCATCTTCTTCCGAAATGGTCCCAGTTCAGTGGGAAAGCCCAGCTTGACCTTGCCTAAACATGAGGACAGAAGATGACATTAGGAAGATCCTCAGTGTGTTATTAGGCACTAAGATCCTTGTAGAAAGGAAAGGTTATGCAAATGAGTGTATTTTATTTTTTTTTTTTCCTAGACTGCTGACACAGAACACTGATGAGATTTGGGGGAGATGTTTTAAATTAGAAACTTGGGAAGAGCTGACAGTTGCAGAAGGGTACTGAGGTCACCCAAAGACATCTGGTAGGACTGTCAGTCAGGACCACAATGCTGTTTTGCCAAGTGTAGGGTAGGAGAGAAAACTGAGCTGCATTGGAGAAGGAATAGATGAAGGTCAGGGTTGAATTCTCAAAAAGTAGCAAGGTTACTGATGTGAACTACATCAAATTAGGCACAGGGCCAAAAGTGCACATTAGAAATGCTGGTATGCAGAAATGGTTATGAAAGTTGGAGTAAATTCTGCATTTAAACATAAACCAAATCAGCACAAACTGCAGGGAAAAAAAAGGCACCTCTTGAGGACTGTTGATTACAGATCTCTCGCAGACAATGAGTATAATCACCTCTGTTTATTTGGGCCTCTGGTTCTGGGCCCAATTTTTCTGATTTCATCCCTCCTGCCCTGTGTGTGTCCCCTTTCCTTCCCCCTCTCTCTCTGCCTTGGCATTTCAGTGTTCAGGAGCATTTGACACTATTTGTTGTCAGCTCTTCCCCTGACTGCTAGCACAGACTTTGCTGAGGTCTTGCCAATGATTGACACTGGGAAAACACCTGGAGGTTGTTATTGTATTAAAAAATACAGGGGTATCCTTACTTTGCCCGTGGCTGTACTGACTTCAGTGCCTGGCAGTGTTTTCCTACACCACCTGAAGGATGGCACAGATGGTTTGCAAAATGGGGCAGAAAGTGTCTCAAGAACAGACATTTATGGAGCACTGAATGGACAAACCCCTGACACAACACAGGCAGAAAATTAAATCTGAAGAGGTAAGAGAAAAACAAAGCTATGATCTAAATGATGGGATATCATTTTTGAGCAAAATTATATGTGTTGTAATTTCTTTTTCCCTCTTGAGAAAGCAAGGTGTACGGCACAGCCTCCAAAACAACACTGGCTTTCTTGTGAGCTCAGTAAAAGCTCAGATCCAAATCCAAGGAGAATCTTGAGCATTGTCTGTTGTGGTTTAACCTTGATAAAAAAGAACTGTACAGCTCCCTGCTCACTGTCCCCAGCAGGGTGGGGAGCCAGCGCTGCTCAGCAGCAATGAAAGCAGTGTGTTATCAATATCATTCCCATCCTAAATCCAAAACACAGCACTGCACCTGCTGCTAGGAGGAAAGTTAACTCTATCCCATCCAAAACCAGAACACTGTCCCCTCAAAGGGTCATGTTCCAAATGCTGAGCTGTGGCTGCTGAGGATGGATTGGATAAGGAAACCAAGCTGACAACAAAGCACCTTGCTTTAATATAGAAACAGCCTGGAAATCAATCTGGCTGGAACTTTAACATGGCTACAATGACATTTCTACAAAAGTCTCCTTTGCTGGGAGATCATGCATTGCCACTTCTTAGGGAAGCAGAGTTCTTGGTTGCATTGTAAACCTTAATATTCACAAGGATAAAGCAAAACATACAGAGTACACTGTGGGTGTGGGGTAGCTAAAAGGACATTAATGAGCTTGGAGGAGAGATTTCAGTGGAATCTTCACATTCTGTCAGGATTAATTACTCACTGTCTGGAGGAATGGTTCTCATCTCTGCTATGGTGGCAATGTTTTGGGCAGCACTGGCATGTTACCCTGAAGATGGCTGTGCTGGATTGGATGTTAGTCTGGAACCCAAACATGTCAAATCTAGAAATGGTCCAAACCTCCATGAGCTGCAGGGGTGCTGAGATCTGTGAGACCACACTTCATTAACCCTATTTTCAGACTTGTTCCTTTGGTCCAGCAATTTGTGATCCCCCAAGAAGTGTGCTGACCCAGTGGCTCTATTTACCCTACAAGGTTTATGAAAAGAGAGAAACTTGGACTTGAACTGCAAGGTTCTATAATTTTGGGAGCAAAAGGTAGGGTAGGCTGGTCCTGTTGCTGTTTTGCTCAACACAAAGGTTTAGTTTCCTAGACAAATGATGGACAGTGCCTCCAAAATTGGAACTTTGATCCTAAAGGGGCCCTATGTTATTATAACATAAAGAATGGTTATTAAACTGTCAGAGGGTTAATAGTTTCATCTTAATAATCTTGATAGATGGTGCACATTTCACCAGTGCTCCAAAAGCCCTCAAAGAGCTTTAAAATATTTTACTATTGGCTTGCCCTTCATTTCCCAAGGAAGTCTAAGGAGAACTCTTCTTGCTAATAAATTCTTTATCATAACATAGCTGGTTGTCCTCTTATAGAAGGGAAATATATCCTTTGCTGTGCTGTCTGATTAATTGGTCTAATTTTATCAGGAAAATTAAATTCTCTTAGTTATCTAGGAAGTTATCTAAAGAGGTCTCAGCAAAACCCCAGCCCGTGAGCCTGATGACTTTATTAACTTATTACTTTTTAAGTGAGTTCTGTCTGAAGTATTCCCTTCAACTTTGAGGGCTATTTGTCTTCTGTTCTCAGCATTTCAGGATGACAAATGGGATGTCAGATATGACTTACTGTAAGACCTTATGGGATTCATAGAGGGTGGCTTTTACCCTTACCTCTAAATGCTCTCTATGAGGCAGCCTGTAAAGTTGCCAATTTTGGTGACCAAACCAGATATCTCAGTGACTGTACGACAGGCAAAGTGTCTGCACTCTTAACTGAAGCAGTTCTTAAAACATTATTGATCTTCGAGTGAGAAAAAGTAATAAAATATATGTGTAGAAATACGCATGGGATTGATCCCAGTTGTGTGTGTGTAGTACACAAAACAAAGGAGATTCCTGGCAGTTGTAAAACATTGTAAACTGATGCTTTGCTTCTCTTTGCTTAGACCTGTTTCAGAAAAAAAAAATTTCCCCAGATGTGCAAAGCTGGTGAAGATCTTCATCTTTGTGTTTTCCAGAACAAGCTGAATATAACAACCAGACTAAGGGACTCTGCTAATTTATTCTGGCCTCATCCCTGATGGAAAGGGCAACACTTAACAATCAGGTGAGAGCATGAAGGATATAAACTTTCATGTTTTTGATCATAAGCGAACTTGCAATACCCTGTGTTTAGGAAGAGATTTCCCCACAGGTTTATAGGATTGTGAAACAGTCCTGATGCCCAGGACCATGGCCAGATGCCTTCCACATGTCTCCAAGGCCCATGAATGCCTCTGCAACCTCTCTGCTCAACCTGTGCCAGTGCTTGGTCACCCTCACAGTGAAAAAGTGTCTCCTGATGTTCAGGCATTACCTCCTGTGTTTCAGCTTGTGCCCATCTCCTCTTACTGTCCCTGGGCACTGCTGAGAAGAGCCTGGTTCAGTCTTCTTTGCGCCCTCCCTTCAGGGAGGTGGAAACAATGAGGTTTGAGAAGACATGGCCTCAAGCTGCCCCAGAGGAGGTTCAGATTGGATATTAGGAAAAAATTCTTCACCAAAAGGGTCATCAAGCCCTGGAGCAGGCTGCCCAGGGAAGGGGCTGAGCTGACGTCTCTGAAGGAGTTTAAAGGATATGGTTTAGAAGCAGACTCAGCAGTGCTAGTTAAGGGTTGGACTCTAAGACCTTAAAGACATTTTATAACCCAAATTATTCTATGGTGTTTAACTCCACTAATCAGCTCTCCCCTGAGCCTTCTGCAGCCCAGGACCTTGTCAGCCTTCCTTGCTGCAAGGACACGTCCTTGGCTCACGTTCTCTGTGTTGTCCAGCAGGACCCCCAGGTTATTTTCTGCCAAAAGCTGCTTTTGCAGTAGGTTGGCTCCCAGCACAAGCTGCTTGTTCCTTCTAACTTGTAGGAAATTCCTCCCCGTGCACAAGAGGGCTGCTCCTTGGTGGTTGATCAGTTCTTTCAACTCTTCACAGAAGGCACTGAAGGATAATTTGCATTTACTAAACCAGAGCAATTTATGACAGTAATGCAGGCAACAGCCCACTGTAATATATTAAACTCCATGAAGTTTGGAGGGAGACAACATAAAACATTAAAGCATAAGTGAAAGCCTTTTATTGATTGCCCAGAAAGGGGATCTAGAGATTAAAAAATAGCTACAGGAAAGGAAAACAGAAAGCAGAAATGGTGCAGACTTCTGTTCTCAGACACTCTTCATTTACAGTTCACTGCTTTAAGTTTTAATGTTTCCTGATAAATCATATGAAACACTCAATAATTGTATGTAACGATCTGAATGCATATCTTTATAAGATTAAAAGTACATTAGAACATGGAGAAGGTTGTCTATTATTTTTATTAATAAGTTAAATATAGATACAGTGGTCAGGCATATGTGATTTATGTATATACTTATATAAGATTTATATATTGTATGACCCTGAGAGGAATATGATGTAAGAATGGCTGTGGTGCCATCTTCCCTATCCATAAGAAAGGTGCACTGAAATATCCTAAACCTCACAAGGCACAAAGTCTGGACAAGTATTTTATGGTAAAAGATAAAACAAACCCAAATGCATTGTGCCCTTTGCTGTCAACATGATAACTTGTAAGTGTTCTTTTTCCTGCATCTTCCTGCTATTATTATCATCCTGTCTGAGCTAAATGACCTGTGACAGATGAGAAATATAGGATAGTTCATGGACAAATAGCACACTCAGAACTGGGTGTGTTGTGAGAGTATTGTAACCTGCTATGCTGAAGCTTAACAGAAAGGTAAAAGAATTTTTTTATTCGGTCTGGTACAAGTTTCCATGTAGGTGATTAAATGAAGTGCAGGATGAGGCTTCATTGTGTTCGACTCTTCTGATTGAAAGATTCTGTGCCTTCTGTGACTTTGTGTGGAAGGTAAGAGCAGTGGGAACTTCCTGGTTACATATGTGATGCCAAATCTCACTCAGTGCTGCAATAAACATAATATTCCTGGCATTCATGCTTCATTCCCTGAGGGTTTTGGAGATACTTCTTATTTTGGGGATGTTTCTAGTTTTGATCTTCTGTGTGGAAGTTAGATGCTTGCCTCTCTTAAGCCCAGGTTGCAACAGCATTTTTAGTTTAGACTGAACTTAAAGAAACATAATTGTCCCGGTGCTGGGAGTGGCACAGGATGAAGTCACCACTTCTAAGGTCCTTTGTACCTCTATAGTTCTGTAAAAGTATTCCACCATCAGAGCTGGACACAAATTAGCTGCCAGGTTTTTTGTCCCCAGGTAAGGTACACATTTTGCTCCTTCACAGAATAAAGAACAAGCCCTCCCATGTGAAGCCACCTTTTATTCCTTTGCAGGATATTAATCTGGTGGTAACCTGCCATTTTCCAGGAGAATTTGAATAAATGAATTATAGTCCCTGAGTTTTGTAGCTCTTTCTGGATAGTTGAAAAGTTATTTGTAGTGAAACCTAGGCAAGACATATTCCTTGGTTAGTGAGTTCTTATTTTTATGTGCTACTTCCAAACCCTTTGTGGTTTAGGTAGATTTTTTTTTTCCCTTAAACTGATGCTGTTCTCTCCATGTAAATCCAGCATTTATTTCATGGCTGATGGCTCAGCTGGCTCTGGGAGGGGTCTTTGTGACAGAGCTTCTTTCAGTAGAGGTGGTTGGAACAGCAATGCCATCAGTTCAGTTCTGCCATCTTCTTATCAATCCATTTAAAAAATGTTTCAGTTTGGGGACAGGTGAGTGATTTAAGTTAATGACAGCCAAATGAAAGGATAAGATAGTTCAAAGATAAAGGTGAGGCAATTTCACTCATCTTGACTAAGGAGCTTTTGACTCAAAGGTATTTTGTTCTTCAGCTGCTCCTTGAAACACGTTCTGGTTCATGAAATTAGTATTTATTGGTTTGGCTGTTGGTTTTGAATTGGTATCTGATAATTCAGTGACTGTTGCTCATTTTAATATTTTTCTATTTCATCTGCAGAATTAATTGTTATTATCCTGAAGTAGCTGAAGTACGTTTCTTGAAAATAATGTAAGCCGTGTACTTTCTGCCAAATTTTAGCAGTTTGTTAATGCTAATCCCAAGGACCATCTTGTCTCTGACAACAGCATCAAATTACAAATTGCTTTAACAAGAAATTTGAGAGATCAAGTCAATATTTTGCAAAACAGCTTGGGTTGTCACTGAGCAGAAGTGGTTTTCCTAGCTCAACAGCTAAGCTGAGCTGTGGTGTGCGTGGATTTCCATCAGGAAGATACATATCTTCAGCTCTGGAATTAAAGTTCTCTGACTCACAATTTCTTTTAACCAAGCCTCTGTCTGGTGGCCAGTGCTGTATGGCTCAGAGCTCTCTTGGTCAGTTTGTGTAAATTTTAATTTTTGTATGTGAGAAAAGGGGCGTGTGTGCCAGGGGAGAGGAATTCTCTGCTATGTTGGTGTGGTTTTTATCTTCCAGTGGTCATCCAACTCAAGATCCCCTCAGGTGGAAAAATCTTCAGAGTCTAAATCTTTAGAATCCATATACTGATTAGAGATGCAGACATTTACTGTGACATGCAGCAGTGAAATTGTGTTAGAATTTCTGAAATTCCAGAACTTAAATTTTTTCTTTCTATCTCATGTGTTGCAATCGGGACCCAGAAGATGCATTTTTCTACTTCAGGAAGGCAGTTTAATAATAATAAATAATATCTTAATACTCTTTAGCCTGTTAGAGGCAAATACATAGTAATTACTAATTATTATGTTGAATAGTATCTCTGAGAGGTGAACACCCAGGCTGGCTGATGGAAGGTTCCTCTTGTCAAGAATGAAAACAGTGGCATGAAATTATTTTTCTGGTATCCATTGACTCTGGGTTACTGGGGAAATCACAGAACTCCTGCTTCAAACTGACTTTGGTGATATGGACATGAAATCCATGTTAGCATGATGTCTCTCTCAGGCCCAGTGACACAGAGGTGATTTATACAGAATTGATAGCTTTAGATAAAAGTAAATTCAAGCAGAGGAGAATTTTTGGAGAATGTCAGTTGGATTTTTGGCTTTTTGATTAAGGACTGCATTGATATCCACAAAGATGTAATAGGGTTTATATTATATAAAATAATGTAAAATTTGATGTAAATATAAACTGATATAAAATTTGATGTAATGTCATGGTTGCCTGAAGATGGAACAGTCTTTGGATTTGTCAATATGTCTTTAATTCATTTGAGACTTGCTAAATATGGAAGTAATCACCAGTGGGAAGCCACTGCCCCAAACAAGAGTGACATTTTTGGTGCATCTCAGCACAGTCCATGGCATTCAACACCTGGAAGTAAAAGCACTCTTAAAGTTCATAAAACTTGTGACACAAGGGCATCAAAATGTTAAATGCTGAGGGCAAATGCTTACAGATCAGGATCACCAAGGAGCTGGGCTCCACTCACAGGAAAGTCACATTCAAGCAATATGGATTTCAAATCAGCCCAGCGTGGAGCACCACTGAGTGAGAAAAACAGCAGTGGTAGCTTTGGAACAGGGAAATGTCTCCTCCCAAATCAAAAATGTGAATGTTTGGCATCAGGCAATCTTAAGCCTTCAATGCATGGTTGTTCCAGAGGCCTGCTGAGATCTTGGCTGTTGGTAAGGAATTAAGGAGTAGGAGGTGCTGAAAAAAGGATTTTTATCTGTCTAGTGCATTGGCAAAGACTCTGAATTTTTTTTCTCAGTTCTTGAAAACTGTTTTGTGATCCAGTGTTATAACTACAGCCAGTGTAGAAAACAGGCTTCAAAATCACCCAGAGACTGGAGAGGACTTTTAGCAATGAGAAATGCAAACCAGTTCAGTCTCTGTAGGTCTCAAAAAGATGGCAATGGGATGACTTGATTGCAAAGTGTAGATGCCTCTAGAGAAGGCATAAAAGAAATTAATGGGTAGAAAAGGGCTCTTCAAATGAGCACGGAAAGACACAACAGCTCATAGGAAGATGATTCCAGGCAAACTCAAATGAGGCACAGTTTTAACTGTGCAGAGTTAAGCTCCCAAGAGAATTGTTAGGCTCCTGAGTTGCTGGGTGTTTTTTAAATCAAGATAGAATCCCTCTATGGACGGCATCCTTTAGCTATACAGAAGTTACTGGGCTTTTCTCATGGGTAACTGGGTAAAACTAGCGATCTGTGGCACACAGGATTCAAAAGAATTGTAAGGGTCTAGTCTGCCTTTAGGCTCTTTGAATAAATGTTTAAGTAAAGCCCAGCTCCTTCATTTTATGTAGTTCAACAGGCTGTTGGTATTTAATTTTATTCTCTGGCCCAAGTCTTCCTTCCACCCTCCAATATTTACATGCTGGGATGGAGGAGAGGTGGCTATGCAGTTGGGCATCCCTGAACCAGGGATTGATTGTGTGGTCTGCATCTGTGTTTGTGTTTGTGGTTTTTGTTTGTGGTTTTTGTTTGTGGTTTGTGGTTGTGGTTTGTGTTCGTGGTTTGTGTTCATGGTTTGTATTCCTGGTTTGTGTTTGTGTTTGTGGTTTTTGTTTGTGGTTTGTGGTTGTGGTTTGTGTTCATGGTTTGTATTCCTGGTTTGTGTTTGTGTTTGTGGTTTCTGTTTGTGGTTTCTGTTTATGGTTTGTGTTCCTGGTTTGTGTTCATGGTTTGTATTCCTGGTTTGTGTTTGTGTTTGTGGTTTCTGTTTGTGGTTTCTGTTTATGGTTTGTGTTCCTGGTTTGTGTTCATGGTTTGTATTCCTGGTTTGTGTTTGTGTTTGTGGTTTCTGTTTGTGGTTTCTGTTTATGGTTTGTGTTCCTGGTTTGTGTTCCTGGTTTGTGGCTGTGGTTTGTGTTCGTGTTTGTGGTTTCTGTTTGTGGTTTGTGTTCGTGGTTTGTGTTCCTGGTTTGTGGTTTGTGTTTGTGGTTTCTGATTGTGGTTTGTGTTCCTGGTTTGTGTTTGTGTTTTGTGACTGTGTTTGTGTTCCTGGTTTGTGTTCGTGGTTTGTAGCTGTGGTTTGTATTCTTGGTTTGTGGTTTGTGTTTGTGGTTTGTGGTTTGTGCTTCTGGTTTGTGTCTGTGGTTTGTGTTTGTGGTTTGTGTTTGTGGCTTGTGTTCCTGGTTTGTGTTCATGGCTTGTGTTCGTGGTTTGTGTTCCTGGTTTGTGGTTTGTGTTTGTGGCTTGTGTTCCTGGTTTGTGTTTGTGGCTTGTGTTCGTGGTTTGTGTGCCTGGTTTGTGTTCCTGGTTTGTGCTCGTGGTTTGTAGCTGTGGTGTTAGTGGTTTGTGTTTGTGTTTATGGCCTGGCCAGCCTGACCTGTGAGTGCTCAGGGATTGCCCTGTGCCTATCAGTTTTTTATAACACAAGTCCCAAGTGTTTGGAGCATCCAGCCTGGCTCCCTCTCCTCAACAGAAAATGCCTCTCAGCCATGCCGCAAGGCCGTGAAATTGTGTGAGCGCTGCTTGTGAAAATGACTGGATCTGCTGTTTTAGTCTGAGTGTCTGAACTGTTTTTGAAATTGTAATTTTCCCGTGCTGCTGCTGCTGTGGTAAAGGTGACCCCGGTGTGCTGGGCCCCGGGCA